>NC_091465.1:52363403-52672987 GCF_027789765.1 Dendropsophus ebraccatus
CTGGTCCATTATCCTGTCTTCCTTTGCATAATGATAGTAATAATATAGCAAAAAGATCTGATGATGGTAGCATAAATACTAAATAAAGGAGAAGGACATGGTATAATAAAGAGTAAAAAAGGAAGAGAAAACAGGCACCGGTGCCTTGTGTGATACCAAAGGGTGCTGGTTAGATACTGGTGTAAGATAATGCGCTCACCTTCTAGCCCCTTGGGCTTGTAGCATATCACCCTGATAGGGCACTCAATTGATGTGGATATCCAGATGAAGTAGATGGTGACAGTAGTAGTGGTTGCTGAGCTGGACGTACCCTCTAACGGGATGTTTCCCGACGGGGTCTGTGTCATGGATGAGTAAAACAAGAAAAATTAAAAATGCAGGTACAAATGTTCCAGCACCACCTCTATAACCAATCAAGTATTCCGATTTGTATAGCAAACAAATTGGTACTTTTAGGTGAAAGTTTTAGCACGATGTTAACATGTTTCGGGAGCAAATTCTCCCTTCCTCAGAACAGATGTGCACATGTACATGTGTTTTTCCCAGTGTGCTCACATTTGTTCTATATTACAGAAGAAATTGAAAGACTTAAGTATGAACAGTAAAAGCAGAAGAATGCTGAAAGAATTACTCTTTACTTAGGCTGGGTTCACACTACGTATATTTCAGTCAGTATTGTGGTCCTCATATTGCAACCAAAACCAGGAGTGGATTAAAAACACAGAAAGGATCTGTTCACACAATGTTGAAATTGAGTGGATGGCTGCCATTTAATGGCAAATATTTGCTGGTATTTTAAAACAACGGCTGTTATATTTAAATAATGGCAGTTATTTACTGTTATATGGCGGCCATCCACTCAATTTCATCATTGTGTGAACAGATCTTTTCTGTGTTTTTAATCCACTCCTGGTTTTGGTTGCAATATGAGGACCACAATACTGACTGAAATATACGTAGTGTGAACCCAGCCTAAGGGTGCGTTCACACATACAGGATCCCCAGCAGATTTGATATTAGAGTAACTAAATAACCCAACACAGCATCAAATCTGCAGCGGATTCTGTACGTGTCAACGCACCCTAAGTATGTTCACGCTACAGAATACGCAAGGAAATTTCAAGCGGAGGCCACATGGTGGACTCCACTTGAAGTTACGCCTGTCCTATTTACTAAATCCACCGTCCGTCCAAAGAATTGACATGTCCGCCACGCAGCCTCTGCTTAAAATTTCTTCGCGTATTCCATAGTGTGAACATACCCTAATCCTGAGAGCGATAACACTAAAGCAAGGCGGTAAAGACTCTGTACAAGTGTTGTATCCATTGCTTGCCAACAAATTGCTGTTTGCTTGACTTATATAAGTATTAAGTGAAACACTAATTTTCTACAGCTTTACACTACACTACATTGGAAAAACTGTTTCGCCTCCCACTAGGTTGTTGAATGACAATGCTGGCGAGACTTTTATTAGTCACTATATCTCATTAGTTCTGTAAAATCAGACATTGAACCCGAAGGACTCTCTTTGTCCACCTGAATATTATCCTTTATATGAATCATTCTTCAAGACTGCTTTCTTCCTGACTCATGATAAAGGAAACTTCAGCTTAAGCACGTACGCTGCAATGAAAATGTCTTGTCAATTCTTCATTTTTGTAGCACATTTGTTCAGGACATTCTCAATGTCTTGTCATACACTTGTACTGATGAATAGAATAAATGCCTATTCACACACAGAACTGATGGTATGAATGTGAGGATGAAATGTATCTTTGCAAACTGGATGTTGGGGAAGAATAGTTATGTCATCTGGAATCATTATGGATTGTAAAGTAGGTATCACATATTATAAATTCTATTATATATTGTATGTCAGCGTACAACTGTCTTTTTATATAACTATTTATTATTCATCAGCCAACTTCAAGACTGCCAAAGCAAACCCTGTCCCACTATCCCATAGTGCCACATGTGCTCTGCACATTACTCCTTACCATCTTTACATTCTGAATCTGCCTTTATTAGACCACCACTCTCCATCCCATTGTGTAGGCCCATGATTCCAACTCAGCTGCACAGTTTCTACAAGTACCTGGTATAGAATTCTGTTCATCTATATTTGCAGGTATCTAGCATTAGGCTAGGTTTACACTGTGTTTTGTTTGTTTCACTCTTTCCATTACATTTTGTTTAATTTTACTGTATGCAAAAACATAGTCACTAGAGATAAGCGAAACTCGAGCATGCTCGAGTCCATCTGAACCCGAACTTTCCGTATTTGATTAGTGGTGGCTGCTGAAGTTGGATAAAGCCCTAAGGCTTTGTGGAAATCAGGGATATAGTCATTGGCTGTATCCATGTTTTCCAGACAACCTTAGAGCTTTATCCAAGTTCAGCAGCCCCAGCTAATCAAATACCAAACGATCGGGTTCGGACGACTCGAACCCGAACCCGAACCCGGTTCACTCATCTCTACCCAAGACATGTCAAAAGCTTTGATCGGTGTGGGTCTGTGTGTTCAGACCTGTACTGATCGGGACATACAGCGGGGAGAAGATGCACTACAGTGTGTGTACAGAATTGAAAAAAAAAGTCAGACTTATAACGTGCTCCTATAAGTATAAACTGTATGTTAAATGTAAACACAATGTAAACCCAGCCTTAAGGCCCTATTCCACCAACAGATCTGACGACAGATTATCTGCCAAAGATTTGAAGCCAAACCCAGGAGTGGATTTGAAAAGAGGAGAAATCCAGTCTTTCCTTTAAGACCTGTTCTCTGATTATAGTCTGTTCCTGGGTTTGGCTTCAAATCTTTGGTAGATAATCTGTCGTCAGATCTGTTGGTGGAATAGGGCCTTTATAGTTAGTGCCAGCACTTTCAAATGTTGTGCCTAAATGCAACCATTCACTGCAAGGGTCTTGAGGAAAAGTTCAAGGTTTAGTTTTATGTTTTTGTTTTTAGCCCAATAATAGGTTTTACTTTGCTTTGGCTGCTCCAATTGTCTAGAAGTTTCTGTAATGAATATTACATATTATGAAACATACGGCCGAGGCCTACTCCAGCGAGAAGGTGCAGATTCTCCCCTTCTCCCTGACGTACGTCCCCCGTACGGCCCGCTCGCCCGATGGGTGGACTGGCGGAGTTTGCGGGGGCATGATAAGGCGGGAGGAGGCGTTGCTTCCTTCCGCACCTCATTTATCATGATTTACATGCTCGCAGGCGTAAATCATGATCGAAAACTACACCTGCTTGGATGATTCACTAAGAGTCATGCGCCTCTTAGTGAATCCTGCCGAGGGAAAGGGCGTGGGGCCTAATATAAGACCGGTGTACTTGTATCCCCCCAAAGTGTAAGGCTGGATTCACACAGTATTTTAGGCCTCATTTTGGTCAGCAGTTTTACCAAACCAAAAGTAAAACCAACATAAAGATACTATAATTGATAGACTTGCCCAATTCTGTGTTTTGGACTCACTCCTGGTTTTCGTAAAACTGATGTCTAAAAATATATGTCCAAAAATACTGTGTGCCCCTAGTCTTTTATTTTTTATATTTTTTTATTTTACACAAAACAAACCTAAACAATACCCCCCTATCCCAACCCCACAATCAATTTGGAACTTCATAAAGCAACAACTCCAATCTAAAATAACAATTACTCCTGTCTAATGTCAACCAGACATTCCTAGTCTTTGTACAAAATTTTTAATTTTCTCCGTGTGGTTAAACTTGCAGGGCGCCCCTCTATTATCTACACCCACCACCCTACCTTTACTTACTTTATACTCACTCAACCCCCAGGATGCGGCATAGTCGCCCCCCCCCCACCGTGCCGAGGACGAATAAACAGGACCAGGGCCAACCCCCCCCCCGCCTCACCACAGTATCAGTTGTAGACATCGACAATGTATAATAGAGTGCCCCTAGTCTATCACTAGATAATTTTATTCTTTTTTGTTTTGTTGTGTTTGTGGAGATTCATAGGACTTATTAAGTTACTTACTTTAAGTTTTGTCCTTACTAATTCATTTCTGAATAGTCTTCACATTTAAAATTCCAGTTACAGTTATCCACTTTTGTATTACATTGCATGAATCTATTCAGCAGAACATCATCATTATTTTAAATGCCACCTAACACAATGCTTTAGAGGAATGTCTGGCATGATGAAATGTGATAAAGTGAACTACAAGATAAAACGCTGAAGAGTGTTGACTCCTGGCCCCCTGTGCTATACCTTACAAGGAATAGATCAGTCCTCCACCACTTTATAACAATCACGTATACAGGACTGGCTGCTGCTTTTCTGAAAAGGCTGCAAAAGCTGGGAACATTATCCTGGACCTCGGCTCATTAAGGTATGTTACATTTACGCTAAGGTTTCACAGCCTATGAACTGAAATGGTGGCAAGTAAGGAAATCGAGTGGACAAACTTCTATTCAAGTTTATAGGAAGCAATACAATTTAATAATAGTAATATATTTTGTCCATTACTATCTTAATCATAGTGATGCAAATAAGTGTGGGCATTTATAAGTCATCTACTAGTCATGTCTTGTAGTTCATTTTTTACATTTGGCCCGCATGGGAATTCTAGGCTAATATTACAGTGGTTAAAATAAATTGCAATTATTTTAGTAGATTAGCATATAATTTATTTACAGACTTTTTCATATTGATAAAAATGTATATACTTAAGCTGCCAAATCGCAGTTAGGCTGGTCGGATTATCGTTGTTTGTGGTCGTATTTATAGGGCCAACCTTTTTTTTTCATACAATTTGATCTTCTATTTCCCGTCCCTGAAGATGGGACCACCTGGCGCGCTCAACACCATAACTGATTTACATTGGTTCTGTATGAATTGCTTTATAATTAACATCTATTAAATCAGTGAGCTACACTTATGCTGTCATTGTTTGTTTTTCTCTTTTTGATATCGAGAGGACATATATATAAATGGTTTCACTTCAAAAAGTATTAAGAATATTCTTGACCTAAAATAACTCTATCCTTGATGGCTTCATATATTTTCTCTTCCAAATGTCTCAGTTTAGCGAGACTCTTGCATTTATTATGGAGCTAAAAACCCTCTGCTGTCTGACAGCAGCTACTCACAAGAGTGTAAACTATGAATGTGCTGTTAGTTACTCGATATTAGGTGCGCTGCAGTACGCCTATTAGCAATGTCGATATTAATAGGGCTGAATCTGAGCCAATTGCACATGTACGAATGTGCTATAAAAACTAGGGCAACATAATTTTATTGATGTACTGTACTTCCAACAGATATTGCACCATTACCAGCAAGCCGTTTTTTAGAGATAGTATATTCATATGCATACAGGTATATTTAATACTATGTTTTAGTATACAAGACAAGACAATACAGCCATGTGTTTAGATTCTCCAGCATATGAAGTATGCTGAATGATGAGGCTTCTAGCACTAACAGAAAAAGAGATGTTAGTGAGAGCCTTATTATTCTGTGTCTTCCATGATATACAAGATAAATCCTAAAAATGTAGCCCTGGTATGCCAGCTGTTCTTCTGTTGGCAATACTGCAATAAAGCATTGTTCATAAAATGTTGTAGGGTGCAATGACTCCTGGTTGGTAAGACCTCATGCACACTGCTGTAATATGGCCATATGTCAGCTATGGGCCTGTATTGTACCTTATTGTGGTCCTGATTTATTTAATTGCAGTTCAGTTTGTTTGGATTTAGTGGGTGTGATAATTTTACACAATTAGTAATCAATGTGACAAATCATGACGAAAATCACATAATCTAAATCCAGTCTAAAGCCCCTATTACACTGGGCGACTGAGAGGAGCCAATGAGCTGTTAGCCATCGTTTGTTCCTCGTTCCCCGCTCGCTGTTGGCGCTATTACATACGTCGGCAGTGCGCGGGTGAGTGCAGAGGGTGCTGCGGGGAACTGCACGCTGGGGGGGGCTGCCGGGGTGATCGCTAGATCGTCCGGGCAACCCATAGAAGATAGCAGCAGTCCGCTGCCGCTGCTTTTATTCCACAGAGCGTTGGCAGCAGATCGCTGCTATATTAGTCGTTTGTCTTTCAACATGTTGAAAGACAAACGACTGCAATGATCAGCCAACATCGTTTATGTCGGCTGATCGTTGCCTTCTATTACACAAGACAATTGTTTTCTGTAATGGCCGATATTGGATCAATACGCCCGATAATCGTTTAGTGTAATAGAGCCTTAAGGGTTTGGTATCAATGAATTCTCAATAAGCTAAATTAAGCTGGATTTATTTTCCCAAGTGTTAGACGTGCACAGGATTAAATGCCATTGCAAATATGCTGAAATAATGATATTCTGTTTTCTCATGTGTAATTAGAAATGCTGCAATGCAATTCCTATAAGATCGCCTCGTAGTTTGTGCATGAGTCATATATAATAGCAGCTTATATTCTGACTCCTACACTTGTGACCTTGTATTGAATGACACAAATGATACTATATTTAGTGCTAGATACAGATCTGCTGGGATGTGCAATATAATTTAATATATGTAGAAAACCCTATTTCATCGTAGGCATGCTTAATGGATTGTGGTGTCCAACTAAAAATAAGATAGCTCATATCCACCTAGCTTCAGACCAAATACAATTTGTCTCAGGGAACCAATCTTTCGTATGTGCTGATGGCAGTTTGAACTCACAACCCACATTTGGAAACAATTTTAGGGCAAATTATTGGTTTTCTGTATCAGAAGGGCAGCCCTGAAAGAAACTTATCAATACAGAGATGTTATGAAGAATTAGGGCCCTTGCACACATTGAAGCAGAATCCGCTCTTAGTTTCTGCTTGAAATTCCTCCCGTAAAATATGAACAGAGCAATGTCCTATTGGGTTCAATGGGATTTCTGCTCTGTTGTTCATACTGCAGAATTTCCGAGCAGAATTCTTGCTCTCTGCTGGGTTTGCTGACAAGTGGTTTGTATAAGTGGACTTAAAGAAGAGTTGCTGGTGATTGGAGTGACTATTAAAAGGTCTATTAAAAATAATTTTTGGAGAACTAGGTGTTAAGTTGAAGGGAAGGACCCTCCTGCACTCACCTGCTTGCTGCCACCGCGTGTAGTAGCGGTGGCAGCGAGCAGGGGACGATAAGCAAACGAGCGCAGACAGCATTTGTTTGCTCCTCACAGTCGGCCCGTGGAATAGGGGCTTTCGGTATTAGGATGGATTAAAAGAATTTAATTTGTTTAGTCTGGAGAAGAGACATTTAAGGGGAGATATGATTAATTTATTTAAATATATAAATGGCCCCTATAAGAAATATGGGGAAAAGATGTTCCAGGTAAAACCCCCTCAAAAGATAAGGGGGCGCTGTGTCCGCCTAGAGAAAAAAGGTTTAATTTGGTGACAAGCCTTCTTTACCATGAGAACAGTGAATCTGTGGTACAGTCTACCCCAGGATCTGGTCACAGCAAAAACAGTAGAGGTATTCAAAACCGGCCTAGACAAGTTCTTAGACCAAAATAATATAAATGCATATGTATAGAACCTATGATCATCTGTCCCCCTTCCCTGCCTCCATCCCCTCCTTGTATATTCCCCTTCCCTGCCTCCATCCCCTCCTTGTATACCCCACTTCCCTGCATCCATCCCCTCCTTGGTTGAACTTGATGGCCATGTTTCTTTTTTAAACCGTATTAACTATGTAACTATATAAGAATTTTCTGCCACAGATCCGCTTTCCGCCCAAAGGGTAGGTTTACACTATGTTATCTATGTTATCCCCATGTCCGGCACCGGCCGGGGTCTGTGCCGTAATGGCACTGATCCCGACTCGGCACTCAATTGCTTTCGGCTGCAGCAGCCGAAAACAATTGAGTGCCGATCTCATTGATCTATGCAGTATAACTATACTGCATAGATCTCAATGAGAGATCAGTGTACTTATACTAGAAGTCCCCCAGGGGGACTTATAGTGTAAGTGTAAAAAAAAAAAAAAAAAGTATTAATAAAAGCCCCCTCCCCTAATAAAAGTTTGAATCATCCCCCTTTTCCCATGTTATAAATAAATATAAATAAATAAACATGTTTTGTATAGTCGCGTGCATAATCGCCTGAACAATTAAATTATCACATTCCTGATCTCGCACGGTAAACGACATAAGGGCAAAAATATCCCAAAGTGCAAAATAGCGCATTTTTGGCCGCATCAAATCCAGAAAAATTGTAATAAAAAGTGATCAAAAAGTCGCATATGCGCCATCAAGGTACCGACAGAAAGTACACATCATGGCGCAAAATGACAACTCAGACAGCCCCATAGACCAAAGGATAAAAGCGTTAGAAGCCTGGGAATAGAGCCATTAAAAGCCATCAGATAAAATAACAGTTATACATGTTATATATCGTTGTAATCGTAACAACTTGAGGAACATATATAACAAGACAGTTTTACCCCAGGGCGAACGGCGTAAAAACAAAAACCCTCCAAATAAATGTTGTTGTTTTTCCAATTTCACCACACATTGAATTTTTTCCTGGTTTCGCAGTGTACTTTATGAAAAAATTCAGCCTGTCATTGCAAAGTACAATTAGTGGCGCAAAAAACAAGGGCCTATGTGGGTTTCTAAGTGAAAAAATGCAACTGCTATGGCCTTTTAAGCACAAGGAGGAAAAAACTAAAACGCTAAATTTGAAATTGGCCCGGTCCTCTAAGGGTAAAGGGTTATTCCCATTTTAACTTTTATATAGTTAAACATTGTAGTGACCATCGCAATAAAATGTACCTGTCACTACAGTTAAGCAAAATTCGAGCACACTGGTTCATCCAACGTTTCATTAGCAGATTAGCTGCTAAAGTTGGATGCAGCCTTAGGGACCTGAGCATGCTTGAAATTTTCTCAACTCAAACCAAACAAAAACCTGTGACATATCAAAGTGTTAAGACCCTGGTTGAGCAGTAAAACGAGGGGGGTGACAAGCACTTATCTCCTTGCTTTGTGGATGCGATCTGAACAGTCCCAGACTTACTTGAGTCCAGCTAGGTCATGTGACATGGCTGAGACCAAACGCACTATGCAGTTTTTATTCAGTTGCCTAGGAAACATGGGTGACCACATTAGTAATCACGTAGCTTTCCTAGAAACAGATGCAGCTAGGGCATTCACATCATGCTAGTAGATTACATCCGGTATATTACAGTTATGGTATACTTGTAATAACTTTTTCCTGTTATCCCACTGTAGCACCAAAATGTGAAGTAAATGCGGCCTAAGAAAGTTTTTCTTATATTTAATAGTTTTTGTTTTTTTTAGAATAAATTATATTCACTGTAATATGCTACTGTGAAAGAGAACTATAAGAATAGTGCCGTCATCTAAATAAATTGAAAGGACAAAAATAATTTCGGCTGTCAATAGTTGTCACATCACCCCTGGCTTTGCTTATACTTTTCTGTAAGATTTTATCTCTCTCTATCTGTTCCAATCTTCCGCTAGGAGAACGGTATCTACAATTCTCCAAGATGGAATTGGATTGCTTATCTGTTATTTTGCCAGATAAACAGTAGAAACAATCTTATTAGAACCTCTCCAATGTTATACAGTGCCTGAGCACCTGTGCCTGAGCGCTTTGTGTTGTGAAAAGACAGGTAAAAAGAAACTTCCAAACAAAAATATGAAAAAAATGTGAAAATTCTACAAATAATTATAAGAAAATGTACAAATATTTATTTAATTTAAAGTAAATAGTTTAATTTCATTGTCCAGATCTGCAACTAGTTTTTATTGTTCCAACAGATAAACATATTTAAAGGTGAAGTCCGGCAAAAATTTTTATTCAAGTATTGTATTGCCCCCCAAAAGTTATACACATTACCAATATACACTTATTACGGGAAATGCACATAAAGTGCTTTGTTCCCTGCACTTACTACTGCATGAAGGCTTCACTTCCTGGATAACATGGTGATGTCACGACCCGACTCCCAGAGCTGTGCGGGGTGTGGCTGCTGGAGAGGATGATGGCAGAGGGATGCTCAGTGTCCCTCCAGTGTCCTGTGTCCCTCAGTGTCCCCCTGCCATTATCCTCTCCAGCAGCCACAGCCCGCACAGCTCTGGGAGTCGGGTCGTGACATCACCATGTTATCCAGGAAGTGAAGCCTTCATGCAGTAGTAAATGCAGGGAAAAAGCACTTTATGTGCATTTTCCATAATAAGAGTATATTGGTGATTTGTATAACTTTTGGGGGTCAATACAAAACTTTAATAAAAATTTTCGCCGGACTTCTCCTTTAGGTTTACAAAAAAATAAAGCAATAGAATGTACATTACAATTTTATCAAAGACTGCTGTCCCACACAATAGTTTTTGAGCCAAATGTAGGAGTGGATTAAAAAGAAATTGGAAATAATAGGAAGGATTTCTACTTCTTACTGGAGCCACTTCTGGTTTTAGTTAAAAAATGGAGTAAAAAAATGATATAAAAAAGCTGTGTGTAAAACCACCCTAATGTCACCAGTTCATGTCTAAGTGAATTGACCATTTACCATTTAGGTTGGGGTCCTCATGAATTGGACTTGTTATATCTGCATATCTCACATATGCTCTGAAATTTGCAGGCCACTCCCATTAGGGGATATCATTGTTAAAGGGGTTATCCAGTGCTACAAAAACATGGACATTTTCTTTCAGAGACAACACAATTCTTGTCTCCAGTTCAGGTGTGGTTTGTAATTAAGCTCCATTCACTTCAATGGAACTGAGCAGCAAAACCCCGCTTAAGCTGGAGACAAGAGTAAGGCTGTCTCTGGAGGAAAGTGGCCATGTTTTTGTAGCTCTGGATAACCCCTTTAAGAATTGAGCATATTTGGTCTGAAACACATAAAAATAGCAGCAGGATGATTGCTAAACATTTCCCATAAGAAGGTTGCCCAGTGCATCACACTATTGCTACCAGCTTGTCTTGTTCTTACTGTGCATCCTATAGCCATCTCTTCCCCTAAAGGGGTACTCCAGCTAGAGGGGAAAAAATAAAACCTGCTGCAGAAGCAATGTAGCATTGCTTACCTGTCTGACCCAGTTTTTAAACTACCAAAAATCCATTTGTTTTGGGGGTCTTTGTTCTGTATTGTGTGGCTGTACTTCCTGGTTGAGCAGTTGCACACAGAACTACAGGTTCCAGAATGCATTGCTTTCCCTCAGCTGTTTATCGCAGTCCCCCACCCTGCCCATTCCACGCCCAAATCTGTTGCTGAACATTATGCTGTGTTCACACATTGCAGTTTCACTGTGTTACTAAATTATTTGCAGTACTTTATCATTTCATTGAAGTCCCACCCACCCAGCACTATATTCTCTACCTGTAACACCACACAGCACACTGTATTCTCTACCTGTAACACCTCACAGCACACTGTATTCTCTACCTGTAACACCACACAGCGCACTGTATTCTCTACAAGCCAAAAAGACAGAAATGGCTGCACATCGCACCCATGGCTGACACGAAAGCTTATTCAGCTACATTTAAAACCAACATCAGAAGTTAGTATATAATTTGGCCAAACCATATTGCCTCATGTACCACGTGCAGGTCTTCTGATACACATGAGTCCCTAACCAAACATCATCACTGTGCCGGTCAGCGACCACAATCCCCGCAAAACGTGCGCAAGCAGAGAAGAGGGGCCACGGAATGGCCCTGCAACCCCATTGTCACAGGACCAGACCCAAAAGGGCACCCCAAACCCCGCAGGCGCCACCGGCGGAAAAAGTGGACGCCAAGCAACACAAGTGTGAACAAGCTCTTACCTCTCTCCATTCCTCTGCAGGTAGAATGGGAGAATACTAGGAGATCCTCCCCTTATGTACACAGGTGCTTCCTGCTAATTTGGATCACATGGGTCTTACACAGCACGAGTGCTAGCCACAATGAAAAAAGGGACAGAATACATAAAATATGCACAAGCCAAAAAGACAGAAATGGCTGCACATCGCACCCATGGCTGACACGAAAGCTTATTCAGCTACATTTAAAACCAACATCAGAAGTTAGTATATAATTTGGCCAAACCATATTGCCTCATGTACCACGTGCAGGTCTTCTGATACCCTATGTCTTCCCCATTCTGTGAGAGCAGCAATGGTAAGTGTAATACCATATCCATACTTGTGTCGTTTGGGGGCAGCCTTCCCCGCCGGTGGTGCTGGCTGGGTTTTGGTGGGGCTTTTTGGGTCTGGTCCTGTGACATTGGGGTTGCAGGGCCGTTCCATGGCCTCCCTTCCCTGCACGTGCACGCTTTGCGGGGTTGGCTGTCGCTGACCGACACGGTGTGGAGTTAGCGTAGGGACCCGTGTGGACCAGAGGACCTGCGCGGTGGTACACGGGGCAATATGGCTTGATCAATTCATATACAGACACTCTGGTGTTGATCTTTAATATAGGCCTAGCGGCATTAGTATCAGCCATAGATGGGATGTGCAGCGGTTCCATTCTCTCCAGTTCGTGCACTGTATTCTCTACCTGTAACACCACACAGCACACTGTATTCTCTACCTGTAACACCTCACAGCACACTGTATTCTCTACCTGTAACACCACCCAGCACTATATTCTCTACCTGTAACACCACACAGCACACTGTATTCTCTACCTGTAACACCTCACAGCACACTGTATTCTCTACCTGTAACACCACACAGCGCACTGTATTCTCTACCTGTAACACCACACAACACGCTGTATTCTCTACCTGTAACACCACACAGCGCTGTATTCTCTACCTGTAACCCCACACAGCGCACTGTATTCTCTATCTGTAACACCACACAGCACGCTGTATTCTCTACCTATAACACCTCACAGCAGGCTGTATTCTCTACCTGTAACACCACACAGCATGCTGTATTCTTTACCTGTAACACCACACAGCACGCTGTATTCTCTCCCTGTAACACCACACAGCACACTGTATTCTCTACCTGTAACACCCACACAGCACGCTGTATTCTCTACCTGTAACACCACACAGCACACTGTATTCTCTACCTGTAACACCACACAGCACGCTGTATTCTCTACCTGTAACACCTCAAAGCGCACAGTTACTACCTACAATGTCGATATTGGAATAAAGTAAAGTAAACTTTTTGAATTTAATAAAAAATTTTTTTATTTTTATCTCCATGCATATATTATAATCAAGCATCTTTTATCTTTGAGGTTGAGCCCCACAATAAGGACTTAACCGATATTATCTTACATGGGATATACTTTTTATGGCTTATTTTTTCTCCAGGTGGGATTGGCAGTGCCGGCTCTGATCCTCTTTCCTGTTTAGCATCATTTACTTGTGTTACTGCATCATTTTTGTGAAGATGTTGAAGTACTGCAATGAAACTCCAACATGTGTGAGCATAGTGAGTTTTGCACAATCAGTGAAGTTGCAGCACCTGCTTCTGGCCGGTCAGAGATGGTTGATCACTCAGGGGATTGGAGGATCCAGCCAAGCCTCCTGTGACATTACGCCCTGGCCCCCTGTCTGCATCATCAGCCTGTCCCCAGCCAACACACACAATGTGAGACAGAGGCATGGAATCTCTGTCTCCTAAGGGGGGGGGGGGAGCAGGAGACAATGTGGATTTGCACAAAGGCCATTTTCTTCACTTCCTGGATTTCTATCAGCTACCAGTGTGGCAGAACCGTACAGATATGGTAAAACATTGTACAGTTCCTCTTTAAATACAATTTTCTCACACTGTAGTACCCCTTTAATTAAGAATACACATGCACTCGGCCTTCTGCATAATGTAAAGAAACATTTATTAGACCAGGCTTCCTTTTTCCATTGCATCATGGTCCAGTTCTGATGCACTTATGCTCATTACTTTCAGTTATGGACAGAGAACAACAGGGCAATCTGGTTGCACTGGTGACTCAGTTTAAGGCTGTCAGAAATCACTACCTCTAAATCATCCTCTTCTAAAGTCTTCAATAACACAGAACGTCCGATACCATACTCTGAGGCCATTCCACGAACTGTCCAGAGCAGTAGCAAATCCCTATAGAAAACCTCTCTTGCTCTCCTGACTGGAGAGAATACACCACTTCCTGCAGGACAAGTACAAGCTGATAAGTACTGGAAGACTTGAGATTTTTAAAAGAAATACATTTTTCTGGCACCAGTTGATTTGAAAGAAAAAAATTTTTGGGTGGACAATCCTTTTAAGGGGTCACGTAACACATTCATTCCTGTTCACACAAAAAGAATTGATGTGTAGCCTACGTCTTAATAGAGATCAATAAAGTATATGTTCCCCAAAATGTACTCTTGAAAAATGCAATGCAATGATCTTGAACAAAAAAAATAATTGCAACTGAAGTTGGAGGTTTTTGGAGCATCCTATACTGTGCCATGAGAGGTTAAAGGTGCAACAATTCTAAGATTTTTATTACTATACCACAGTTCATCATTGAATGTACATGGTTTATGATGGTAGCCATCTAATATTGAATATAAATCACTGGTCATCTTGATACAAAAAAAATACATGAATTGTAGAAATTCAACAGAAACGATTTAAAAAAAAAAAAAAGTCATGGAGGCTTATTAGACAGATTGCTTTGTATAAGGTTGATACCTAGTGACACCTAGTGACTGCTATAGGTAATACTTTTTTTTATTTAATAGTAAACATTAGCATGTTCAACACCCAAATACAGGAACCAAATAACACCGAGCAATGAAAGAAGGCACTAGATTTGTCAACAAATTATTAACATTTAAGTGGACTAAAAAAGATGCTAAAATGATAATTATGTCATCAATATGTTATTATTTCAACAAGATGTTCCTTTCACATCTACTTTTGTAGAATGTGGAAACACTTTCATGTGATTTTTCTATTTGATTTTTTTTTCTTTAACATAAAGTAAAAAATATATAAAAGATTCAAACATGTTGGCCCATGGGGTGTTCCCTAGCGGGGCAAGAGTCCATGTCTAGTGCATATCCTCTTATACACCTATTCTGTAGCCGCGCACATCCATCTTCAATATTTGACTGACAGTCTACAGATGAGATGACCTGGACTTGCCTTGGTTTTGGCCATACTGGGAAACACCCTCTGGGCTTTTGAGCCTAATTTGCATAATAACAAAAATTATTATATCTCAGCCCTGGAAAGGACTATACAAATAATAAAGGTATGCTCAGAATCCCAATAACTAGCCCTACCTACCCATTTGATTATTTACATCCCTGTTTTTTTGCTGACAGGTCTTGCTTTAAAAGGACAACTTAGGTGCTAGCAAAAAAATAAAAAAAAATAGTGACAAACATAGATTTTATACTTGCCATCCCTTGATTGCCATTTGAAACTCTCATCGGCCGCAGCCTTTCCATTGGTTGGATTGCATCACATGGTTTCCAGCTTGCAGGGCTTTTCAGGGCGGAGCAAGTAGCTTTTTCTCTCCCATTCATTACAGAGGAAGAAGCTCATGACGCGACACCATCGGGAGAAGAGGATGTAGTTGACAGTTAATTCCAGGGGGGGGGGGGATCCTCCGAACAGCTGATTAACACACATAATATAAATATAATGTGCTAGTTAAGGTGTGTGTGTGGGGGGGGGGGGGGGACGCCCGAATTGTCCTTTAATGCTAGGGCTACACATCTACCCCTATCACCCAAGAGCTATGGTACTGTCACACACAGTAGTTTTTGTGGAAAACTGCCACTGCAGTTATTGAACCTAAGCCAGATGTGAATCCATCTCTAAGAAGTCCTTCTTTTATATTTCCCAATCCTTTTAAATCCACTTCTGGCTTTGGCACAGAAACTGTAGCTGCTGTGCACCACAATGTTTCCCTATAGTACCATGTTGCTGGATGTTGTTTTTTTATAGTAATTTAATAGATGTATTTATTAGATTAACTTAAAAACAAAGAAAATAGTCTAGTAATAGCATATAGGTGATCACTGTTTGTGATTTTTTTTCAGTTTTTTCAGGGGTACATGAAAGTTTAGGTTAACCTCAGCAGCCACTTATTGCAACACCTTTCCTATTGCAGCTACTATTGGGACTCTTTTACAGCAAAAATTGCTACAAAGACACTCTCTTTTTGCAGCAAAAAAAGTAAGTGTTAATGTCACATTGCTTTCCATTGGTTAAGTGGTTGTTTTGAGGGTTCCACAAAGTTAAAGGGTATGGCTTTCTTGAAGACCTAGTACATGGCTGCACCCTGTTTGTTGGAACGAGCTAAGTCAAAAGGGACTCCCCCCCCCCCCAACACCACCAACAGGCCAACGGTGGCTTCCGCCCCCACCGCTCCACAGAAACTTCCATCACCAAAGTGGCCAATGACCTGCTAACTGACAAAGCCTCGCGCCAATCTCCTTCTCCTTGACCTATCTTCTGCCTTCGACACAGTTGACCATCCTCTCATCCTACAAATTCTTTCATCCCTTGGCCTCACTTGCTCAGCCCTCTCCTGGATCTCCTCTTATCTCTCCAACTGCTCTTTTGGTGTCTCCCACAGCACCTTCTCTCCTCGACCCCTTACTGTTGGTGTTGCCCAAAGTTCTGTATTCTCTTTTCCATTTATACCTCTGCCTGGGACATATCATAGAATCGCACGGTTTCAGGTACCACCTCTACGCTGATGACACTCAGATCTACCTCCCTGGTCCGGATCTCACCTCTTTGCTATCCAGGATTCCAGAGTGTCCATCGGCCATATCTTCCTTCTTCTCCTCCCGCTTTCTATACCTCAACATGGACAAAACAGAACTAATCATCTTTCCCCCACCTCGCTCCATCCCGTCTAATCAGTCAATCACTATCAATGGCTGCACTCTGTCCCATGTCCCTCAAGTCCGCTGCCTTGGGGTCACCTTTGACTCTGCCCCGTCTTTCAAACCACATATTTAGGCCCTGACCACCTCCTGTCGCCTTTACCTCAAAAATCACAGATCTTTTCTCACCCCTGACTCCACAAAACTGCTGCTCATGCTCTCATTATCTCCCGCTTGGACTACTGTAACATCCTCCTCTCTCGCCTTCCATCTAACTCCCTTGCTCCCCTCCAGTTTATCCTTAACTCTGCTGCCCAACTAATCCACCTCTCCCCTCGCTTTGCCTCTGCCTCTCCCCTCTGCAAATCTCTTCACTGGGTCCCCATTGCCCAACGTATTCACTTTAAATTGTTGACCATTACGTACAAGGCCATCCACAACCTGTCCCCTCCATACGTCTCTGACCTGATAGATATCATACTACAGTTCCTCACGAAACCTTCGATCCTCCAGTGACCTCCTTCTGCGCTCCCCCTTTGTTCGTACCTCACACAACCGCCTCCAAGACTTTGCCCGAGCCTCCCCCATACTCTGGAACTCACTACCCCGACACATCCAGCTCTCATCCACCATCAAATCCTTCAAATGTAACCTGAAAATCCATTTCTTCAAACTAGGCTACAACCTATAATAATTCGGCATCACACTTGACTGGCTGCACTTTACCTCCTGTTTCTCTCCCAGTACCCTATAGATTGTAAGCCCTCAATGGCAGGGTCCTCTTTCCCATGTACCTGTCTGCCATTTGCCTTTATGTAATGTGTTGATCTTGTATTCTTCCTGTTTATTACCCCTATCTCTTGTATAATGCTCTGGAATTAAGGGCGCTTTCTTAATAAATAAATAATAATAACTGTATCTGTTGTGGGGAAATTTTACCAAGCGGTGGATATGTCTCTACCTACTGAGAGCAATTTTATCTACAGAGGGACAACACTCTACCTACTCCACCTCTATCTACTTTATGCCCGCTGGAGGGTAAAGGTTAAATTTAGCAGTTTTCATACCCCATTTTCTATCATACCTCATGATGCTTGTTCCAGTGAAACTTAATGTTTTATCATCTGGGATTGGGATACCTGGGCGGGGCTTCACAGCCAAAGCACCACTTAGCAATGCCCCCTCCGTGACATCATTGTTGCATAGGTACAAGCCATTGGAAGGGCCGGCCTAAAGCTCTAGGCCCCACCCCCACTAGATTGGCCCACTCCAATGGCCGCAGAGGGGGCATGGCCTATGCAGCGATGACGTCACTAAGGGGCGTGGCTAACTGGCTAACCTTCACACCTGTGTAGAGCAGCCAGAATGCAAAAAGGGGTGACAGTGTCACTTTAAGCCTCAGGGCTCTGGCTATAGTACACATCTTTTGTATGTTTCATTAAAAATAACATAAATAAGTGTAATAATAATAATACCTTGAAAAATAGCGATGCCACAAAGTTTGAAATTTAATCCTTTTACTGCTAGAAACTGTGAGTTCTTTACTTGTTCAGGCTTCAGATTTTCTTTTACGACTCCTCATAGGTATAACATTTTTATTTTTTATGTCACTAATTCTACAATAATATTTTTTATATTTTTTGTGAACTAAATGCAGGGAAGAGGCAATTACACAGTTTTTTATTTACCAGTCGTATAAATAGGGTGTTCTCTGTATTGTACACATTCTTACACCGAATATGTAATTAAAATATATATGTATATATATTTTATCTGTGTCTTTTTTCCACCTCACTATGTGTCACTATTCAGTATTTTAGGAGTATGACTTGTATGGTTGGGTATTGTAGATATCTTGCAGACTACAGATCATAGTGTGCAATCTGCCTAAAGGAAAGAAAAAACATTGTCAGTTCACCGAAACTAAATTTTATTGCACATTACGTCATTTTACTCCTACTTTCCAGCCCCAGAATGATGACACTGACTTTCTGCTGTTTTTTTTATACATAGTGTGAGTCAGAGTCAGTGACCACGTAAATATCTGAAAAACATTCTATCTATCTCTATCTATCTATCTATCTATCTATCTATCTATCTATCTATCTATCTATCTATCTCTATCATGTTTCTATCTATCTATCTATCTATGTATCTATCTATCATGTTTCTGTCTATCCATCTGGAAAAAGAAAGGGCAGCATAACGTGCTATTTTATGTGGAGCTGTGATTGGTTTATATCTGTCTAAAATAAAAGTCAGACACAATTTTGCTAAATCTGATTTAATGATTTGCAAATTCTATCCTTTTCTTCACTTATATATAAAATACTGCACAGTAAGAAGACCTCTGTTCTGTATCTGGGATAAGTCGTCCTCTCTATATATGAGTTTAGTAGTCTTCTCTATGCATCATGGATTTTATAAACCAGACAATCCATTTTGAAAGCTTCTTAGTACAGTACAGTATAGTTCATAGATAGTATAGGCCAAAAATATATAATTGTAGTACTTTATAGTGGTGCTGAGACTACTGCAAAGAACTATAGCTTTGAGAGACACTGCTTTCCTCAGAATTCATTAGGTCAGCCTAGATTTTGTGAGGTGGTAAAATGTGTTTGAGATGGCTCCCTTCCTCTTTTTTATAATAATAATTTTTACCAGTCTAGCCAAAGTGCTTACACCCAGACAAATAAGGTGTTGCTAGAAGTATATAGGCCAATTTTGTACACCTTGTGCCTTTGATTTTACACAAGGGTACATGAAATCAGTGAGGAAAAACCTTAGTGAAAAGTCATGGCATGCTACAAGTATTCTAGTCTAGTACCATAGGCAGGAATATAATATCTGTCACCACAAAGCAGCATATGGAGTTCTTACAGCCTTATATTAGGGGCCCAATGTGCAGTCTTTACAACGATGTTTAGTCCTGTGAAAATAAAAGACCCATAATGTTTGACCCAGATGGCTTATACCTGTGTACTACATTTTATTTGGAATCATTCTCACTTTTGCTGGAAAATTGCAGGAGCAATACTTAATAGTTGCTCCATGAATCTCCATTTCTTGCTGCTTTATTCATTATTATTCAGAATTTAAGCCCAGTATAACACTTGATTAACCAATCTCTAGGGTAACCAACAAATTCTGGAACCTCAGTTTCAGTCTTGTCACGGCCGCGGCGGCGTCCCGTGCTCCGGGACGCCGCCACGACCTCCCTCTGCCCCATGCAGCCACCGGGGTCCTTGTGCAGGGCCCCGGCGTTGCTACCTGTTCGGCCCCGGGGGGCGTCTTACCTTGCCCCGCTCCTGTCTCCGTCTGTGCCGGCCGGCGCACGTCCCCGCCTCCTAGGGCGCGCTCCGGCTGTCTCAGATTTAAAGGGCCAGTCCGCCCCTAATTGGTTAGTTGCACCAATCACTCCCTATATATTCCAGCCCTGCCCCACTACAGGTGTTGGAGCCTCTGCATGCTTCCCATAGCGTTTGGCCCAGCTCCCTGTTGTTCCTGACCTTAGTCCTTGTCCCTTGTTCCTGTCCGCAGTCCTTGTCCCTAGTCCTTGCCCGCTGCCTTCCCATTGTTCCTGAGTCCAGTCCGCCACCTGCGATCACGCCTACAGACCTCTGCCTGATCTCCTGCCTACTGCTCCTGCCACGCCTCGCCTGCCGTCACTAGCAACCAAGCCAGGGGTAGCAACCTGGGGGTCGCCTGCCGCAGCAAGTCCATCCCGCCTTGCGGCGGGCTCTGGTGAAAACCAGCGGCCCTTTAGACTCTGCTCCCTGGTGAGGTTAGTGCCATCGCTAGTGACGGTCCAGTGGATCCACTACTCCCGGCGTTACAAGTCTGTGTTTAATGGAAGATAAACTCTGATTAAAAGTCATTACCAACAATATATAGTACAAGTCACAAGGCACCGGTCACAGTCTTGTCTGCCATCTGAATGGCATCAGTGCCCCATGGGCTGTACAAGTCAGCAAACCATCCAGGCAAGTAAATTTAGCAGATGAAAGCACAGCAGAAAGTTCTTGTCTCTTATCTCTTTACTGCTGCACCATTTAGTCAGACCAAATATGGAGCTGAGAACAGAGGCCTGAGAGGTCATGAGAGATACTGGGAGAGAGTGTGATTGACTAGTCACAGTATCACGAAACAAACAAAGTCAGTCAATACATGAAACTTATCTTGACATATCTATGAGTGGCATATTCAGGTCATTGTGGCTATCTAGAGGCCAGGGGCTGCTGCTATGAAAATACAAAGATGGAGATGGCACAGAAAGTGGTGACAGATAAATAAAAACTGCATAATAATTTATTTTCAACTTGTACAAATAAATTCAAATCTGAAGTGCACTTTAAGGGGGGGTGTAACTTTTGTGTCTAGCGATATCTTGCAAAAAAAAAAAAGCACAATTTTTGCAACCCCTGTTTTGTGCAAAATGCGTGACTAGGTGTAAGTACTAATCTGTATTTGTTATTTGTATTTACCAGGTACAGCCTACACCAGGCTATTCCAGTGTTTCCTAACCTTTTCCACCTTAGGGTGCCCCAACTAAATAACGGTCTACAAAATGCAAAAAATGGCTCTTAATGACTCACAGGTGGCATCTTCTTTTGATCTGTTCTCTATCCTCTCTATCCAGCCCAGACCTATATGATGATTTCTTCCAGCTACAAAATTATCTCTTCAGGACCTGCCAGACAAACATCTTAGGCTCTGCACTTTTCCAGCAATTTCCTTAACTTTTTTCCTCCGATAGGGTCCCAAACAACAGTTATTCCACTGTTTGGTGTTATGTGGGTTGCCCCCTGTATGTAGAATCCCTACTGTGTCACCATATAGAAATAATGCCCTCTGCTGTTCTCCTCCATATAGTAATAATGCCCCTTGCTGTCCCTATCTATATGATTAGATGCCCTTGCTGTGCCCTCACATAGTAATAATGCCCCCTGCTGTGCAACCCCTTATATTAATAATGCCTTCTGCACTGCTGTGCTCCATATAATAATGCCCCCTACACTGATGTGCCCCCACAGTGATAATGCTCCCTCTGCTGCTGTGCCTTATAGTGATAATTCTGCCTGCCCTTCTGTGCCCCATATTGATAATGCCCCTTGCCCTGCTGTGCTCCCATAGTAATAATGCCCCCCACACTGCTGTGCCCCATAGTAATAATGCCCCCTGCACTGAGGTGTCCTAATAGTAATAATGCCCACTGACCTCCTGTGTCCCAATAGTAATAATCCCCTCTGCACTGCTGTGCCTCTATAGTAATAATGCTGCCTGCACTGCTGTGCCCTAACAGTAATAATGCCCCCTGCCCTGCTGTGCCCTATAGTAATAATGCCCTCTGCACTGCTGTGCCCCATAGTAATAATGCCCACTGCCCTGCTCTGCCCCCATAATAGTAATGGCACTTCATGCTCGCAACAAATGAAAATGAATGGAGGATTGGAATGCTGACAGCTCCACAATTCTCTATTCTCTGTACTTTAATGTTCAGCCCGATCACCCCTCACTGTATTGGCAATACAGTGAGCAGGATGACATTATAGTAAGCGGAGCATTCCTAGAATGCGTGGCCGCAGCTTTTAGGGAGGCTTAAAGTGAACATGCCCACCGAAATGTCATGGCATCCCAGAGGGTTCGCTCAGTACTCCAGTGTGCCACAGCATGCTGGTTAGGAGCCGCTGGTCAATACTATGGAAGTAGGTATAGCATTAAACCAGTGCATCTCAATTCCAGCCCTCATGGCCCACCAAAAAACTCATGTTTTGAGGCCATCCCATGGAAAGAACACCTGTGATAATACCTGATGCACTGACTATAATTATATCACCTGTGAAATATCAAAGAAATCCTCAAAACATGACCTGTTGATGGCATTGAGGACTAGAATAGAGAAGCACTGGCATAGACTGTGCACACGACTACTAAAATTACATATTTTACATCAGTTGTTTGAGCAGATAAAAAGTTAAATCAGCAATGTAGCCTTCATGTCACCATGTTATAAATGAACAAATGATGTACTATAAATATTTGTATTATGTTATATATTTATTTTAATGTTTGTAATCTAATTTTTTCTCTCTCCTTTTTTTTAAAGATCAAGCCAAGATGTCGGACGGGTAAGTATTTTCTAATATTATTAATATTCTTAATATTAATAGGCTATGTTCACACATTTTCTCTTTACATCTCAACATACATCTCCGTATTTAATGAAGTCTATTATTTTGAGTTTAAAATTATGTCCATCATTTTACTGTTTGGTCCCCATTAGTGCAATGATGACTGTTGGTACATTATTCTAGTTTAGGGTCCATTTACACAGAAAGATTATCTGACAGATTATCTGCCAAAGATTTAAAGCCAAAACCAGGAATGGATTTGAAAGAGGAGAAATCTCATTCTTTCCTTTATGACCTGCTCCCTCGTTATAGTCTGTTTCTGGCTTTAGCTTCAAATCTTTGGCAGATAATCTGTCAGATAATCTTTCTGTGTAAATGGACCCTTAGGGTCCTATTCCACGTGCCGAGGAGGGCCCGATCAACGATGTAAACGTGCGGCGATCTGCTAGATCACCGCTTGTTTACTAGGCCTATTCCACGGCCCGATGATCGTTGAGAGAGGGCTGCAAGGACATTGTTACCGATGTCCTTGCAGCCCTTGCAGCATCATACATTACCTGTCCAGGCTTCTTCTCTGCGCTGTCTTCATCCCCGAGTCCCGCGCGCTCTATCTTCAGAATGGCCGGTCAGCTGACAGGCCACACTCTGCCAATCACAGGCCGGAGCGCTCCGTCAGCTGACTGGCCATTCTGAAGATAGAGCGCGGGACCCGGGGATAAAGACAGCACAAAGAAGAAGCCTGGACAGGTAATGTATGATGCTGCTGCTTGTCAAATCGTCGGTCGCCCGCCGCGCACCACTATTCAACCGTAGCGATGCGCGGTGGGGGAACGATGATTAGATGACATGATCATCGGCTGATCGTTCTCTCTTTTTCAGCGAGCGATAATCGGCTGAATCGGGCCAAATGGAGCCGATCCGGCCGATTATCGTTACTGTGGAATAGGGCCCTAAGGTAGACTAATTGGCCTTTGGGTGTGTCTTTAATTGAACAGTTCATTGAATTTAATAGTAAGGACGGTGAAAAAAACAAAAACCGAGTGTGAACTAAAAAATAACATCCACTGTTTGCAATAGACGTCTGAAAATAATAGACCTGATCATTGTTTTGATGTCCGCGCAGACAGCATCTGTTATTTAATTCACTGTGTGCACTGGATTAAATTGGGGCAATAACGGACGTCAATTTAAATAGAAAAGGCAGACACCTTTTCTCTTTTTTTGACGTTTTGTGACATAGCCATACTGTGGCATATCGCTAAAAAAAAAAAAGTAATAATAGTCCTTAGAGTTGTTTAATAAATGGACGCTGATCTAGTTGATCATTTACTGAGCCTATTACACAGCTCGGTGATCATGCTGCCAGGGCTGCAAAAATCATATGGACCCTATAGCAGAACTCAAATTATGCCTCACTGATGCCCCCACAGAATGTAATATGTTAATAAAAGTTTATGTCCACCATTTAATTTTTGGTAAAAAAGAAATTGTTAGGAATTTGGCCATTACGTCCTTGTTGCGGCATAAGGAGCAGGGCAAAGGCCTGAGGTTCATCTGCATGAAGCGAATCAGCAGCCAGGGGAGTGTCAGGGTGGTCGGCCTCAGCAACACTAGCCTATGAGTGATGCAGGAGCACCGGGCTAATCGTGTGACTCGGTACTCCTGCACTTATCTATAAAAGAATATTTAAACAGCATGCAGCAGATACCTGTGGTAGTTGTGGCTTGCCACTAGCATTCTATATCTGACTAACTCTCTGTATCCTGACCCTTTGCTTGTTCTTTTTTTACTTCAGCTTTGTCTCTTGATTCTGTACCGCACTCTAGTTTGTGTTGTGACCTCGGCTTGCTTACAGTTTCCCCTTTGATTTTGATTCGATTCTGTATTGTCTCTCCTGGTTCTGACTACTCTCTTCATTCTTATTTATGGCCGTTACATTGGTGGTTTCTAACACGTACTGTGCATTTTTCTCCCCCTGACAGCCCCAGCACTTAGCAGTGTAGGGACTGCTGCTACTGTATTGGCACAGCCGATAGAAACTAAGAAACCTGATTTTTAATGTATTTTTTCTTTCTATTTCTTGCAGGGAAGAGGCAACTGTAAGTATTTTGTGTGGTTCTATTTAATCTTCTATATGACTTAGCGACATTTATTTCTCTTTATTTCATTTCTCCCAGTATTCTTATATAAAAGCAGGAATTAGCCATCTTTCTTTTTAAAAATATTCTGTTAGCAAAAATACTGTAGCAAAACGACATCTAGGCAGTTATTATAGGTAGATGGGCACTGATTGGTTGTTATGGCACCCGGGCCTCTGATAAAACTTCTATGACACTTTTCCATAGGTATGGAAATGGAGGAATGGAAGTGGAAGTTTGACAGTACACTACAATACATATGTATACTAGAAATGTATAGGGGGGAATTTATGTTTTTAAAAAGAATAAGAAAAAAATTTTCCTCCTTTTTCCTTTTTTCAAAAAAAAAAAAATAAAAATAAAATAAACTAGTTCATATTGCTACATGCATAATTGTCAGAACTTTTAAAATATGACATTATGTATCTAGTATGGTAAATGCCATGTAACTGCCAAAAATTAAGAAAAATGAGAAATAATAATAATTTTTATTTAGATAGCGCCAACAGATTCTGTAGCACTTTACAATTCTGAAAAACTGGCAACTGGCAGAATGAAGGTTTTCATTTATCGAACACTCCCTAAAATGGTACCAATGAAAACTACTGATAAGTGCACAAAAAACAAGTTGTTGTACAGCTCCACAGAATTTTTTTTTAAGTTAAGGGGTTTTTACCTTCTGTCTTGCCCCCCCCCCCCACTTTAATTATAAAAAATAAACAGTAACATATGAAAAAATGAATATAATCCTAAAGACCAAAAATACCTCTAATCTTATCGTTTTGGAGTAAAATTATCTCGGAGTATGCCCGATGGAAATGACTGAATTCTGGATTTCTCATTACACTCATTATATTTAATGTCTATTTAGCTTTTTTGCAGTTCCTAAATATAACAAGGTCTTAATGAATTGAGAGTTGTTACAATGCGTGCCACTATCCAGCAGTAAGACAGTAACTGTCTTTCTGGGCTAGGATTCCTCTAATAAGATCTTTAGCATAGAAGATAATGTGTTTCTATTTTTGGTAATACTCATTTAATGAAAAGTGAAGAGGGAGAAATTGAATTTTCCATCAGATCCAAGCTGACATTTCACTGGATCAGCAAGATGTAAAATAACATATGGGGGTTTCAGCTGGTATGAGTCATAGAAGAGATTGCTCAGAGATGACGCATTCAGATGCAGATCCGAGTTGATATATTGGTAGTATGATGTAAAGTGGTCTATGACATGACACGGAAAGGGACCATATTGTCACATGACATCTATACTACTAGATCAGACAAGCTGCTCACTAAAGAAAAACAACGCGGAGGATTTCTGTACACTAAGAATGCTGTGCTATTAATATTTGTAACTAATGTTTCAGTTATAGCACCCATAACTAAATGAATCATCCTCACCTCCCACTAAGGAAGAAGAAAAAATTCCGTAAAATAAGAAACTCCTCAATATGCTTACTCATATCCCTGTCCAAGTGTTGTCTAAGGGCAGCATACTTGAGTGTCCACAGTAGTACTCGATACATTGCCTCAATCATGGACATGACAATCTGGCACATATGCTAAAAGGGGTATATTTACCTGCCCCTGCAGCCAGCCAAATGCTATATTTACCTTACAAGCAGCCATGAGGAGCTCCATCTCTGCTATGTAGCACTTCTGGGGTTAAGGTCAGCATATAGAATTGCCTGCCCTGCCAATCAGTGGATGCGGTGGTGACCTCCCTCAGATGATGTAACTGTCCATATATGGAGAGATATAAATTGTTACATTCTATCCCACTATATATCCTTACCATAGGATACCTTGCAGCCTCCCATCAGAGGTATACACAATTACTAGCTTACCATAGAATGATTAGCTTGATTTTCAATATTAAAATGGCTCAACCTCTCACTGATGGTGTCCAGCTTCTCTCCTCGCTTCCTGGTCACATGCAGGAAATATCAGCCAATCACTAGCCATACCATGCCAAACCATTGATTGGCTGAAGGAGAATTTCCTGAATGCTTACTAATAATCAGGAATCCATGAGCAGTGGGGACCGGGACACCTTTGGAGGGGATCAAGTGGGCAAGTATGCATTATGTTTTATTTGTAAGACATCTTGACCCCTTCAAAAATAATCCCTGCCAGGAAAACCCCTTTCATTTGTTGTGGCATGAGCTTAAAGTGGATGAGAATGTTTGTGCTGCCCTAACCATATTGTATCATATCTTGTATCTTTTCTTTTAGTGGCCTCTATTAAAATTGTCAGAAATTTTAACTCACTATTTCACTATTCTAAGTAAATATTTTGGCTGTATTCAGCCATCACTAGCGAGTTGAGGAGCTCTGTACATAGATTTATTAGTTCAATAGGAGCACTTGAAATATTGTTTTAACATAGGCTCTCCTAATAGGGGCTTTAGACAGCCTAAAGTTTACAACCTTTAAAACCTGTCCATTCAATAAACCTGCTACTGATAAAGTATCACACTCTATCTCTATAACAATAAAGCCTCTCCCTAATAGTATGAAGAAGAGGAGTATGTTGAAGAAGAAGAGGAAATTGTAGAGGAAGAAGAAGAAGAACCTGAGCCATCAAAACATGCACCTCCTCCTCCTCCTGTTGTAGCTCCACCTCCACTCCGAAGGAAGTCCTCTGCCAACTATCGTTCTTATGCCACCGAACCACAGATCAAGGTAAAAAAAAAAATGTCAGGGATGCAAGGGGAAAAAAACAGTAATGATTGTAGATAAGTATTGACCAACCGAAAACCAGCAGCTTAGTGCAACCCAATGCTTATTGGGGTTTATAGATAACGGATTTGCAGTCCTTATAATAAACTGTTGTCTTAATTCCTAGTAATAATTGGAGGTGTCGCTTACATTTCTAATAGTATTGACTGAATAAAATATTTTTTATCTTTTGTTTTTTTTTCCCAGCGAAAACCAAAGATTTCTGCATCTCGGAAACTGCAATTGAAGGTACTAAAGTGAATAAATGATGAAAATAATGATGTATTTGCTAGATGGCAGAGCATTATAATCATAGGCTATATTTTTACCATAAAATGTGGTAATAAAATAAGAATCTGTTGTAGAGTCTGATGCTGCAAATTGCTAAGAATGAGATGGAACGTGAAGAAGAAGAGCGGGCCCAGGAGAAGGAGAGGTTCTTGTCTGAACACTGCGAGCCTCTACAACTGTCCGGACTGTCTCATTCTGAGCTGCAGGTAAAGGATAAAGACTTAGTGCAAATTACAAAGGGAGATGTACTCAACATGCAAGATATACATGGAACCAAACAGTATAATCTACAAGTGTCATGATCTGGTGGGGCAACTCTGAAGCTCATATTGGGAAATCACATTTTTAAAAGTTCACCAATATTTATCTGTCCAGATCTTGTTTGTTCATTGTGATAGTCTCTATGCATGGTAGATTCATTCAGAACATAGAGGCTTCCAAACCTGCATTCTGTAGATGACACCGCTAAGGATGCTCTACTAGCTGAACAACGCCTGTAGTCAGAGGTTCAGGTTATATACAGTACTGTGCCACGGGTGTGGGAAAAGATGTTTCGCATCAGGTAGGTGGCTACACATCTTTAATCTGTGGCATCCAGCATCCAGCCAATGTCACTAAGTTCCTTCATACACTGTGTACAAGTTACCTAGAAGAACTGATTGGTGTGACTTACATTTCTCTTCTGTTTAATCACTTGCTTGCATTTTGTTGGTTGATGAAAAAAAAAAACTATTATGAATTCAATTTCTAAAAGCATGTGGTTTGCAGTGGTTTCCCACACCTGCTTAGAGTATTTGCACAGTACTGTATATTACAGTACACATATCCTAATATACAGAGCTTACTATAAAAAGAAAAGATAATCCTATACTGTACAGTTTGGAGGAATTTATTAAGACCGGAGTCTCACATGGCAATCTTAAAGTAAACCTGTCATTATAACTTTCAAAACCTAAATCAACAGTAGATGTGATATAAAGCAAGTTAGCAATTTACATTCATTGTTTTTGTTTTTTTTTTAGTTATCATGGAAAACACTGCACTTCCTGTGTTCTCTTTTTTTTTTTTTTTTTTCAAAGAGACTAAACACAGGAAGTCCAGTGTTTCCCAGGTCATCCGAGCGCTCACAGAGAAGGCAGTCATGTGATTGACTGACACATTGAGCTCTGCGACGCTCTATACTGGCCTGGACTTCATGTGTTTAGTCTCTTTTTCAACCAGCATCACCGGGCTCCCATACCCTGCTGGATGTAGCTTTCTTTCAGCTTCAGGGTACGTCAAGACCTGGCTGAAACGTTACCAAAGGGTGGGATTTGGCCCGCTCAGCCATTCAGTGACTGCAGTGGTGTTTTGTCTGAGTCACTGACTGGCTGAGCAGGGCATCCATCAGCTGGGTCATGACGTAGTAGCAGAGGAGATATGCAGTCTGTCAGC
Source organism: Dendropsophus ebraccatus (assembly GCF_027789765.1). Taxonomy (NCBI): domain Eukaryota; kingdom Metazoa; phylum Chordata; class Amphibia; order Anura; family Hylidae; genus Dendropsophus; species Dendropsophus ebraccatus. The sequence goes on from NC_091465.1 coordinate 52,392,909, forward strand.
GGGGTCCATGAGCAGGTCATGGCATTGCGCAGGCACCGGGATGGGTAAATATACCTTCTTTGTTGTTGCCCCCACCCCCTCCACGCCAGACTACTCCTTTAAGTTATAATCCGCCATTGTAAGATCATATGGGATTTATGAAGGTGCGCATGACTCATGTACATCTGCTCATACATCATCCTCAGAAATCTACACCAGCTCAGAGCTCGCATAAATTTCTTCCACAATTTACAACCGCAGGTGGGGGCTGTTATGCCTACTCTTGTCTACTTGGCAAGCAGAGCACAGGTCACCCAAAAACTACCAAATTCTGTGCAAACCGTGGTGTTTTTTGTCTCATCTGGGCCAAGCGCAGACCTTAATCAATCCCCCCTATCTTTTGTTGTTTTCTCTTGGGGTGCCATAGAGGTGGGACCTCACTCAGACATCCCCTAAATGTGCAAAGAATGCCTAGACCCTGACACATGATAACCAAAGTTTCTCATATATCTGGTAGGATCTGTGCAGAGAGCTCCATACAAGGGTTGCCGTTGTGGATGAGGAAAGATATGACATGGAAGCTAAAGTCAACAAGAACATTACGGAGGTACTTGTTTTTCTACGTCAAAAAAGTAGATGAAAATATATGCTTTTTTAAGGTATGCCATATAAATATTTCCATACTATGCTCACCTAATATAGCCATTCAGTGCTTAAAGGAAATCTATTATAGTATCACAGTTCACATGTAATAGCCCTATTTCACGGAACGATTATCGTTCATAGACTCGCTCCAACGACCGCTTGTTAACGAGCACTTAACGATTTTTTTTTAAGCAAACGATAACACATAATACGAGTGGGAACGTGAACGATATCTGTAGTGTAACGATTTTTTTGCGGTCGTTACATCGTTACATGGTCGTTTAAAACGTAAGGAAATGTAGGTAGACATTTCAAGAACGACTGATTTTTTTTATTCAACGAAAAGATTAGCGAATTGTTGAAAAAAAATAGTGAACGACTCAACGACGGTTTCGCTGTTGTCGTTCGCTCGTTTACAGCTATTCCACAGAACGAATATCGTTAACGAGCGGTCGTTTGAACGATTTTATGAACGATAATCGTTCGAAAAAGTTCAGTGGAATAGGGCCTTAAGGGTCAGCACTCACTTGCATCCAACTTCATGTCTCACAGCATTTATGCCAATTTCTTAGCATGCAAAAGATACCCCGGGGCATTGGGGTCCTATATAGTAGATAAGACAACAATTCTCTCCAGCTCTTTTTTAGAGCTGCTGGCCCTTAATCATGGCTCTGTATTTAATCCTGAGTCAATATCATGGATATAGAAAGAGATCCAATTTTCCTTCAAAGCCAGTTTAAATGGGTATTATGGTGAATTTTTTCTTCTTTTAAATCAACTGGTGTCAGAAAGTTGAAAGTAAATTACTGCTATTTAAAAATCACATGTCTTCTAGTACTTAACAGCTGCTGTATGCCCTGCATGAAGTGGTGTATTCTTTCTAGTCTGACACAGTGCTGTCTGCTGCCACCCCTGTACGTCAGGAACTGTCTAAAGCAGGAGACGTTTTCTATGGGGATTTGTTGCTGCTCTAGACAGTTCCTGTCACAGACAGAGGTGGCAGCAGAGAGCCCTGTGTCATACTGGAAATAATACACCACTTCTGAAAGAACATACAGCAGCTAATAAGTACTGGAAGACTTGATATTTTTAAATAAAAGTACATTACAAAGCTGTTTACCATTTATAAAACCTATTGATTTAAAAGAAAAAAAAATGCTGGAGTACCTCTTTAACCACTATGCAGATTATGTGTTTTGTTGCACTGGAACAGGATTATAGGCCCCAGTGAACCGATCTGCCCCTGGCCCATCCCTTCTAATGAATAACTGCAAAGCAGACCGCAGCCTCTGGGCTCCTACACCACTATTGTGGCTTGCTGTCATGTTTGCAGGTGGTCCACAAATGACACTTTGTGGGCCATCCATGCATTGCAGAGCCGTAGTTTTGTAGACTGCAAAACCACTGCTGCTATGTTAAGAGGGCAAAACCATGGACCCTTAATGCATGAATGACCCTGGAGTGGACCACCCGCAAATACGTGCCATGCCACAATAGTAGTTTAGGAGTTCAACTCCAGAAGACATAATGGGGGAGATTTATCAAAGGGTGTAAAATTTAGACTGGTGCAAACTGCCCACAGTAACCAATCACAGCTCAGCTTTCCTTTCAGCACTGCCTAAAGCTGAGCTGTGATTGGTTGCTGTGGGTACTTTGCACCAGTCTAAATTTTACACCCTTTGATAAATCTCCCCCTATGTCTTGTTCAGAATTCTTGTAATCTGGGCTATGAGAAAATGCAGAGACTGTGGAATCTACATTTGTGTATTGGCCCAGAGAAAACAATGGATATCATACTTTCTGCAATTATAAATCTGTTTTATAGTTGTGTGTAAAAGGTCTAAGATTTTGTTGTGCTTTTAAGAACCACAAAACAGTTATATCTGCCCTTTTAGCACTGTGCGAGACGGGTGACCACGCAGCGTGCCAACTGCTAAGGGGCACAAGACCCCCAGACCTCACACTGCCCCACCCTCTCCAAGCTTGGTTTTCCAGTGGATAACAAGATGAGAGTGTGACATGTGCATGTTACACATCTGTGTAGAATACGCTCTTCCTCACGTTTCCACCCATCACAGTTTTTTAGCTGCACACCCCCAGATCCAGAGCTTTGGAGTGAGGTCCTGGAAGGAAGTGGCAGACAACTTAGCCACTGCCAGGGAACAGTGTAACCAGGTGGCCCGCATGGCGGCTGGTGCTGCTGTGCCTTGTCTGTGGCTTTTGTCTGCTGCTATATGTCCTGGCCCAGAGAGGAAAAAGGGCCACAGAGGGTAAGGGACCCGCCACTTTCTCCTCTGCTGCAGTATTGTGGCGGGCGCTCAATCAAAAGCACAGATGAGTACTGCACCTCACATGACCGAACAGCAGCCTGAGCAGAGTTGCTGTCCCTACACGGTGTGGTAGTGCTGCTGGCCCAGCTTAAAGCTTAAAAACACTTAAAACATATACAAAAACGCCAATCCTGGCTCACATATAGCATAGTATGTATATATGAGAGGTTACAAAACATGCAATAATCAAATAATCAAAGTTATCTGTGTATGTGTGTTTTGTTCTTTTCCCCTTCTCATTGGCAAATTTAGCGGGGGGTTGTTTGCATTTTTTGTATTAAAAGGACTGTTTTGTAAGAAAAAATGGATGTAATGTAAATGAAAAAAATTCTAAAAAAAGTTTAAATTAAAATAGAAAATACAGCACAGTGTGTCACCACTCACCCCCTACAGGTACATAGCAGTATTAATATTGCACGTAATCACATATATCTGTAAATACATACCCATATACAAAAAAGATAAACTACATGGCCTACAGTGCATCAAATAACAAATAAAAGCAAGCACAACAGACCAGCAGGGTCAAGCATGATTAAACAAGTAAAAAGGCAACAAGGCAAATGTTCACCAGGGAGTGGAGGAAAGGATTTCCCATGCGTTCTGTTCTACAGGAGAACTTCCTCTGGGGTCACCCTATTTTGGCTACCTGTGGTGCCGCCTGGACTCTTGGTGTGAGACAGTGGTCACTGACTGCAGCAGCAGCTCCACAGGCAGAAATAATCCACCTATGAGGTCACTTGCATGAGGAGTGGAGCAAAGAACTGCTGTGTAGCCCTAAACCAGGGCTTTGCTCTACAGTGTAACTATGATTTAAACTTCTTACATGTCAGAGGAACATGTCAGAAGTTTGTATCGGTGGGAGTCCGGGTGCTGAGACCACCGCTGATTGGTAAAATGAAAGGGTAGACGCACTCAGCAACACACGTTTTTAAGGTCTCATCAGTGTTCTCCTAGCCATGAAATAACTTTGTATGTTCCAGAAGGAGCCACTAGGTGGCCCTCAGGCTCAGTCTATGAGGAGGCAACACACAGTTTAATGTAATATACATGGGATAAAATATGATTTCTTTAATTTAAAATAAAATGTGAAGAAAAACATTTAGATTCTCTGCACTCATAAAAAACATTTTCAAAACCAGTACTGCTCGGGGCTGTATTCTCCAATATGGAACAATTGTCTTTTAGGGTATGTTCACACAGGACTGCAGGTTTTGACTATGACGTTATCCGGGAAGATCTGTGACAAGTATGCAACAACTGTGCACCTCTGCTCTATGGTAACATTAGGTTAGGACCCTGCTGTACTAAGATTGTCTGTCTGATTTTCAATAAAAACCTCAGGGTTTTAGCGTCTGATTGCTCTTTGTAAATCTGGCAGGTTTTCCACATGACAAAATTATAACCCGACCTTCCCGCAACACTAGGGGTGGCTCATTTTTAGAATACAAAACTAGTATTCTAATTGAAGCAAGTTTTTAGAGATTTTTGTGGCACAGAATGTTAGTAAATATGGTAAAAGAAGAATCCGACAGGGAAAAACGAATGAAATTAATAAATTATGGAGACACGTCAGTAAATTAGGGCCAATGGGATTGTGATACATTGAGGTAATGCAACAATATTACTGTGACCTGATGTGAATTAAATGTCAATGTTGAGATCTAGTCTGCCAGCCCAGGCCAGTGAGATAGTGTACCTGCTATAAAGGGAGAGTATGCAGCTTTTATGGCATTAGAGGAACTTGCCACCATGCTAACCTCAACCCCCATGACCACCATCACCACCCTATGCCAACTTCAGTCTCTAAATTAGGCATTTGGGTGATAGGAATGTTGGCACAGATCCCTCCCTCTCTGTTCCTCTTTCAGGATGAGCAGCACTGTGCAGATCTGCACCAATGTCCTCTTCAGCTATGTCTATGTGACACTAGAAAGTTTCCCCTATTAGGAAAAAGGAAGCGCTGCTCTTATCATCTTCACATTGCCTCACTTGTCTTTCCCAACCTTCTGAAGCCACATCCTGGGGCCTCTGTATAGAGTGAAACTATGACATGTTTTATTAGATATTAAGAGAAGTCTTGTACAGCAGCGCAGTTAACCCTTTCCCAACCTCTTCTATTCCAGGGTAATGCAGCTTTAGGCTATGTTCACATAGTATAACAGCTGTTGCTTAGCAACGGCCGCTGTTATACTGGCCAGAGCACGGGCAGGTATTTGTATGTTCCTGCGGCCATCAGAGTCCGTATGGCCCACTCGAGGTGTGTATGGAAATCATTCAAGCATTGTTTTCCATACACCCTACGGATATACAGACTGTAGTGGAACAGCGGCCATTATTAATTGACATGATCATTCTTTTGCACAGCCACACCGAACAACAGCCGTTTTTATTGCAGCGCGTACATGGAACAAGCGCATTGCATTAATTTCAAAAATAGTACGTTGTGTGAACATAGCCTTAAACAAACTTCTGACATGTCGCTGTTTAAGTTTGTACTGGTGGGGTCCGGGTGCTCCCCCCCTCTCCATCGTTAGAAGGGGCAGACGTGCATAGGAGCGCAGGCTCTGCCTCTTCATCTCTGTCTCACTGCTAAAGTAATGGTGGACAAAATTTATAGATTGTAAGACCTCGCGGTCAGAGTCCTCTTTTCCCATGTACCAGTCTGCCATTTACCTTCATGTAATGTGTTTTTTCATTTTGTTACCCTTATCGCTTGTATAGCGCTCTGGAATCAAGGGCACTTTATAAATAAGTAATAATAGTTATAATAGAACTTCTGGTAATCGCTGTAAAATTCCATCGACTGCTACTTTAGCAGTGAGACAGATGAAGAGGTAGCGTGTGCGCCTCTGCGCGTCTTCCCCTTCATTCTAAAGATCGGCAGGGATCTCAGCACCCAGACACCAACCGATACAAACCTCAATTATAGGTATCAGCCTAAATTATAGGTATCCTTTAAAAATACTAAATATTGTATGTGTCTGTTAGGTTGATGTCTAGTAACAGGTTGACTAGAAATTCATGTTTGGAAACTCAAACAGTGGCCATATTGAGCACCACCCAACTTTTATAGCTTTAGATTACTTCTAGAGTCTTTTTAATTGTGTACTGTTAACCCCCTATAGTGCACGGGGCGCTGTGGATGAAGGTAATTTTCTTAGGCTGGGTTCACACTGCGTTTTTGCAGTCCATTTTTTCATCCATTTTATGGATAAAAAAGGATGTATTTTTGTGCAACTGTTTTAAACCGTTTTTCCATTGACTCCCATCATAAAAAAAACAGATTAAGACACATCCGTTTTTTAGCGTACAGAAAAAGCTTGGTTGACCACATTTTTTGTGGTTGCTAAAAAACGGATGTGTTTTTGTTTGTTTTTTTATCCCTTTTTTTACAATGCACGTCAATTGAAAAACTGATTAAAATGCTTACAAATGCATTTGTTTTTTTTATCCGTTTTTTGCATAAAACGAACTGCAAAAATGTGTGAACCCAGGCTTACCTTAATCCTCTGTGCTGTTTTCAGGAACTTTGTAGTTTATTAGACATGTAACTACCACCTCCAGTGCACCAGTCAGCCCGGCCCTTCAAATGAATATTGATCTGCAGTGATGAGCACCAGAGTGACGTCACTGCAGAACGCAGCCCCAATATTCACTAGGAGGGCTGGGAGGCTGGGGTGCCACCAAACAACCTCACTTACATATCTAATAAACTACAAAGTTCCCAAAAACGGCACAGAGGATCAACTTAAGAAAATTACCTTCATCCCCAGCGCCTTGTGCGCTATAGAGACATATCAGCAGGTTTGATGCTTCTAACCTGCTTATAGTTTTTCCTTTACAAAGCACCTGTCGTTGTACCACTTTGCATATTCTCATAGTCATCAATATTTAGAATATTTGTAACTTACATAACTTTGAAAATAAATTATTTTTCTGTGTCAAAATTTATGGTTAAAAATTGCGTAATTTTAGAAAAATTTTCACCAACCCCCCAAAAATTGCTTCATCATAAAGCCATTAACAAACAGTGGAGGAGATTTATCAAACATGGTATAAAGTGAAACTGGCTCAGTTGTCCCTAGCAACCAATCAGATTCCACCTTTCATTTTCCAAAGAGTCTGTGAGGAATGAAAGGTGGAACCTGATTGGTTGCTAGGGGCAACTGAGCCGGTTTCACTTTACACCATGTTTGATAAATCCCCCCCCCTCCCCCCTCAACTGTGGTTACTTCTGGCAGAAATGGCATGTCCATATATAACAGGGTCAGACATTAATTTAACAGGATACTTTTGCATTTTTTTGTTATGTTTCCTAATATATATGTTTATATATAACCAGACAAATCCAATATTCAAATTATTCATTGTGCATTTATAGCAACAGGCAGTCTCTTTTAAAAAAATTATATTTACATATTATTTTTTATTGAAATGTTGCAAGGGTATACATAACAGTGTGTAAACAATCTTTGCAATAAAGAAAGCATAAGTAAAGTTGTGTTAAAGGGGTAGTGCGGCGGTAAACAATTATTCACAGAATAACACACATTACAAAGTTATACAACTTTGTAATGTATGTTAGGTCTGTGAATGGCCCCCTTCCCCGTGTCCCACCACCCCCGCCCGTGTACCCGGAAGTGTGGTGCGCTATACATACCTGTCACGTGCCGACTCGTCTCCGATTTTCAGTCAGCGATGTCGTCTTCGGACGGCCAGGCCGAATCCCTCCGAGCGTCCTGAGTGCCGGCCGCCCTCTGCCGCGTCATCGGCTGCTCAGCCGCAATTGGCTGAGCATAACTGTGCTCAGCCAATCGCGGCTGAGCAGCAGATTGTGCTCAGCCAATCGCGGCTGAGCATCTGATGACGCTGAAGAGGGCGGCCGACACTCAGGGCGCTCGGAGGGATTCGGCCTGGCCGTCCGAAGACGACATCGCTGACTGAAGATCGGAGACGAGTCGGCACGTGACAGGTATGTATAGCGCACCACACTTCCGGGTACACGGGTGGGGGTGGTGGGACACGGGGAAGGGGGCCATTCACAGACATAACATACATTTCAAAGTTGTATAACTTTGTAATGTGTGTTATTCTGTGAATAATTGTTTACTGCCGCACTACCCCTTTAAGGTACATTTAAGAAAACAAAACAAAGGATAACAGTTCTAGTCTCTTTTAACTTTACAGATTGGGGATTTGACGCAAAAGATTTTTGATTTGCGTGGAAAATTCAAACGCCCACCGCTGAGAAGAGTGCGTCTATCAGCCGATGCCATGATGCGGGCTCTCCTGGGTACCAAGCACAAAGCTGCCATGGACCTAAGAGCTAATCTCAAGCAAGTGAAGCAAGTCAAAAAAGATGATGTAGATAAAGTAAGAGTTTTCCAATATATATATATATGAAAAAAAATCAAACAAAAAAAGGACACTAAAGCCACTAATCCATTTAGACTAGACTAGAAATATAGATTAGCAGGATTTGTTCTGCAGACAGAAACAATGTGCACATATAAATTATTCTGTTTTTGGAGCTGCTGACCATTTGGTCAACCTACAGTATAACCTTACTGTGTTGATCCAGAGGAAGGTAAAAACCCCTATGAGGCAGATGACAATTGCCCCATCACAGGGAGAAAATTCCTTCCTGACTCCAATGGCGATCAGAATAATCCCTGGATCAACGTATCACAAGAAATCTAATGCCCATAACTTGTAATATTATTTTTTTTTTTGAGCAAAAGCATCAGCCATGACAACCTCATGTGGCAGAAAGTTCCATAGTCTCACTGCTCTTACAGTAAAGAATCTGGTGAAATCTTTTTTCCTCTATACGTAGAGGATGCCGACTTGTCATGGTTACAGACCTAGGAGAGAAAAGATCACTACAAAGATCTCTATGCTGTCCATTCATATATTTGTACATTGTGATCAGATCGCCCCAGGACGTCTTTTTTCTAGAGTAAATAACCCCAAGCTTGATAACCCACCCATTCCCTTAAGGACCTTTGTTGCCCTCTTCTGCACCCGCCCCAGTTCAGCTGTGTCCTTCTTAACCCAAAACTGTACATAGTATTCCATGTGTGGCAATGATGTTCTGGAGCAATAATTAGTAATCATGACAATTTGTTCTTTGACTGTTATTTAGGAAATACGTGAAGTAGGAGACTGGCGAAAGAACGTTGATGCTCTCAGTGGAATGGAGGGAAGGAAAAAGAAATTTGAATCATCTGGTGCAGTGCAGGGTTGAGAAGGTATTGATGTTGTCCATGTTTATTGTTTCCCTATAATAATAATACATTATTATATTTATACATTTTATGACGGCACAATTTAGGTTTTTAAAATACTTTGTGTATAATTGTAATTATTTAAAGGGGTACTCAGGAGAAAGAATGTGTTTTCAAATCAACTGGTTCCAGAAAGTTATACAGATTTGTAAATTACATTTAAAAAGTCTTTCAGTACTTATCAGCAGCTGTATGTCCTGCAGGAACAGTCTTCTATTGTGTAATGCATTTTGTAGGAATGCTCGGTTCATTCATGTGTAACATTAAAGAGGTAGTATTCTATACATAGTTCTCATTTTTTTGCCATCATTCTTAAGCTTGTTACTTGCTTTTTTTTAGGTAACAAGAAGCTATATGAAGTTATATGAGGAATTGTTTCACTGGCCAGGATTCCGTCATCTTAAGTGTATTTGTAATTTTATTATTTTGTGCATGTATTGGGAGAATAATCAGGTTACAGCCACAAGTCCGCTGGGCTTTGTATTACTCATCAAGAATAAAAATTCAGGTTATGTAAAAAATACAGTTTATGGAGCTGCAGTTGTATACTAAAGCCATTGAGTGAAAGCAGTCACTGACTACAGACTTTGCTTCTATTCAACAGACCAAACATTTTATAAAAATCAGTTTAAAAGGTGATTTTTACCGGAACCAACCCCATAGTGATGCCAGGTTCAAACAGGTTGCAATACCTACCCATGCACCCGAACCTCTTCAGTGCTGGTCACATTGATATAAAAGCACCACTGAGGTTAAAGATGTACTGTAGTTCCATCTAGAATCTCTTTCCATATGCCCCATTGGGACTAAATACTGTATGACCATTTATTGTATAGCTACCAATGTGTCTCAAAAACCCAGGTAATGCTATATTCCCCTAGCACAACCTGTACTGAGCTAATACTGGCAAGCAGCCGATAGAGGGGTCAGACCCTAAGTTAGTTGATCAACAAGTCAATCACAGAGTGTGGGACAGCAAATGCACACTTATACACAGATAGCTGTCAATCCTAAGTAGGACCACCCACTTTTCTATATAGCCCAAAAGGAGCAGACAGTTATCCTTGAACTATCAATCCGCTCAGCTCTTCCTGCTCTATAACAATGCTGCCTACAGATTAGATGACATTTTGAGTGTGACACCTTCTCTTTAACAGATATATGAATATTTGCCTACAGTTCAGAACAGCTTATGACTTGTTACAAAGGGAAGATATGCTGACCCACACTGTCTAATTCCCTAAACGATGACAAATCTGTTGTATGCTAAGGCTGTTCCACCCTCAGTATAGACCAACTATAAGTTAAATTAAACTGCGCCTCTTATACCTTGGCCCTTAGTAAATGTAGTACCAGTCATGTAACCAGGGCCGATTCTAGCTTTTCTGACGCCTGAGGCGAGAACTGACAAAGCGCCCCCCCCCCCACACACCCCACCCTGGGCGATATTTAAATCTCGATTTTCTATTTTTATGTTAAATAAGCAGAAAAAATACACCAAGACACAGATGAAGCAGTATAGCAGCTGTACTTGAATGAGCTGAAAAATTGCATTTCAGCATTATATCCCTGTTCCCCCACATTCCCCCTACAAGATTATCATGCCCCCTGCCCTCCTCACATTCCCTGTAATATTACCATGTGCATAGTGCCCCTCACATTCCCTGTAATATCACCATGCCCATAGTGCCCCTCACATTCCCTGTAATATTACCATGCCCATAGTGTCCCTCACATTCCCTGTAATATCACCATGCCCATAGTGCCCCTCACATTCCCTGTAATATCACCATGCCCATAGTGCCCCTCACATTCCCTGTAATATCACCATGCCCCCTGCCCTCCTCACATTCCCTGTAATATCCCCATGCCCATAGTGCCCCTCACATTCCCTGTAATATCACCATGCCCCCTGCCCTCCTCACATTCCCTGTAACATCCCCATGCCCATAGTGCCCCTCACATTCCCCATACAAGAACTCCAGCACTCCCAGGTCCCCCCATCCAACATGATTAATGCCTCAGCTGAGTATCCTATCCTGTGACCTGACAGCAGTCTAAACTTCAGGGACCTCAGAGCAATAGTCAGGGAGAGAAGATCCAGGACAGGCACAGTGCAGCATCGCAGTGTGTATGGGACAGCACTATAGATAACAGTGTGCGCAGTGTGTATGGGACAGCACTATAGATAACAGTGCAGCATCGCAGTGTGTATGGGACAGCACTATAGACAGGGGCGTAGCTAATGTCTCCTGGGCCCTGGTGCGAGAGGCCAACTTGGGCCCCCCCCCCCCCTCCTTTCACGACCAAGTGATGCTATTGTTGTGTGTGTGTGTATATATATATATATATATATATATATATATATATATATATATACACAGTGGTGCCTTGGATTATGAGCATAATTCGTTCCAGGACCGTGCTTGTAATCCAAATCCACTCTTAAACCAAAGCAAATTTTCCTATAAGAAATCATGTAAATGCAGACAATTGGTTCCACACCCCAAATATATTTATTATTCTGTACTGTACAGTAATGGAGAGGATGGGAAACACAAGGGCTGACAGAGACTGCAGGGAGTATGAAGGAATGAGCAGGGCAGATGTGGGCACATACATGCAGCACTCTCTGTCCGGGGAGAGAGGGGTTACAGCTATGGAGAGATTACCCCCCCCCCACAGTCCTGTCCCCTGATGTAAGCCCCAGCCTGAAGGGGATCTGCTATGATTTGGAAGGTGTTTAGAGTACAGTGCTGTAGACCCCGCTATGCAGGCCATGCCCCTTCTCCACTCGCGCTCCCACCCAATACAGGAAGTTCTTAAACCAAAGCAATGCTCTTAAACCAAGTCACAATTTTGAAAAACTGTGAGCTCTTCAACCAAAACGCTCTTAAACGAAGTTACTCTTAAACCAAGGTACCACTGTATATATATATATATATATATATATATATATATATATATATATATATATATGTGTATATATATATATACACACACACACACACACACACACACACACCAAGACAGATATTAGCTATTACTGCCATACTGTTACCGACCAAATCCTGTATACTGAGACCAATATTACCAGTAATACCAGTATATAGGGAGGAAACATTACCGCCACACCACAACCACTACCATCACCACCATATTGTTACTGACCAAATCCAGTATACTAAATCACCTCATCCAGTCATATAGAGGTGGCCCCAGCTCTACACAGGCTCTATACACCGTATACATTACAGTGCAAATATATCAGGTGACTCACAGGAGACGTCTTTTCTGATCGGAGTTCTTTCCTTTTCATCTTCTCCATCCGTCCTGGGCCGTTATGAGAACTTCACCAAGCCACGAATCCACAGAATCTGCCAGACAGACATATTAGTCTCCTCACTCTGACACCATCCTCATCTCTCTACACAATGCACATCTGTACTGTCCCCTTTACACCCTCATTTAGTGGGTAGCCCTGACTCTATGTGACCTCCTAATATATGCCCCCCTCTGTGTATTCCCTCTCCCCCTATGTTGCCCCCCCAAATAGATGGCCCCCTCTACCCCCTCCCTTATAGATGGCCCCCTCTACCCCCTCCCTTATAGATGGCCCCCTCTACCCCCTCCCTTATAGATGGCCCCCTCTCTCCTCACCCTCCCTTATGGATGGTCCCCTCTCCCCCCACCCTCCCTTATGAATGGCCCCCTCTCCCCCCACCCTCCCTTATAGATGGTCCCCTTCCCCCCCCTCCCTTATAGATGGTCCCCTTCCCCCCCCCTCCCTTATAGATGGTCCCCTTCCCCCCCCCCCTCCCTTATAGATGGTCCCCTTTCCCCCCCTCCCTTATAGATGGTCCCCTTTCCCCCCCTCCCTTATAGATGGTCCCCTTTCCCCCCCTCCCTTATAGATGGTCCCCTTCCCCCCCTCCCTTATAGATGGTCCCCTTTCCCCCCCTCCCTTATAGATGGTCCCCTTTCCCCCCCTTTATAGATGGTCCCCTTTCCCCCCCTTTATAGATGGTCCCCTTCCTCCCTCCCTTTATAGATGGTCCCCTTCCTCCCTCCCTTATAGATGGTCCCCTTTCCCCCCCCCCACCCTCATAGATGGCCCCCTCCTTTCCCCCCACCCTCATAAATGCCCCCCTCTTCCCCCCCACCCTCATAAATGCCCCCCTCCTTCCCCCCCACCCTCATAGATGCCCCCCTCCTTTCCCCCACCCTCATAGATGGCCCCCTCTTTTCCCCCCACCCTCATAGATGGCCCCCTCTTTTCCCCCCACCCTCATAGGTGGCCCCCTCCTTTCCCCCCACCCTCATAGATGGCCCCTCTTTCCCCCCACCCTCATAGATGGCTCCTCTTTCCCCCCACCCTCATAGATGGCCCCCTCCTTCCCCCCACCCTCATAGATGGCCCCCTCCTTCCCCCCACCCTCATAGATGGCCCCCTCCTTTCCCCCCACCCTCATAGATGGCCCCCTCCTTTCCCCCCACCCTCATAGATGGCCCCCTCCTTTCCCCCCACCCTCATAGATGGCCCCCTCTTTCCCCCCACCCTCATAGATGCCCCCCTCCTTTCCCCCCACCCTCATAGATGCCCCCCTCCTTTCCCCCCACCCTCATAGATGTCCCCCTCTTTCCCCCCACCCGTACAGGCTGATAAAAAAACAAAACTTAACTCACCTGACAACGCGCTCCCACGTTGATCCTCACTCCTTCGCCTTCGGTCTGTCCCCGGCTGCTGCGCGGCTGCCGGGGGTGTCGCGTCTTATCCCCGGCAGCGCGCGCATCCCAGAACTCCCTGTGCGCCGGAAACCGGAAGTCAGGGCCCAAGGCGCGCAGGGAGTTCTGGGATGCGCGCGCTGCCGGGGGTAAGACGCGACACCCCCGGCAGCCGCGCAGAAGCCGGGGAAAGACGGAGCCAGACTCTTGTGACCGCAAGCAAAACAATGCTTGCGGTCACAAGAGTGATTGATCGGGGGGCCCCGCGGGCCCCCCTTGTGGCGGGCCCGGTCGCGGCGGCGACCCCCGCGACCACGGTGGCTACGCCACTGACTATAGATAACAGTGTGTGCCGTGCGGTGACCAGATTTTTTAACTGTTTAAGCCACTATGGGCCCCCTGAGAGCTTCAGGCAGCTGCCCCAAACAACAATCTGCAACTGCTGACCTCTGACCTCAGGAGCCGGAGAAGAGCCATAAAACGGGCTGCTCTGTTAACTCTTTCAGTACTGCAGAATATAGAGTATTACTGTGCATCACTTACATTCTGCAATACAGAAAGAGTTAACAGCAGAGCAGAACATTACTTTTATGCCTCTTCTCCTGCTCTTGCACTATGCTGAGGTCAGCTCGGAGTTCGGCAGTGCAGACATAATATAGCGTCCCCGCTGCTGTTAACTTTTTCTTTTCTACAGTGTGTAAGTGATGCAGAGTATAATAACTCTGCATTATTGAAAGGGTTAACAGCAGGAGACACTATATCTATGTCTTATGTGATGTGAATACCTGTGAATACGAGGCTTCCAGTGCCTCCTCAGCACTTCTCATGAGGCAACTGACAGGAAACACGGCTGGGCATTGAGCCGTAACTAGTTGTAATGATAAGGACACAGGACGCTGATGCCGCCCCCCCCTCAAGGGCTGTGTTATCTGCCGCCTGAGGCGAAGACTTCACTTCGCCTCATGGCAGATACGGGCCTGCCAGGGCCGTCTTATCCATTGGGCAGGGTAGGCGGCTGCCCGGGGGCCCTTGCGTCCTAGGGGGCCCCTGCCCTTTGTGACCTGTATTTTTAGCTTTATAAGACGCACTTATAAAACTAAGTGCGTCCTATAAAGCAAAGACGGCTCCCAAGCAGTGCTGAGCACCGCAAGGAAGCCGTCCCGCCCGCCCCCTGTATTGCCGCTCACTATGCATATGCATAGTGAGCGGCCCTGAGCCCCCCCCTCCGCCCCCCCCCCTTCTATCGCTTCTCAGCTGACAGCTGATCAGAAGCCCAGGAAAGTGCAATGAGCAGCCCTTTCCTGGGCTTCTGATCGACTCAGCTAAGCGGCGATAGAAGGGGCGGGCAGTCCAGTTACTCACCCGTCCGGCGGCCCCAGCAGCTCCTCTCCCGGCAGCGCACACTCCCGACATCCTCCGGCACAGGCAGCGGGGTACAGAGACGCTGCCTGTGTCCTGGATGTGTCATGCAGCAGGTCACTTCCGGCACAGGCAGTCTCTCCGTACCCCGCTGCCTGTGCCGGAGGATGTCGGGAGTGCGCGCTGACGGGAGACATCAGCTGCTGGGGCCGCCGGACGGGTGAGTAACTGGTTTGTTGTTTTGGGGGGCACTGGCTACTATGGGGGCACTGGCTACTATGGGGGGCACTGGCTACTATGGGGGGCACTGGCTACTATGGGGGGGGGCACTGGCTACTATGGGGGGCACTGGCTACTATGGGGGGCACTGGCTACTATGGGGGGGGGACTGGCTACTATGGGGGCACTGGCTACTATGGGGGCACTGGCTACTATGGGGGGCACTGGCTACTATGGGGGCCACTGGCTACTATGGGGGCACTGGCTACTGTGGGGGGCACTGGCTACTATGGGGGGCACTGGCTACTATGGGGGGCACTGGCTACTGTGGGGGGCACTGGCTACTGTGGGGGGCACTGGCTACTATGGGGGGCACTGGCTACTATGGGGGGCACTGGCTACTATGAGGGGCACTGACTACTATGGGGGGCACTGGCTACTATGTGGGCACTGGCTACTATGGGGGGCACTATATGGGGGGATTGGCTACTATGGGGGGCACTATATGGGGGGGATTGGCTACTATGGGGGGATTGGCTACTATGGGGGGCACTATATGCAAAGATGTGGGGGATTTGATGGTGGCGGTTGGGGGGGGGGGCAATTCGCACCTCTGCCCAGGGGCCCATAATACTGTTAAGACGGCCCTGGGGCCTGCATGTAACTTTCACCCATTCTGTTGCATTTGCAATGGTAAATCTGAGCCACTGTCTTTTGACATAAAGGTTTCGCAAGAATGGGTTAGTAGAAAACATAAATTGAGTGGCGTGGCTACCATGGAGGCAGAGGATGCAACTGCTACAGGGTCAGTGAGATAGTGGGGGCTGCCTCTGTGGTAGTTATGGCTCACAGCTCACACTGACAGTGCCCTGAGAGTCCCTTATGTTGAGGAAGGCAGCATTGCACCTCGATCCACAAGACGCCTCCCTCCCAAAGCACATACTGACATGACCTAACACAGTTCCTCAGCGTTCCGTTCTTCAGCTCCCCAGCACGCAATTGATGTCACTTATGCGTTGGGAATCTGGGAGAACGGAATGCCATGGGACTGCAAGTGAGTATGAATGTGAGTATGGACAGGGGGTGTACAGGATTCATGGGGCCCTGTACAGTTTCTTGCTGTGGGGCCCCATGAATCCTAGCTGCACCCCAGCATGTTTTTTGCTGCTGTTCTTTGAAAGTTGCATTAATTACTCCATGTCTTCATGAGTCTCATAGGTTTAGCAGAACTGAAAGTTCATTCAGAGTTATAAAAGAAATACAATATAATGAAGTTTCCCGGGGACATCGACACACCCTAATGCAATGTGCTGCATATCTAGTACGTGTAGTCATTTATATGAACTCTTTCATTCCATGCACATTAATAGTTGAAAAAAATCAGATCCTTCATTCCATGAGCATGATGTTCACACATTCTGTTTAGTTATGTATTGTCTTTTCTGTCTATGGAAAGACTTTTGTGCGGTGCTGAAAGTTCTCTGTACATGGCTTACATACCAGTCATCATCAGTATGCTGCATGCAGGGAATAATATGTCATTGTCTCATTATAACAGCTGTCTGGGGACAAGAAGGGCACAGATACACATTCTACATGTGTTGTATCTCTATACCATTCACCTTTTACTTGTCAATTCACTTGTCAAGATTTTACAAGATTTCAATAGAGAGTAAAGACTGTGGCACAAAATAATTACACCTCAAATAGTCCCATAGACCAAAAAATAAAAGCATTATATGGTAGTAGAATAATTTTAAACACATTTTTTTAAAGCTTTTAGTTTTCTAAAAGCTGTCAAATAAAGTAAAAGTTATATAAGTTTCTTAATCATTGTAATCGTACTGACTTGAGGAACATTGACAATGTGTCAATTTTACCATAGGGCGAACGGCATAAATATGAAACCCCAGAAATGAAAAAAAATTGCTTTTTTTTCAATTTCACAATGCAAATAATTTTTTCTCCGTTTTGCAGCATATTTTATGGGAAAATTAAGTCTGTCATTGAGAAGCACAATTGGTGTCACAAAAAATAAGTGAAAAAATGCAAGCGTTATGGCCTTTTGAATATGAAGAGAAAAAAGCAAAAGTGCAAAAATGAAAATTGGCTTAGTTCTTTTTATTGTACCTTGTACAGCCTGTAGAATGTGCTGTGTGAGCTCTATTTTTTCTATACATGTACACAGCATAGTTGACTGCCTAGTATCAGCTTTCCTCTCAATCTACAGTCTGTGTGAGCTGACCTTCAAGGATTGGCCTACGTCCACTATCCAAGCTGGTGTGAAACCCCGCCGGAACTCATTTTCCCCCCGAGTTGTGACGTCATCACAACTTGGGGGAAAATGCCTGTCCCAACTGCTGAACTGGCCACTCAGCCAATCAGTGACTGGATCGGCGTCCCACCCCAGTCACTGACTGGCTGAGTGTCCAATATATCAGCCGGGTCATGACGTGAACACCCTGGAGAGCCCAGAGCCCTGCAGGGGTCTCGCAGACACACCCGCTGCTCACTCCCACGGGCACAAGGAGAGGTAAGTGCCTACTTGCAGTCAATTTTCCCCCTCCCTCTGCAGGCTGCGAGGTTTTTCAAATTTTTCTAATAAAAAGAAATGGCAAAATCTGTTAAGGAGGGGAATAAAACCTGAGGAGAATACCTTTATTGACGGAGATCACCATATGGTTTAAAATAGCATTGCCTCTAGTTGTATGGGTTCAGACGCAGTATTTTCTGAGGTGGATGTTTCAGAGGAACTGAGGAACATTTAAAGTTGAATAGGGCAATAGGCCCAGCTGGTTTCCACCCCAATTCAGTGATTGCTGCTCCCCTGATGGTTCTGTATAACCAATCCCTCCCAACAGGAGATGTTACTGATGATTGGAGAATGGACAATGTTATAGCTATCCACAAAAAGGGAACTAGAGAAGAGCCCAGTGACTAAAGGACAGTTTGCTTAATGTCTGTAGTTTTATATATATATATATATATATATATATATATATATCAGCAATTTAATGGATCCAACCTAACATAGATATGGGCATTTACTGAATGCAGATCATGCCAGACTAATCTCATTGATATCTCAAAAAAGTGCTGGATGAAGGTGGTGCTGTGGATATCGTCTATCGGGACTTCAGTGAAGCCTTTAATACAGTTCCCCATAAACAGCTGATAGAGAAGTTCTAAGATCTCACAGTTCGTCCCTATGTGTATATATGACTACTATATGTTGTTCTTTCAACTGACCACGGTTTGCAGATTTGGTTATCATAGGCCAGATTTAAAAATGATTCTTGTGTTACTCAGGAGTCTATCAACTTCATATAAAATACAGAATCGCAAAGATGTTGTTCTAAAAGCTCTGTATGTTAACTCCAGGAGGGATTCATAGAGCAAATAATCTCTGCTGCCAAGTAAATGTTTGCAATTAGAACAGAAAGAGTTTCCTCTAAAGGTCAATGGAAGATGGATTGCAGAAAGCTATATAAGAAGCATGCTAGGTGACCTCCGGCTCCAGAAGAATAAAAAATAAAACCTGAATAATACTTCACTCATTCATTTGGCAGCGCTACACAATGACAGTGTTAGGGTTGGTTCATGAGTGTCTTGCCCAAGCAAGTGAGAAAGCCCAGCCAGCTTGGAAGAGCATTTCTGCTATTGTCAGGCATACAAAAAAACACAATAAAAGTAAACTCTATGTTCATTGATTAATCCATTCAATGACAGAGAAGCACAAAATCCACTGCATGAGAATCACGTGTGCAGGTAAAGCAGAGTTTAGAACATTACAAAGCTGGAATCTCATTGAAGGTTTTGTAGAATGGAAAGAACAGACAAAAGCTTAGTGGAGTCAGTTAAGACAATAATAGCAGTACCAGAATCCATGACACTGGTAATTGGTAGTAACAGTGGGAGGGGGGGGGGGGTATATGATGATATGGTAAATGTTGGTTCTTATAGGGGCAATGTATAGAGTCTATGCTGATCAGCCATGTCCTATGGGAACAGGACGTTATTGAATGTTATGAAAACACTGACAGCGGTAGAGAACGGCAGCCCAGCAGTGGCAGGGAAGTAGGACAGGTAAGTATACATTACTGACATGGCCCCAACAACATGGCTAAGTATGAATTTCCTGATCTGTTCTTTCTTGGGAAGAAAAGCTGCCAGAAGTCTGACTGCAACTTAAACAATTCTCCTAACTGGCTAAACATGGACTCTTGGGTGTGTATTGGGGGGAGATGGCAGCCAAAAAAGCATTCAGCCAACAGCTATCTTATGTGTACGACTACCTTTAGAAATAACATCCAAACACCTTATGTGACCAGTACCAATTATACTGGTTATCTATAGCAAAGCCACCTGTCCATAATAGGCTTGGAACAATGATACCCTATCACCACTAGAAAAGCTTGTATATACCATTCCACCCACACAGGAAGCAGGCACAGGTCTCATTTATTTTACATTTCACTTCTTTTTCTTTCATGTTACCTACTACAGGAGGGATGGGGAACCTTCAGCCCTCCAGCTTTTATAAAAATACAATTCTCATCATGTCTGGGCAGCCAAAGCTTTTGAAACAGCTGGAAGGCCAAAGGTTCCCCTTCCTTATACTACAATATTAGCTTGGTATAACCAACAACGGCCATTGTTTTTGCGGGGTGGAACAATGCCTTAGTTTCAATGGGATCCCTGTTAGAGTGTATACACATCGTATGCGCTCCGGCCGGGATCCCGTATGGGGTCGGAAATAACTGACATGTCAGTTTTCTGCGGCCGCAATTCAATGAATTGCGGCCGTAGGAAACCCTGTCAGTTCACACAGTGAAGCGAGCGGCTCCGGCCCCTTGCTTCACTGTGTGCTATGGGAAGCTCTGATGCGGGCGCGCTGATGCCTGCCCTGATTGGACCCCCGATGCTTAATCCACCACCATCATCCCCTCACCTTCTCTGTCACCCCCATCATCACCTCCTCTCTGCCCTCCATCATCTCCTCCTCTCACCCTAATCATCTCCTCCTCTCACCCCCATCACCTTCTCTCACCCCCCTCCTGACCTCCTCTTTGCCCCCATTATCTTCTCCTCTTACCCCATCATCTCCTCCTCTCACCCTCATCATCACCTCCTCTCACCCCCATCATCACCTCCTCTCACCCCCATCATCACCTCTTCTCACCCCATCACCTCTTCTCACCCCCCCTCATCTCCTCCTCTTACCCACATCATACTCCTCTCACCCACAAGATACTTATAAATGCTCAATATACAGCAGTGCTTGTAGAGCTTTAGAGTGGAGTAGAACAGCGTAGAGGAGAGGAGTATGTCAAGGGAGTCCCAACCCAAAGTAGTACTGTGGAAAGGAAGGTGGGTGGAGTTGGGAGTGGTGGTGATTGGCATCAGGACATTGCTGAATGGTAGAAATGCCCCAGCGCCAAAATCAAACTTTTTTTTTTTTTTTTTAACACCTCCCACTAGGGCTGGGAGTTGTAGTTTTTCCACTGCTGGAGAGTCACATACACATGCATTAAAGTGAATGTACCATGAGGTACATTTGCTTTACCAGGACCCACGGATAGAGCGGTGCCGGCGCAAGGAAGCCGGTGCCGCAGTGAATTTTTTGAACCATGGACCGGTTCCTGTGTACAGCGCTGTTCTGTCCACGGGTATCGGGCCGGGGCTGAAGCACTGGAGGCGGGCCGGCCTTCCCCCAGTGGGAGAAAATCCCCCGCCCCTCTATGACGTGGCTCTCTTAGAATCAATGGAGCTGCGTCATAGAGGGGCGGGGATTCCTGCCACTGGGGGCAGGCCGGCCCGTCTCCAGTGCTTCAGCCCTGGCCCAGTACCCATAAATAGAACGTCGCCGTACACAGGAACCAGGCCGCGGTTCAAAAAATGGACCATGGCACAGGCTTCCTTGCGCCGGCAAGGAAGCTGGGGATGCCACAAAAGCTGGGGATGCCACATACAGCTGCAACAGGTTCACATACCAACCTATGACTATTCAGTGGTTGAAAAACTACAACTCCCAGCAATTCTGCACCACAGTAACCCTGCTTCATCTCTATGAAAAACTAAAACTCACATTATTGTTAATGGCTGGAAGTGGTGGCTTTCTACAGCTGGAGAGCCACATACAAATTAAGCAAATTCTCTAATAGTGATTGCACAACTACAACTCTCAGCATGTACTGACAGCTGCAAGTGGTCAGGGCATACTGGAGGTTGTAGTTTTTTAACACATACAGGTGCAGCAGGTCTAAATGTTAAAGAACTACAACTTTCAGCATGCTGGGAGTTGTAGTTGTGTGTGTGAGTGTTGAAGCAACACATGTGACTGGAGACCTCACCTTCCAGCCAGTGGAGCTGATGCTGTCCCCCTTGTCTTGAGCATCTAGTCTTATATCTGGGACAGGGAAAGCCTCTTCTCAGGGGAGCTCTCTATGGCCTGGCTGATCAGGTCGGTGTAGGACAGGATGGCCCAGGGGTTGCAGCAGGAGGAGCTCCTCTTGTTGGGCTGCTGGGCTCCCAGGAGGGAAGGGGAGGATACTGGGGACAGGGCTGGTATACTGGGGGCGCATGCAGTGCTCCGGGCTGGGGGTGCTGCTGTAGCTGGAGCAGGTCCTGACCATCCTGCCACTGCAAGGATTAAGGAACAGAACACAAGATATTCTGCCTTACTATCTACCTGCACTGATGAATCTCCGACCCCCGCACACTGAAGTCCCAACTTTCCAGCAGCCCCAGGATGAAGATGAGAGGTTATCAGTAGAGATGAGCGAACCGGTTTGGCCGGTATGGGATCCGGGTCGGATTTTCCCAAAAGTCCGAGTCCGGTCGGATTCGGATTTTTGGAAGTCCGCTCCGAATTTTTTTTTTCTTGCTTTCTAAAATGGCAGCCGCTGTATACCCGGCATTCCCTCAGGTGCGAGACAGGCAGAGGCAGGGTGGTAGTCTTTTGGGCAGCTCCCTGTTTTTGTCAAGTCACCGCTTTCTGGCTGTCAGTGCACTCGGCGGGAAGATTGACAGGCAGAGAGGCCTGTAACTGACCTCTCTGCCTGTCATTCATCTCCTGGGAACGCGCTGACAGGCAGAGAGCGGTGACTAGACACAGACGAGGAGCTGCCCAGATGACTACCTCCCTGCCTCTGCCTGTCACGCGACCTGAGGGATTAAACTGCTTTTTTTCAGGTATACAGCTACTGCTGCAGCCAGTACATTCCGATTGAGCTTACTGGTTCCCTTTAAAAGTACTAAAAAGCAGAAGAGCTGTGTTACATGAAGCAACTCAAAAATACTAAATTAATGGGCACGTTTACTATCTACAAGGCTAATATAAGGGTGAAAACTGAAGAGAAATGGAAGGAACTAAGGATCTTTTTTTTTTATTTTATTTTTTTTTTCAAACATGAAATAAATGGCAGCAATTCATGCTTTTAGTGGAGGTGATGGAGTTAGGAGCCGGCAGAAAATAATCTGGTAGTGCTTGGCTCTTACAGATCTGTGATCTACAGATGTAGAATACAGCAGCCATAGATTTTTAAGGTCTATGGAGAAGCCCTCTATTAAAAGGAGAGGCCGCCCAGCAGGGGAAAAAAAAAAGTAAAAATGCAGAGGGGGTAACAAATTATCCAGACTCACTTCTCGCCGTGCCTCTACAGCACTGGATTTCCACTCTGCGATCTCTTGCAGAGCCGACGTAACGACCCAGTTAGTGGACAGCCCACTCAGCCAATCAGTGACTGAGCTGAGGCCTGATACAGTCACTGATTGGCTGAGCAAGCTGTCCATCAGCCAGGACAGGCAATACTCACATTGATCAACTGTGCCTAGTGGTACAGAATAGTATATGTTAAAGTTGGGGGTTCCACAATTTGGGATGAATGACAATCAGATGTAATTGTATGTTTCATCAGGATATAATATATCAACATAACATCCAGACATAAGAAATGTAGCCATGCAATCCATCGAGCTGCATATAACTCACTATGGGGATATTCATCATGTGCTACTGAAATGTGACAGCAACTACTTGTACAACCCAAGTTTGTCTGCAGAGCAGGAGAGGTTTTCTATGGGAATTTGCTACTGCTCTGGACAGTTCCTGACATGGACAGAGGTGGCAACAGAGAGCACTGTGTCACAATGGAAAGAATACACCACTTCCTGCAGGACATATAGCAGCTGATAAGTACTGGAAGACTGGAGAATTGAAACTTTCTGACACCAGTTGATTTAAAAGTGATTTTCATCCCTCTGTATACAGTTCTGTATGGCGTCCCTCAGTATATACCACCACAGATTGTTTGTTATGTAGAAGTGTTAGTAACATTATGGACGGTATATTACTATGAGATAAAGAACAATCCGTCCTCCTGCTGTGTAGCTGGAAAACCATCTCCCCCCTACACACACTGGTCCTCCCTCACACTATGTGACATCATCACTGACACAGCCTCACAGTACAGCTCTGATGAGTGATGACATCAGCATGGAATGTGCAGTGCTCTATGACATCACTGTGCTGTGTGCAGTGCTCTGTGTGTCCGGGCTGCACTGGCCTCACTCCTGAATCTGCAGCTGTAGAGGATGGAGGCCTAGCGTGTGCTGCTCCTGATATTTGTGTTATTAGCTTCAAGCTTTGGATCCGAGGTGACGGAGACATCAGGTAATGGCTTCATACTGGGGGAATTTACTTCTCTACATGGAAATTACTTTTCTGTATTTTATGTCTGTATTTTTCTTCCTGGACAGTGACCTCAGGGAGAGTGACCCTCAATAGAGAGGACGGCGGCCATAATAGTGAGTAGCTACTTCCACAATAAAGTGTGTGTATATATATATATATATATATATATATATATCATCTTAGCATATTAGCATATTATAATCATAACACTAATAATAAGTATAACTGTGTTATTACCAGACGGAGGCATTATCGCCCTGATTGTCACGGCGGTCCTGGCTTTTGTAGCCATCATCTTCTGGTAAGTTTCTGCTTTCTGCTGAACAGGTAAATGAATTGTCTCATCTATAGAAGTTTATTTAAGGATTTTGCATTATTTCACAGCGCTATATATTGGATCAGACGCCGGCGTCGCCCAATGCCCGAAGAGGCGGAGTTAAGAGAGGTCCTGGTCCATAAACCAGGTATTACTTACTATAACATAATAATCTCCAGTCTTCCAGTACTTATCATCTGCAGCATGTCTTGAAGTAAGTGGTGTATTCTTTCTAGTCTCTCAGCACTCTCTGCTGACACCTCTGTCCATGTCAGGAACTGTCCAGGGCAGGAGATATTTTCTATGGGGATTTCCAGTTTCAGACTAGAAAGAATGCACCACTACCTGCAGGGCATACAGCAGCTGATAAGTACCGATTTTTAAATACAAGTAAATAACAAATCTATATAAACTTTCTAAAACCAGTTGATTTAAAAGAAAAACTATTTTCTGCAGAGTACCCCTTTAAGATTTAGATCCTCAGTTACCCTGTTAGTGTTATACTGGGTATTATCTATGTCGGCCTGTATTCTGTCTATGGAGCAGGAGGTAGAGGCTCATAACACAGGATGATTCTGATGTCTTCCCTTTTACATTACAGATGTGCCAGAGGTGAATATGACCCCAGAAGAGGCCATGGACGGTGGAGATGAAGCCCCCACTGAGGAGGCTGAGACCACCAGCCATTGGCTGCCACATATTGATGTAACCACCATAATAAAACACCTAACTGATATCAAGCCCAAGACACAGAGACCTGCACTGGTGGCCATGACTTTATATGAAAAAACGCAGGAAATTAAGAGGAAGAGGCGCTTCAAAGGCTTACGCTCCTTCTTTAAATACCACAGACAGAAAACTGTGACCAAAAGCCAAATAAGAAGAGAGGCCATGAATGATAGAGGCTGCCGACACATCCGGGACACAGGCAGCGTCTCTATACCCCACTGCCTGTGCCGGAGGATGTCGGGAGTGACGCGCTTACGGGAGAGGAGCTGCTGGGGCCGTCGGACAGGTGAGTAACTGGACCGCCCCTTCTATCGCCGCTTAGCTGAGCCAATCAGAAGCCCAGGAAAGTGCTGCTCATTGCACTTTCCTTGGCTTCTGATCGGCTCAGCTGAGAAGCGACAGAAGGGGCGGGGCGGGGCGCTCAGAGCCGCTCACTATGCATATGCATAGTGAGCGGCAGTAGAGGGGGCGGGCGGGACGGCTTCCTTGCGGTGCTCAGCACTGCTTGGGAGCCGCCTTCGCTTTATAGGACGCACTTAGTTTTATAAGTGCGTCTTATAAAGCAAAAAATAGAGGTATGTCACAGAGGGCAGGGGCCCCCTAGGACGCAAGGGCCCCCGGGCAGCCGCCTACCATGCCCAATGGGTAAGACGGCCCTGGGCCTCCCTGTCTGACTCTTTCTACTAGACAATAAAAAGATATTCTATGCTATACAAGCACAGACAAATATATTTAAAGGGGTTATCCAGTGTGGGGGCACCTTTTTGGGGGGACCGTTTGAAGTCCGCTCGGATCCTGCCTCCTTCACTGAGTGGCTGAGCGGCCCTGAGACGTAGCGTCTCGGGCGGCGTCAGACGCCAGGAAGCAGCCGGGAACCGGGGACCGGAGCGCCGCGATAAGTGACCCGCCGCTGGAACCGGGGAGGTGAGTGGACGTCTTTTATTTCAGAATCAAATTCCCAGGTGGGCCCAAGGTACCCCAGTCTGACACTGGCTGGGCCAGTGCTCCCCCTAAAATCTATAGGATAGGGGATAACAAGCTAAAAAAAAATTATTTTAAATCAACTGGTGTCAGAAAGTTATATAGATTTGTAATCTACTTCTATTAAAAACCCTCAAGCCTTCCAGTATTTATCAGCTGCTGTATGTCCTGCAGAAAGTGGTGTATTCTTTCCAGTGTGACACATTGCTCTATGCTGCCACCTCTGTCCATGTCAGGAACTTACTTTGGACAGTTCCTGACATGGACCGAGGTGGCAGCAGAGACCACTGTGTCAAACTGGAAAGAATATACCACTTCAAATTACAAATTTCGAGCACCAGGTTTTTTTTAATGATTTTTTTTGTGGAGTATCCTATTAATACTGTGGACTATTTTACTTTTAAACAACTTGACAACAGTCAATTCCATTTTCCAGTGATTAACTAATCGGGTGATTACTGATTTCCTATGAAAGCCTGGGAAATGTAGTGTTACATGCCACCTGTACTGCTTGTCCTTACTCTGGAGGATTTCCAGGTAGGGATCCCCTTCTTTTCTATTCATTTCAACAGCTGTATGTATAATACTCTTTGTCCGCCCTTTCCACATACAATTACATCTGATTGTCAGCAGTCTCCTTCATGTAAAGAAATTTGCCCTATATAACCATATGCCAGTGTATTCTAAACTGAGTGACAGGAAATGCTGGGAATTGTAGTGTATAGACATTTCTGTGAACCACAAGTGTCCCTCCAAAAAGTTGGGAGGTATGGAGGAAGGGCTGACTGCAAAGCATTATGGGGAAACTTGATGTTATGTGTTTTCAGTCATCATCATCATCATAAGCTTTACAGCAATGGAGCAGCTTTATCAATCAGCCACAGACAAAACACGGTCTGATTCGCCCATAGCAACCAATCACAGTTCACCTTTCATATCTTAACAAGCTCTTATAAAATTAAAGCCGAGCTTTGATTGGTTGCTATGGGCAAGTCAGACTAAGTTGCACATGGCAACCAATCAAAGTTCAGCTTTTATTTTACCAGAATAATTTGAGAAATGAAAGCTGAGCTGTGATTGGTTGCCATGGGCCACATCAAACCATATTATTTACTGATCTTAGCTGTGTGCTTGGTCACAAATGTGTTTAATGACCTCTGCAGTAAAGTGCATTGCCAGTCATTAATGGGTTAATGCTTCAGATGTGTTTACCTGCAGTAACCATGGCAATCGTGCACTGTGATGACAAGCGCTTATGTCATAAAGAAGGTTCCATAAAGCAATGCACCGCGCCCTGATCAGTGCCATCTTGGATGCGCCAGAGGACCTTGAGCTTGACTACTTTACTGCCCCCTACCCTTGATGAAATTTGGAGGTTCTAGCAGGCGAAAAGGGGTGGTCTGCTTTAGATTACCCCTTCATCGAGTCTACACCTAGAAGAGATACATCCGCCTGCCTAGCCATCAATAAAGTGACATATTTCAGCCAGATCTCTCTCAAATCCACTATATTATATTTATAGTATGATATTACCCTCTAAGCCCAGAGGAGGGCAACTCTCCAGCCATGGCTCCCACAGGGGGTTTTTCCTCGTCTTAGTGCTGGAGAGTGACTTTTCGTGAGTCGGGGGTCTGCCATTTTTAGTGTCATGTAATCTTAAATAAAATTGGCACCCTTTGACACCTGATTACAATGTATTGTGTCTTTATTTTGTGTTTTTGGTTGAACTTCTTATTCTTGGGAGTTGGGGATCCGTCACATATTGCAAAGTGATAGAGCTGGACATCTGCCTGCTACACGATCTATCATCTGCACAATAAGCGCAAGTAGGATGGAGCATGTATGTGTGTATCCCTGGCTTAAAGGGGCACTCAAATCTTGAAGAAAAAACATGCATCGCAAGGTTTATACCTATATCTGCAAAGCTGCAAGGACAAAAGGTAGCACATTATTGCAACATGGACACCACCATAAATTTACATCATAGTGTATATATACAACCCAGTGGCTCTTGTGTGTGTGGGCAGCATCAGGGGCAAGGTAAAGTATTGCATCCCCACACACATACATCCAGGTGTGGCCTAGGTAGCTCCCCCCCCCCCCTGCAAAATCCACAGGATACACAATGGAAAGTGCAGCTCCGGCCACACTCTGCATTGTGTGCTATGGTGAATTGGGATGCGGGTGCACACGGATTACACAGCATATTTTATGTAAGAAATAGGTGAAAAAATGTAGGTGACAAAATGCAAGAGCTTTGGCCTTTTAAACATGAGGAGGGTTTGGTCCTTAAGGGGTTAAGGAAGCGCTACAAGGGCATGAGGACGGGTATGTATACACGGCCGGCGTCAGCACCCGGCATACTCGGGCAAGTGCCGGGGCCCACGGCTGCCCAAGGGGCCCCGACACTTGCCCAAGCAGTGAGACAGACGCCCGCCGCATCACCGACCTCCGGGGGAGCGGGTGCTGTCAACCCCATGTCCGGGGGAGGGCTGGAGGGGCTGGGGAAGGACCTGCCGTGTTTGCTGCACGGAGAGGCTGGGGAAGGACCTGTGGTGACGTCATAAGGGGACGGGACTGAGAACGTGAGAGGCTGCATATGGATGAAGGACCTGTGGTGACGTCATAAGGGGCGGGGCTGAGAACGGGAGAGGCTGCATATGGATGAGGGACCTGTGATCATTGTCATGTGACATGAGGAGGCGGGGCTCACTAATACCTTCCCTCTGTATGCTGTGAGTTTTAGTCCTTCTCTTATATCTCCTCCTGTGATGTCCTCTGATCTCCCATAATAACAGGCCATCCATGCTGGGAGTTGTAGTCCTATTATATCTCCTCCTGTAATGTCCTCTGATCTCCCATAATAACAGGCTGTCCATGCTGGGAGTTGTAGTCCTATTATATCTCCTTCTGTAATGTCCTTTGATCTCCCATAATAACAGGCTGTCCATGCTGGGAGTTGTAGTCCTCTTATATCTCCTTCTGTAATGTCCTTTGATCTCCCATAATAACAGGCTGGACACGCTGAGAGTTGTAGTCCTATTATATCTCCTCCTGTAATGTCCTCTGATATCCCATAATAACAGGCTGGACATGCTGGGAGTTGTAGTTCCCCCTGGTATACCTCATGTAATGTCTCTTATTGTAACTCCATTCTAGCCTACTCTATGGTGAAGAAGCTAGAATACAGACTCCAGGGGGACGACCTCCTTCTAGCACCTCCATTCTAGTCCATTCTAGCATGGATGCGATCTCACCAACAGGCGCAGAGCAATGACGTCATCACGCCTGCTGGTGGATCCACAAGGTGCACACAAGGGAGAAGAGGACCCGTCCCCCGCCCGGATTAGTGAGTATGATTTTATTTTTTTATTTTCTTGTGCTGAGGGAGATCAGGGGGCATTTCTATGGGGCAGAGCAGGGGGCATTTCTATGGGGCAGAGCAGGGGGCATTTCTATGGGGCAGAGCTGGGGCATATACTATGGGGCAGAGCAGGGGGCATTTCTATGGGGCAGAGCTGGGGCATATACTATGGGGCAGAGCAGGGGGCATTACTATGGGGCAGAGCAGGGGGCATTTCTATGGGGCAGAACAGGGGGCATTTCTATGGGGCAGAGCAGGGGGCATTTCTATGGGGCAGAGCAGGGGGCATTACTATGGGGACAGAGCAGGGGGCATTACTATGGGGACAGAGCAGGGGGCATTACTATGGGGAAAGAGCAGGGGGCATTACTATGGGGACAGAGGGCATTATTACTATATGGGGGGCACAGCACGGGACCCACAAACCTCCTTACTTTACTGCACATGACACCAAACAGTGGAGTTACTACTGTATGAGAGTCTATGGGTGGGAAAAAGGGAAGGAAGTTGCTGGAAATGTGCGGAGCCTAACATGTTTGTCTGACAGGTCCCGAAGAGATGAATTGTAGCTGGAAGAAATCATCATGGAGGTCTGGGCCAGATGGAGAGGAAACGGAGAGCGATCGCCTCAGATCAAAAAAGATGTCACCTGTGAGTTACTGAATTACGTTTTTTTTCGGTATTTTGTCAAACTTTATTTGGTAGGTGTGCCCCGAGTATGTGCTATACAAAGGGGCGCGCTGAGGCTCTCTCGCCCAAGGGCCCACAAAAACCTGGAGCCGGCCCTGTATGTATACTTTGGATATTATATTCCCACACCCCCTTGCCTGCCTGAGATTTGTTAGTTTCATGGGACTTCTCCTTTCAAGATACTTATGTGGCACATTATGCTGTTTGCATAGAGTGAGTGACAAGTTACTAGCAGTGAGCGAGCATCGCTGGTCACATACAGTGTCGGACTGGCGGACCAGAGGATCCTCCGGTGGGCCCCCAGCTCAGAACTTGCAGTAACACTGACTAACATGTCATTTCTCACTGGTTCTTTGTTGGTGGGCCCAAGGATAATTTCCTCTGGCAGGCCCCAGGTATCTTAGTCCAACACTGGTCACATACACAGTGCTGTGCAAATTGCTATAGTAATGTGAAAGGTATGATGCTGGTTATATCTGGTGTAAGTAGTGTGGGCCCCTAGATTTAAATTCCCTGGTGGGCCCAAGGTACCCCAGTCCGACACTGGGTGAGAGAAGATGATGAGTGGCAGAGAGGAGGTGATGATGGGGGTGACAGAGGAGGTGAGGGGATGATGGGGGTGGATGAAGCATCGGAGGTCCAATCGGGGCAAGAGGGTCCTATTCCGACGTGAGAGGGGTTCAGCCAGCTGCCAGAGAACGGGGCTGGCGATGAGTTATGGTGCGTGGGGCTCCCCCGCCCCGGGCTGTGACAGGAATGGAATGTGGACCGGGAGATGGGGCAGCCCCGGCGTCCACGGCCGCCGCCACTGTTTCTACTTGGTGGCCCTGGACGCCGGGGCTGCCCCATCTCCGGGTCCACATTCCACTCCTGTCACGGCCTGGGGCGGGGGATCACCACGACTCATCGTTGGCCCAGTTTTTTGGCAGCTGGCCGGACCCCTCTCACTTCGGAATAGGACCCTCCCATCCCGATTGGACCCCCGATGCTTAATCCACCCCCATCACCCTCTCACCTCCTCTGTCACCCCCATAACCATCCTGCTGCCGACCGGGATAGTGATGCTGCTGCTCCCGGATCCGGCAGCCGCAGGGGGACAGCATGTAGCAGACGCTGCTGGTGCCCTGCTCCCCCTGTGATCAGCCTGACTCTCTCCATCTTTCCCCCAGCATCTCCAAGCCCTGTCCACCACAGAACGCTGCTGGGCTGCTGCTGGGGGAATGAAGGAGAGAGCTTCCGCGGTAGCTGCTGAATGATAGCAATGTCCCAGCACCCAAAGCCAAACTTTATTTATTTATCCCCCCTCTGGCGTACCCCCTCAACCTGCGTACCGCAAGTTAAAAAGCACTGCTCTATACAACTACCCTCAAATCTGCTGTCAGGAGTCAATTTGTTCTGTTGCTGACATTCTCTGGCTGGGATCTGTAGTTCAGCTATACCTATCCTAACTGTGCTGTGTCCTGTGCACGTGGAGCCTTTGACCGGGCCAATTAAAATTTTAGAATTTTTGTTTTTTCCTCCTTGTGCTTAAAAGGCCATAGCACTTGTATTTTTTTTTACCTAAAAAACCCACATGAGCCCTTATTTTTTGCGCCACTAATTGTACTTTGCAATGACAGGCTGAATTTTTTCATAAAGTATACTGCAAAACCAGAAAAAAATTCAATGTGTGGTGAAATTGGAAAAAAAAAACGCATTTCTTTTATTTGGGGGTTTTTCATTTTTACGCCGCTCGCCCTGGGGTAAAACTGGCTTGTTTTATATGTTCCTCAAGTCGTTACGATTACAACAATATGTAACATGTATAACTTTCATTGTATCTGATGGCCTGTGAAAAATTCAAACCATGGTTAACAAATATATGTTCCTTAAAATTGCTCTATTCCCAGGTTTATAGTGCTTTTATCCTTTGGTCTATGGGGCAATGCGCCATAATGTGTTCTTTCTATTGGTACCTAGATTGCGCATATGCAACTTTTTGATCGCTTTTTATTACAATTTTTCTGGACTTGATGCAACCAAAAATGCGCATTTTTGCACTTTGGGATTTTTTTATGCTTACGCCATTTACACTGCGGGATCAGGAATGTGATTAATTAATAGTTTTGGCGATTACGCTTGCGGCGATAACAAACATGTTTATTTATTTATTATTATTTATAACATGGAAAAAGGGGGGTGATTCAAACTTTTATTAGGGGAGGGGGCTTTTTTTTTTTTACTTTTACACTTATACTAGAAGCCCCCCTGGGGGCACCACTGTAAATTAAATAACTTTATCAAAGCATTATTTACTGCAATGAAAATGGAGCGATAGAAAATGATTTTACTTAACACTTTGCTGATCCTTCATTGCGAAATAAGGTGAAGGGTCATCAGTAATTTACAGTTGCTTTCAAGAGGCCCCTCTAACCAGGACAACAATCCAAGAGCAATGTAGCAACCATTATATCTGTATATTACACTGCCATTGTTATAGGCTCCGAAGGGTGAAAGGTTCTGTCAAGTTACATTGTCTAAAAACCACCTAGATGGCTATGTAACTAGAATCCCTGCAGCTGCCGTCCAGAGGATAAATTTAGCTTCTAGGGTGGATTCTGACAATGTTGGAGGATTATTTAAATCCGTGGAGCTTAGCTTCACTTATCCACACCTGGTGCAAGCTATAAGTCTTTCCAATACAATCACAAATCTGTGAAGCTTATTGGTTAGTTGTCATTCAAAAGGCATGAGGGATTCATTGTGTTATCACATATATAGAACAATGCAATCCACAATGTCATAGTATCTAGTATAGTTCAGCACTGCTAACTGCTAAGTGAGTTATCCTACTATTTAATAATAATTTATGGAATTTTTGTCCCAGCGTAATTACAATGGAGATATAATAATTGTAGATTATTGTAATGGTAAAAATGTGGAGTTCGTTATCTCTCCTGTCCGAAACCTATCCTCCCCATACACAGGAACAGTGTTAAGCCACACCGAGAAAGCTCTCACTGCCGTATATATCTTTCCCAGAACAAATAGGTCTACCCTTATCTTTACAACATCTTCTGTCAGTGGGTGATCAGTGTAGACCCATACACCTTATAATGGCATTTAGTATGGTGGACAAAACTATAAGGTGCATGGTGAATGTACAGACAATGGCCGTTGTTTGCTTTGACTTCAGTACAACACATTTCACTACAAAATGTACGTTGTGTGAACAAAGCCTTAAAGTGTTTTTCCATTAGGCTATGTTAACACAGGAAAAAATTCCTACAAGACTGATAGCTCACACCAAGATATGATAAACAATATACACTTTATTGATAATTCATGTGAAGTTCACGCCCGTGATCAAGCTAACGCGAAACGTGCGTTGGGGAGGAGGAGGACCACGCAGTCACCGGACTTGAGGTATATCCCGCACTGTAGCATGTCACTAGTTTGGAAGCTGGTTAGGCATTGTCGCTATTACTGTGTATATGTGTAATCACCGCAGTCGCCCATATATCAGAGATTTCATATACAGTATCTCTACAGCACTGTGCACCTTAATATATACTATCATTGCTGCTATACATGTTGATTGGACACTAGATCCTATAGCACTGTGCACTTTGTTTGGGCGCCTGATTAATTTTACTAGGCTTCCCCTCACTGCTCAATTATCTCCTGGTGATCTCTATGGCCCACCTATGTCATCTGTGCAAATCTGTCTATATCATGATTTTGGAATTTTAAATATGTATTTTTATGAACTTCACATGAATTATCAATAAAGTGTATATTGTTTATCATATCTTGGTGTGAGCTATCAGTCTTGTAGGAATTATTTGCTGTAAAGATAGCCCTGTTTATACATTTTGGTCTATGTAGGAAAAGTTATGTTCACACAGGGTACAGACAATGGCCATTGTTTGACACTCAAAAACAACGTCCGCTCTAGTGAGTGTCAAACAGTGGCCGATGTTGCAGTGAAAACTTCAATGCAACTTATTTCTCTTTAACTGCAAAAAACAATTGCCATTCTTTTCATAAAAAAGGGGTTATCCAGTGCTACAAAAACATGGCCACTTTCTTTCAGAGACAGCACCACTCTTGTCTCCAGTTCAGGTGCGGTTTGCAATTAAGCTCCATTCACTTCAATAAAAGTGAGCAGCAAAACCCTGCCCAAGCTGGATACAAGAGTGGGGCTGTCTCTGGAAGAAAGTGGCCATGTTTTTGTAGCGCTGGATAACCCCTTTAAGCTGCAATTCTTATTTTAAGCTTTAGCTTTCCCATTCTTTCTGAGCTTCAGCAGCACAGACACCCCCATCTGCAGCAGTGTCTGCTTGCCTGGAGTTCAGAAACTAGTTTGCTACTCAGATACACAACAAAGCTAAAGTTTATAGTAAGTAGAGCAGAATACACACCTTTTCATATAACTCTGGCCTCTCATCACTGCAGAGTGCTGGATGAATATTCATAAAGATCGGCAGGTGGGTGTATTGGTGCACTCGGGGCTTTAGTTCCAACCCTAAGTGCTCCAACCAACTAATTAATATATTAATAAAACACATGATTGCACTAAAATGGTGCTGAGGACGAAGGATCCAGAGGAAAACATATCCCATACAAAGAGTATGGTCTGGAGGTATCATTGTGTCCATGAGGCTTACAGTAAATAATACAGTATGCCTAATAGCTGTTAAAAACAGACCAGGCATGACGGCTGCCCCATGTACGAAAAATAAAGCAAGAAAGTTACAATCTGCTGCCACTCATATTAGTATATAAAATTAAAAATATTTATATTGATATTAATGAAATGATATTACAAAGTCCAGCCCAGGCAGTCTCCAGTCAACTATTTGGGTATTCCCTTTTTTTGTCTGGAGTGGTTGTAGGACTAGTATTAGTTTCCATATTCTCACTCATTCCATGGAGCGGATGCATGGGACTTCCGAATCCTAGAAGAATGCATCATACGGCCTCTGACCTTCTTCGTTTATTTGATTGCAACTTTCAAAGAGCGACAAAGCAATGGGTTTTCCTAGAATCACTTTTTATTTACTCTAATCTGCATCTTTTCCCATGGATCATTTCTGGTGACAGATCAACTGATTTAGAACATTCTCTTTTTTCATCAGAGATCTGAGATGGGGTTTCAGGGTCAGACTACATAGCTAGGAAAAGTGGTCCACTCCCCTCAGTTTTCCAAAATCCCCTATTTCCTGTAGGTATGATTGCAAGTAAATGTATGTGTTGGTTATCTGATAAGTAGAGATGAGCGAACCGGTTCGCCCGGTATGGGAAAGACAAGGTTGACAAGGTTAGAAATAATGATTTGTATTTGAAATAACATTGTTTTTACATCAAACTTTGCTTTCGTCAAAGAATCCTCCTTTTGCAGCAATTACAGCATTGCACACCTTTGGCATTCTAGCTGTTAATCTGTTGAGGTAAGCTGGAGAAATTGCACCCCACGCTTCTAGAAGCAGCTCCCACAAGTTTGATTGGTTGGATGGGCACTTCTGGCGTACCATACGGTCAAGCTGCTCCCACAACAGCTCAATGGGGTTCAGATCTGGTGACTGCGCTGGCCACTCCATTACCGATAGAATACCAGCTGCCTGCTTCTGCTGTAAATAGTTCTTGCACAATTTGGAGGTGTGTTTAGGGTCATTGTCCTGTTGTAGGATGAAATTGGCTCCAATCAAGCGCTGTCCACTGGGTATGGCATGGCGTTGCAAAATTGAGTGATAGCCTTCCTTATTCAGAATCCCTTTTACCCTGTACAAATCTCCGACCTTACCAGCACCAAAGCAACCCCAGACCATCACATTACCTCCACCATGCTTAACAGAAGGCGTCAGGCATTCTTCCAGCATCTTTTCATTTGTTCTGCGTCTCACAAACAATCTTCTTTGTGATCCAAACACCTCAAACTTGGATTCATCCGTCCACAACACTTTTTTCCAGTCTTCCTCTGTCCAATGTCTGTGTTATTTTGCCCATCTTAATCTTTTTCTTTTATTGGCCAGTCTCAGATATGGCTTTTTCTTTGCCACTCTGCCCTGAAGCCCAAAATCCCGCAGCCGCCTCTTCACTGTAGATGTTGACACTGGTGTTACGGGTACTATTTAATGAAGATGCCAGGTGAGGCGTCTGTTTCTCAAACTAGAGACTCTAATGTGCTTATCTTCTTGCTTAGTTGTGCAACGCGGCCTCCCACTCTTTTTTCTACTCTGGTTAGAGCCTGTTTGTGCTGTCCTCTGAAGGGAGTGGTACACACAGTTGTAGGAAATCTTCAATTTCTTGCATGGAATAGCCTTCATTTCTAAGAACAAGAATAGACTGTCGAGTTTCAGATGAAAGTTCTCTTTTTCTGGCCATTTTGAGCATTTAATTGACCCCACAAATGTGATGCTCCAGAAACTCAATCTGCTCAAAGGAAGGTCAGTTTTGTAGCTTCTGTAACGAGCTAGACTATTTTCAGATGTGTGAACACGATTGCACTGGGGTTTTCTAATCATCAATTAGCCTTCTGAGCCAATGAGCAAACACATTGTACCATTAGAACACTGGAGTGATAGTTGCTGGAAATGAGCCTCTATACACCTATGTAGCTATTGCATCAAAAAACAGACATTTGCAGCAAGAATAGTCATTTACCTCATTAGCAATGTATAGAGTGTATTTGTTTAAAGTTAGGGCTAGTTTAAAGTTATCTTCATTGAAAAGTACAGTGCTTTTCCTTCAAAAATAAGGACATTTCAATGTGACCCCAAACATTTGAACGGTAGTGTGTAGCATTTGCTTGCGATCACAAGAGTGTTGCCCCCGCCCCCGACAGATCAGCAGCTTCCAGGCAAAGTCCCGGGCAGCGACATCACTGAGGTCAATGTGCGTCGCGGCGGCTGGGACTTCCGGTACAGGAAGTGACGCGCACCCTGTACCGGAAGTCCCAGCCGCCGCGGCGCACACTGAGCTCAGTGGTGGCGCTGCCCGGGACTTCGCCTGGAAGCTGCTGATCTTTTGGGTGCAGATGAAGAGAGAAGAAGAGGCCTGCGACCGACGGGGGATCGTGTGGTTAGGTGAGTTGTGAGTTTTTTTATTTTTATCAGAGGGGAACACTGGGGGCTGTATATATATGGGGGATGCACAGCACTAGGGGCTGTATATTTATATATATAGCCCCTAGTGCTGTGCATCCCCCATATTATATATATATATATATATATATATACACAGCCTCTAGTGCTGTGCATCCCCCATATTATATATATATATATATATATATATATATACAGCCCCTAGTGCTGTGCATCCCCCATATATATATATATATATATATATATATATGGGATGCACAGCACTAGGGGCTGTATATATATATATATATATATATATATATATATATATATAT
The DNA here is from genome assembly GCF_027789765.1 of Dendropsophus ebraccatus. Lineage (NCBI taxonomy): Eukaryota > Metazoa > Chordata > Amphibia > Anura > Hylidae > Dendropsophus > Dendropsophus ebraccatus. Next base: position 52,430,630 of record NC_091465.1, read on the forward strand.
ATATAATGGGGGATGCACAGCACTAGGGGCTGTATATATATATATATATATATATATATATATATATATATATATACAGCCCCTAGTGCTGTGCATCCCCTATATATATATATATATATATGGGGGATGCACAGCACTAGGGGCTGTATATATGTGGGGGATGCACAGCACTAAGGGCTGTGTATATATATATATATATATATATATATATATATATATATATATATATATTGTAGGAGTGTCACTGGAGAAGTATTCGAGGGGAGGTACATTTCACCCAGGCTACGGCATATGGTGAGGTGGTGAATCCAGGTGAGATCTGTGACTCAGCAGTATTATGCTGCTGAGTGGTTCTTTCCATTTTCCGGGCCTGGATTTACTGGAATGGTGGGTAGGTTGGTAGTGGGACCTACCATTCCCTTCCCCCCGATCCACTTCGGGTGTTGCAGGCAGGTGTGCCCTGTTGAGCCTGCAACAGGGTAAATGCTCCACAGAGCTGGAGGGGAACTCTCTCAGCGAGGAGTGAAAAGCCTGTGTGCTGTGTATGGTCGGAGCTGGGAAGATAGCCGCTGTTGGAGCTAATACATACCCTGCGGTCTCCAGGGGAAGGACGCTGTCTTACCTAGTGTCAGATAGGTAACGAATCTGTTTAGCAAGTGCCCAGACGGGCTAGACCTTTTTGTTTGTTCTGTTTTTCAAGCATGGTATTGCTCTATTTATTTTGCTGGACTGTTTATGCTACAAATAAACACCAAAGCTGTTTTTATAAGTCCAAGTTTGCTGCCCAAGTCCAAGATCCCTACAATATATATATATATATATATATATATATATATATATATATATATATATATATATATATATATATATGTATATGGGGGATGCACAATACTAGGGGCTGTATATATATATATGGGGGAGGCACAGCACTGGGGGCAATATATATGGGGGAGGCACAGCACTGGGGGTTATTTATATGGGGGAGGGACAACACTGGGGGCTATATGGGGGAGGCTCAACACTGGGGGCTGCATATATGGGGGAGGCACAACACTGGGGGCTATATATATATGGGGAGGCACACTTGGGGATATATATATATATAGGGGAGGGACAACACTTGGGGCTATATATATGGGGGAGGGAAAACACTGGGGGCTATATATATGGGGAGGGACAACACTAGGGGCCATTTGTAAGGGGAACAACACAGGGGCAATCTATAAGGAGGACGTCACAGAGGAGGCATTTATAAGGGTAACTACACTGCGGGATGTATATAATAGGGCATGCGCAGAGGGGGGGTATTTATTTTAGTGGACTAAACAGAGGGGTCATCTATAAGGGCACTACACAGAGGGGGCCATATACTACAGGGCAGGGATAGGGAACCTTGGCTCTCCAGCTGTTTAAAAACTACAGCTTTAGCTTTGACTGTCTACACATGATGGGAGTTGTAGTTTTGCAACAGCTGGAGAGCCAAGGTTCACTACCCCTGGTATAGGGGATGCACAGAGGTTGTCATCTACTATAAACACATAGGGGCTCTCTGCTATAGTAGATGCACACAGGGCCATCTATGTGGAAGACTGAACAAGGGACTATCTATAAGGAGCCAGGGCTACCCACTGAAAGAGGGCTTAAAGGGGCCAAAACAGATGTGCAGTGTGTATAGAGATGAGGATGGTGCCAGAGTGAGGAGCCTAATATGTCTGTCTGGCAGATTCTGTGGATTCGTGGCTTGGAGAAGTTCTCATAATGGCCTAGGACAGATGGAGAAGAAGGGAAGAACTCCGATCAGAGAAGACGTCCCCTGTGAGTCACTAAATATATTTGCACTGTAATTTATATGTAGTACAGACCCTGTGTAGAGCTGGGTATGTTGACGGTGTAGTGGTCGGTTGAGGGGGGGGGGGGGGCCCAATTAAAAGTTTGCTATGGGGCCCAGCCATTTCTAGTTACGCCCCTGTCCCCAGTTCAGGTGCAGTTTGCAATTAAGCTCCATTTACTTCAATGGAACTGAGTTTTAAAACCCCACCCAAACTGGAGACAACAGTAGGGGGAAAGTGGCCATGTTTTTGTAGCGCTGGATAACCCCTTTAATAATACAGTGAAAACTATGGATCTGCTATATGTGTATGCAGCCTTAGATAGAGTTGCTAGTTGTTTCACTGAGCTGTTTGTACACCTGGTTGCTAATTTCTTGCAATAGTTGCTGGTTGTGTATTAGTGCACCTGGTATTTGTCTTACACTGGCACTGCTTTTTCCTGTTGCATTGAAGCTATTAAACTGCATTGTGTGTACACAACCATAGATCTGCTAGGTGTGTATTGATGACACCTGACACGTGATTCATTGACCTGAGTGTGATTCCTGGCTCTAGTACTGTGATTGAAGGATGCAGTGAAGCTGTGAGATTGCAGTGTGTGAACACAAGCCCAAAGTTGCTAGCTGTATATTGATTCCTTGCTCCAGCTCTGCTGTGGAAGGATGCACTGTGTGAACACAAGCCTAGAGTTGCTATTTATTGCACCTGAGTCTGATTCCTTGCTCTGGTACTGCTGTGGAAGGATGCATTTTTTTTTTTATTACACCTGATGTTTCATTCAGTACTGCTATTAAATGAGGCAGTAAAAAGTTATGAAACTGGGTTGTGTGAACACAACCCTAGGATTGCTAGTGGTGTATTGATTACACCTGACGTTTGATCTCTAGCTCTGCTTTTGTATGATGCAGTGAAGTTATGAGAGTGCATTGTATGAACACAAACCTAAAGTTGCTGGTTGTGTATTGAGTGCATCTGGGGTCTTTTCTAGCACTGTTACTGATATTTAATGTTGCATTGAAGCTATGAAACAGCATTGTGTGTACACACCCCTAGAGTTGCTACACGTATAATACTGCTATTTTTAAAACAGTGAAACGACGATATTGCAGGGTATGAACACAACTTTAGAGTTTTCTAGTTGTGTACTGAGTACACCTGGTGTCTGTCTTACATTAGTACTGCTATTGAATGATCCATTTAAACAATGAGGCTGCATTGTGTGAACACAGCCTTACAATTGCGTGCCCTTTCCTCGTTTTTGCTGGGCCTTAACTGGCATCCATGTTGACTACTGCTGATCCTTTACTGGCATCCATGTTGGCTACTGCTGGGCCTTAACTGGCATCCATGTTGACTACTGGTGTGCCTGCCCTTGCCTCCATGTTGGCTACTGCTGATCCTGCCTAGCCTCCATGTTAACTACTGTTGCTCCTGCCTGGCCGCCATGTTGGTTACTGTTACTCCTGCCTGGCCTCCATGTTGGCTACTGCTGTTCCCGGCAGTTCTCTGTGTGCTCAATGCCATGCAGTGTTTGGCCTAATTTTGGGGAGGCTCACTTTCTTCCTCACCCACTTTTAATGTTTCTCTGTGAGCTCACTGCCATGCTAGGTCTGGTATAATTTTTGGAAGGCTGACTGGATAACGCTTCTACCTTGTTCACTCTCTCTCCTCACTGCTATGCTGTGTCAGGCTGAATTTTTGGGTGGTTCATGATAAGCTACCTCTGTTTTAATGGTTCCCTGTGTTCTCAATGCCATGCTGTGTCAGGCTGAGTTTTTGGGTGGTACCTATGCCTACCTCTGTTTTAACCAGGCTGTTGCACAGAATTAGGCATAATGGTACCATTAGGCAGCCTCAGAGGCATGCATACTGCCCCTGCTGTTTTTTGTCCTTTTTCGTTGTGTTTCCATCAATTTCTGAGGTTGACAGGTTTTCACACGACCTTCCCTCTACCAAACCTGAGTCCCCTCAAAAAATGCTCGAGTCTCACATTGACTTCAATGGGGTTCGTTACTCGAAACAAGCACTCGAGGATCGGGAGATATTCGGTTCGAGTAACGAGCACCCGAGCATTTTAGTACTCGCTCATCACTAACGCATACCTACGGAGTCCTGGAAAACCTGGATATAGCCTATGGCTGTATCCATATTTTCCAGGACTCCCTAAGGCTGCACCCAACTGTCAGCCACCGGTATTCAAATGCTGAGTGATCCTACCTAAGCATGCTCTTCTCTAGTTACTTTATCAAAAAAATATTTGACATGCTTTGATTGGTCGAGGTCTGAGTGTGGTTTCCATTACTGATTGCTAGAACGTGCTCCAAGACTGAGATGGTTTCATAGACTAAGGGCCCTATTCCACCGGACGATTATCGTTCAGATTATTGTTAAATCGTTCGAATCTAAACGATAATCGTTCGGTTGAAATGCAGTTAACAATTAACGACCAAACTAGAAATCGTTGATCGCTTTATAAGACCTGGACCTATTTTTATCGTTGCTCGTTCGCAAAATGTTCGCAAATCGTTTGCATTGAATAAGACGTCGTTCGGTCGTTCGCACTAGATACGAACGCAATAGCGAAGACTTGGCAAAGAAAAAACGATTGCAAATACGATCATAAGTAACGATTATCGTTCCATGGAAATGAGTGAATGTTTTCAGGTCTTTCGCAATAGCGGTCGTTTGAGATTGTTAATCGTTAACAAGTTAACGAACGATAATCGTCTGGTGGAATAGGGCCCTAAGGGCTTTATTAAATGGGACGATTAGGGCCCTAAGGGCTTTATTAAATGGGACGATTATCGTTTGCATAATCGTTAACGATAAACGATCTCAAACGACCGATATTGCGAACAACCCTAAATCGTTCACCCTTTTACATGGAACAATGATTGTTACTTATGATCATTCTTGCGGTCGTCTTGTTGTCGCTACTGCATTCGTCGCTGCTGCGTTCATCGCTACTGCGAACGACCAAACGATGTCTTATTCCAGCGCGCGAGCAATGATAAAAATAGGTCCAGGTCTTACTAAGCGATCAACAATTTCTCGTTCGTCGTTTAATTAACTGCTATTCAACCGAACGATTACCACTTCGTTTCGAACGATGTAACGATTATCCCTAAGAACCCTATTATACGGGCCGATTATTGTGCAAAAAATCATTATATAATTTGAATTTAAACGATAATTGTTCCGTGTAATTGCAGGCAACGATCAAAAAAACGTTTGTGTGTCGTTAACTGTTGATTTACATCTGAACCTAAAATTATTGTTAATCGTTCGCTGTAATTCCACATTTGTTCGCTCAAGTTCTGCATTTTTTCACTAATCGTTCAGCATAATTGCACATTGTTTATTGTTTTCCTGGGATCAGAAGGAGTAAACGATCATAGTCACGATCGCAATAACGATAGTAACTAACGACCATCGTTCTGTGTAATATGGTGAATGATTTCAGGCTAACGATAAACAATCACTCTGTGTAATAGGTCCCTTAGGGTCCTATTCCACCGAGCGATAATAGGCAGAATCGGGCCGTGGATTAGAGACAATGATCAGCTGAAACTTGCGGCAGGGTCAATCATGTCAATCATGTTCCAAATCTACATCTCTATGACCATACCTGTTTTAAGAAGCTGTCTTGAAAACAAGAAATTTGCAGGGCTTGTTTATAAAAATAACTCACCTGGTTCTCTGGTCCAGGGGCGTAGCTAATGTCTCTTGGGCCCTGGTGCAAGAGGTCAACTTGGGCCCCCCCCCCCCCCCCTTACCACATACTGACTAACACAACCGCTGCTACTGAATAAAATCCTCTGTACATAGACCAATATCACCTCATCCAGTCATATAGAGGTGGCCCCAGCTCTACACAGGCTCTATACACCATATACATTACAGTGCAAATATATCAGGTGACTCACAGGGGACGTCTTCTCTGATCGGGGTTCTTCCCTTTTCATCTTCTCCATCTGCCCAGGGCCATTATGAGAACTTTTTGGAGCCACGAATCCACAGAATCTGCCAGACAAACATATTAGGCTCCTCACACTGACACCATCCTCATCTCTCTACAAACTGCACATCTGTATTGGCCCCTTTACACCCTCATTTAGTGGGTAGCCTGACTCTATGTGACTCCCTTATAGTACATATCCCCCTATTGTATACACCCCCTGTGTAGTCCACCTTATAGATGGCCCCCAATGTTTCCCCCTTATAGATGGCCCCCTGTGTTGTCCCTATTATAGATGCCCCCCATGTTATCCCCCATATAGATTGCCCCCATGTTATCAACCATATAGATGCCCCCCATTTTATCCCCCTTACAGATGCCCCCCATGTTGTCCCCTCCTCCTGCCCCTCCATCATCATACTACTACCCCTTTCATCCTCCTGCCCCTCCATCATCATACTACTACCCCTTTCATCCTCCTGCCCCTCCATCATCATACTACAACCACCTCCACCATAATACTACTACCCCTTCATCCTCCTGCCCTTTCATCATCATACCACTTCACCCCTCATCATCCTCTTGTTCCATCATCATCATACCACTACATCCTCATCATCCTCTTGTTCCTTCATCATCATACCACTACAACCCTCATCATCCTCTTGTTTCATCATCATACCACTACACCCCCCATCATCCTCTTGTTCCATCATCCTCATCATCATCATCATCATACCACTACATCCTCATCATCTTCTTGTTCCATCATCATACCACTACACCCCTCATCATCCTCTTGTTCCTTCATAATCCTCTTGTTCCTTCATCATCATACCACTACACCCCTCATCTTCCTCTTGTTCCATCATCATCAACATACCACTACACCCCCATCATCCTCTTGTTCCTACATCATCATACCACTACACCCCATCATCCTCTTGTTCCTTCATCATCATCATACCACTACACCCCTCATCATTCTCTTGTTCCTTCATCATCATCATACCACTACACCCCCATCATCCTCTTGTTCCATCATCATCATCATCATACCACTACACCCCCATCATCCTCTTGTTCCTTCATCATCATCATACCACTACACCCCCATCATCCTCTTGTTCCATCATCATACCACTACACCCCCATCATCCTCTTGTTCCATCATCATACCACTACACCCCTCATCATCCTCTTGTTCCATCATCATACCACTACACCCCATCATCCTCTTGTTCCTTCATCATCATCATACCACTACACTCCTCATCATTCTCTTGTTCCTTCATCATCATCATACCACTACACCCCCATCATCCTCTTGTTCCATCATCATACCACTACACCCCTCATCATTCTCTTGTTCCATCATCATCATACCACTAAACCCCCATCATCCTCTTGTTCCATCATCATACCACTACACCCCCATCATCCCCTTAAAAACAAAAAAATCTATACTCACCTGCATGATTACTGTAGCCCCCAGGTCACACGCGCTGACGGGCTTCCCCCGGCGGGAGGCGGGGCTTAGCACGGAGGGGGCGGAGCTTCGCGGGACCTGTTTTTTTCTTAACGTGATGCTCCCTGCGCTGGAAGTACTTCCCCCCCCCCCCCCCCCCCCCCCCCCCCCCCCCCCCCCCTGCCGCACACAGAGCTTCCTGGGGGCCGCAAGACAGCCGGGGGCCCCTGCCTCTTGTGATCGCAAGCAAAACATTGCTTGCGGTCACAAGAGGGAGTGGGAGACGGGCAGTGCAGTGGTAAGGGGGGGCCTCGCGGGCCCCCCCTTGGTAGCGGCCCGGTCGCGGCGGCGACCCCTGCGACCGCGGTCGCTACGCCACTGCTCTGGTCTTCTAGACCAAGGTTTCTTAACCTGCGTTACGCGTACCACAGGGGGTACGTACCGGAGGTTGAGAGGGTACGCAGGAGGCCCGTCAGTCTTACTATTCTCCTGCACTGATGAACCTCCGACACCCGCACACTGAAGTCCCAAAACTTGTTGACAGCCCCAGGATGAAGGTCAGAGGATATAAGTGCTGCGGAATCTGTTGGAGCTATACAAATAAATATTATTATATTATTATTATTATTATTATAATAATTATTATATCAGTAAGGCACCAGAACGCAGGACATTTGTGCCTTATCAGCTATGTACTGATAAGTGATAACCTCTCACCTTCATCCTGGGGCTGCTGGGAAGTTGGGACTTCAGTGTGCGGGTGTTGGAGATTCACCAGTGCAGGTGGATAGTAAAGCAGAATATCTTGTGTTCTGTTCCTTAATCCTTGCAGTGGCAGGATGGTCAGGACCTGCTCCAGCTACAGCAGCACCCCCAGCCCGAAGCACTGCATGCGCCCCCAGTATACCAGCCCTGTCCTTTGCATCCTCCCCTTCCCTCCTGGGAGCCCAGCAGCCCAACAAGAGGAGCTCCTCCTGCTGCAACCCCTGGGCCATCCTGTCCTACACCGACCTGATCAGCCAGGCCATAGAGAGCTCCCCTGAGAAGAGGCTTTCCCTGTCCCAGATATAAGACTAGATGCTCAAGACAAGGGGGACAGCATCAGCTCCACTGGCTGGAAGGTGAGGTCTCCAGTCACATGTGTTGCTTCAACAATCACACACACAACTACAACTCCCAGTATGCTGAGAGTTGTAGTTCTTTAACAGCTAGACCTGCTGCACCTGTATGTGTTAAAAAACTACAATCCCCAGTATGCCCTGACCACTTGCAGCTGTCAGTTCATGCTGAGAGTTGTAGTTTCGCAATCACTATTAGCAGGGGCGTAGCTAATGTCTCATGGGCCCTGATGCAAGGGGTCAACTTGGACCCCTTCCCCCCCACCCCCACCCCGGCACGCACACACACACAATGCCACGTCGCACCAAACCTATCCCCCGTGCAGGAATGTGATAATTTAGTGTTGACAACAATTCTGTACACAAATTCACCACATTTTTTTTTATAGTGAAAACGGGGGGGTGACTTTAGTTATTACTATGGGTGGAATTTATTATTATTTTAAAGAATGTTTTTTTTTAGTTGATTGTGCATACTGATTAATGCAGTATTCAGGTTACCCAGGAGATGTTGGGTGCAGTAGTGTATATTGCATCTTATATACAGCAGGTTATTCAGGAGATGTTGGGTGCAGTAGTGTACACTATACATTATATACAGCAGGTTATCCAGGAGATGTTGGGTGCAGTAGTGTATAGTGTTACATGTTATATACAGCAGGTTATCCAGGAGATGTTGGGTGCAGTAGTATATAGTGTTACATAGTATATATAGCAGGTTACAATGGAGATGTTGGGTGCAGTAGTATATAGTGTTACATGGTATATACAGCAGGTTACAATGGAGATGTTGGGTGCAGTAGTGTATGTTACATCTTATATACAGCAGGTTATCCAGGAGATGTTGGGTGCAGTAGTGTATGTTACATCTTATATACAGCAGGTTATCCATGAGTCAATAATAATAATATATAATTTTTTTTCTCTCCTTCACTAAAGCTGCTGCCTGTTACTTTACAGTCAGGCAGAGGCAACAGCTTTAGTGGCTCCAAAACTTCTTCCCCACACAATCACAGACAGTCCCAGCAGCAGCTCAGCAGGAGCCAGCAGCAGATTTAGTGACACTGTAAGTAATCTGTGTCATTGTCACTGCTGATGGCTTCTCTTTGTCTGGACACCTACCCCCTGCTGGGCTCTTCACACTCACAGCTCTCATCATGAAATGGAGATGAATGGAGGCCAAAGCTCCACCTTCTCTTCTTCCTCCCGCCTGGTGACATCATCATGCAGCACAGTGAGTTTCCCGGAACTTCCTGTCCTGGTGCTGCAGACTGCCTATGCGGGGCTAGGGGGTCGTCTGGGTCCCGTGGGATTTTATTTTTAGTGAGGGGTGGCAGGTGGAGAGCAGGCTGCCTCCGGCGGGCCCCCTTTCACTTCTCATTTTGTCCAGGCCCCGTACACCAGTATCGCCAGTACTTCCGTGATGGCGGCCCTGCTATTCAGCAGCAGCTTGCTGCATCCATGGGTCTTTGTGACCCATGGCTGCATGGATGGGACAAAGAGGGGTGGCGGGGGCCCGTGAGGGCCCCCTAAGATGCCGGGCCCGGTTGCCATGGCGACCGTGACGACAGCTGTAGCTACGCCACTTACTATTAGAGAATCTGCTTCATTTGTATGTGGTTCTCCAGCTGTGGAAAGCCACCACTTCCAGCCATTAACAATAATGTGAGTTTTAGTTTTTCATAGAGATGAAGCAAGGTTACTGTGGTGCATAATTGCTGGGAGTTGTAGTTTTTCAACCACTGAATAGTCATAGGTTGGTATGTGAGCCTGTTGCAGCTGTATGTGGCATCCCCAGCTTTTATAGTACTACAATTTCCAGCATGCCTTGTCATGCCATACAGTGAGTTGTAGTTTTGCGGCTGTTGTCTGATGCGTAATGTGACACAGTGAGCTTGCTGCTTCAGCTATTGCAAGACTACAACTCCCAATGTGACCAGACAGCTGGATGGCCACAGGTTGTCAGGTTATGTGTTGTGAACCTTGAGGTACATCGCTTTAACACAGCCTACGGATAGATTGGTGCTGGTGCAGGGAAGCCTGTACTGTGGTCCATTTTTTTGAACCGCGGCCCGGTTCCCGTGTCGACGCCGTTCTATCCACGGGTACCAGGCCAGAGCTGAAGCACTGGAGGTGGGCCGGCCTGCCCCCAGTGGGAGGAATCCCCCGCCATTGATTCTAACAGAGCCACGTCATAGAGGGGCAGGGGATTTTCTCCCACTGGGGGAAGGCTGGCCTGCCTCCAGTGCGTGCTTCAGCCCCAGCCCGGTACCCGTGGACAGAACAGCGCTGTACACAGGAACCGGGCCATGGTTCAAAAAACGCACCGCGGCACCGTGGGTCCTGGTAAAGCGAATTTAACTCATGGTACATCCGCTTTAATGCATGTGTATGTGACTCTCTAGCAGTGGAAAAACTACGACTCCCAGCCCTAGTGGGAGGTGTTAAAAAAAAAAAGTTTGATTTTGGAGCTGGGGCATTCCTACCATTCAGCAATGTCCTGATGCCAATCACCACCACTCCCGACTCCATCCACCCTCCTTTCCCCAGCAGCAGCTCACCAGTGTTCCATACAGGGGGTGGGGCTTGGTGATACTGCTGGGAAACAGAAGGAGAGAGTGGGTGCACTGCCTCGGGAGTGTCACTGATTGGTCTAGTTCCAAGTCCGACCTCCCCTAGCTCTTCCCACTAGCCTCATCCTTGCTGCTTTAGTGCCTCAACCCTGGCCGCAGGTGAAAATGTATCTACCTACAAGGGGGCATGTATCTGGCTACAAGGGGGGATAGATGTGTGCAAGGGGACATGTATCCAGTGACGGGGGGAGGTATATGGCTGCAAGGTGGCATACCAGGCTAGGGGCATATCCAGCTCCATGGGGCATAACTGTCTGCAAGAAATATATTCAGCTGCAGGGGGCATACATGGCTAGAGGCATATCCATCTGCAGGGGGCATACCTGGCTAGAGGTATATCCAGCTGCAGGGAGCATACCTGGCTAGAGGTATATCCAGCTGCAGGGGGCATACCTGGCTAGAGGCATATCCATCTGCAGGGGGCATACCAGGCTAGAGGCATATCCATCTGCAAGGAGCATACCTGACTAGGAACATATCTGGCTGCAGTAGGCATGGTTGGTTGTATGTGTCATATCTGGCTGAAGGGGTCACAGCTGACTTCAAGGGGCATATGTGGCTGAAAGAGTTATACCTATCTACTCAGGACATACCTGGCTACTGGGGCCTTTCTGTCTAAAGGGGCATATCAGGTTACAGGAGGCATTTAATCTAGCTACAGGGTGGACATTATTACTGGCCACAGGGGCTCTTATTATTGGGAAGGTACATTAATCATGGCTACAGGGGCATTATTACTAGGGAAGGGGGATTACTTGAGCGTTATTACCGAGTCCTACAGGTCAATTACATTGTTCTGGGGGGATCTGATCTGGCAATCCATTGCTGACAGAGACTTCATACAGAGCCCATGGCTGCAGTGTGATCTCTGCTTTATTAAGGCACCATTTCTAATTGATCGCATCCTTGGGGGTACTTGGCTTAAACATCTTGTCAAATGGGGGTATTTGGCTTGAAAAGGTTGAGAAACACTAGTATAAAGTATGTGTGTAACTGGTGCTTTTTTTTTAAGACACCACGCGCACAGGACACAGCACAGTGAGGATAGGTATAGCTGAACTACAGATCCCAGCCAGCCAAGAGAATGTCAGCAACAGGACAAATTAACTACTGACAGCTGCACTACAAGTCCAAGCCAGCAGCCAAGAGTAGCAAAAAAAAAAGTTTTGAAAATTTTAAGCCCTGAGAAGGACTGTTGGGTTCTTTGTGTCAGATTCCTGCCTAACCGCACACTAATTCCCTGCCTAACACTCTCCCTGACTGACAGCAGCTCTCTCCCTATGCTCATCCAGCCTGAATCTGACGTGAGCACTGCAGGACCTGATTCTCATGTGCCCAGGTCATCTGATCTGGCCAGCTAATCGCTGCTATTGACATGTAGGGTTCCCTTGTGATGCTACGGAAAAAAGCCGCCAAACATGCAGGAAGATGCCATTGTCTCGAGTATCATAAGATGCTCGTCCGAGTACGAGCACCATCGAGTACCCTAAAACTCAAACGAGTACCAAGCTTGGTTTGCTCATCTCTAGTTTTACCTGTAACAAGACATTGGTGTAAAACTGGCTTACCAGTACAATGGCTGGATCAGGGGAAAATAAAGCACTTATGCCTCGTGTCACCCCCAGTTCATAGCCTGTACACTCTTGCGAGCAGGTCTCGTATTTATTATGTATTTTTATTTTTTCTGATTTAGTTTTATCATATGTAATTGTAACCTCTTTACTGTGTATAAAAAAAAAAGTGCTGTGGAATCTGTTGGCGCTATACAAATAAATATTATTATTGTTATAATAATAATGATAATAATAATGTGTCTTGCAGAAACCTATTGCATTTGCTCTTTCTAATGTTTGTATATTTTGTTTAAACATCCTTTAAATGGACAAAATATACAAAAAAGTATAAAAAAAATTTGATTTCTGCTAGACACATTAGAACTCTGGTGGTATGCAGCCACTTGCCGGAGTTCAAATATGTCTTGCAGAAACATCTTGTAAACTGTATCTTGCAGGGAATTTTAGGTTTTACAAGATGCTGTGCAAGACACATTTTACAAGATGCAGCTGCTATAGTAAATAATAGAGCAGCCATAATGGAAAACTTTTAAGGGAGTTCGGATTGACTAGGGGCACCCGACAAGGGTGCCCATTGTTCCTGCTTCTATTTGCCCTATACTGTACACTACCGTTCAAAAGTTTGGGGTCACCCAAACAATTTTGTGTTTTGCATGAAAAGTCACACTTATTCACCACCATACGTTGTGAAATGAATAGAAAATAGAGTCAAGACATTGACAAGGTTAGAAATAATGATTTGTATTTAAAATAACATTGTTTTTACATCAAACTTTGCTTTCGTCAAAGAATCCACCTTTTGCAGCAATTACAGCATTGCACACCTTTGGCATTCTAGCTGTTAATCTGTTGAGGTAAGCTGGAGAAATTGCACCCCACGCTTCGAGAAGCAGCTCCCACAAGTTTGATTGGTTGGATGGGCACTTCTGGCGTACCATACGGTCAAGCTGCTCCCACAACAGCACAATGGGGTTCAGATCTGGTGACTGCGCTGGCCACTCCATTACCGATACAATTCCAGCTGCCTGCTTCTGCTGTAAATAGTTCTTGCACAATTTGGAGGTGTGTTTAGGGTCATTGTCCTGTTGTAGGATGAAATTGGCTCCAATCAAGCGCTGTCCACTGGGTATGGCATGGCGTTGCGAAATTGAGTGATAGCCTTCCTTATTCAGAATCCCTTTTACCCTGTACAAATCTCCCACCTTACCAGCACCAAAGCAACCCCAGACCATCACATTACCTCCACAATGCTTAACAGATGGCGTCAGGCATTCTTCCAGCATCTTTTCATTTGTTCTGCGTCTCACAAACGTTCTTCTTTGTGATCCAAACACCTCAAACTTGGATTCATCTGTCCACAACGTTTTTTTCCAGTCTTTCTCTGTCCAATGTCTGTGTTCTTTTGCCCATCTTAATCTTTTTCTTTTATTGGCCAGTCTCAGATATGGCTTTTTCTTTGCCACTCTGCCCTGAAGCCCAAAATCCCGCAGCCGCCTCTTCACTGTAGATGTTGACACTGGTGTTTTGCGGGTACTATTTAATGAAGATGCCAGTTGGGGACCTGTGAGGCGTCTGTTTATCAAACTAGAGACTCTAATGTGCTTATCTTTTGCTTAGTTGTGCAACACGGCCTCCCACTTTTTCTATTCTGGTTAGAGCCTGTTTGTGCTGTCCTCTGCAGGGAGTAGTACACACCGTTGTAGGAAATCTTTAATTTTTTAGCAATTTCTCGCATGGAATATCCCTCATTTCTAAGAACAAGAATAGACTGTCGAGTTTCAGATGAAAGTTCTCTTTTTCTGGCCATTTTGAGTGTTTAATTGAACCCACAAATGTGATGCTTCAGAAACTCAATCTGCTCAAAGGAAGGTCAGTTTTGTAGCTTCTGTAACGAGCTAGACTGTTTTCAGATGTGTGAACATGATTGCACAAGGATTTTCTAATCATCAATTTGCCTTCTGAGCCAATGAGCAAACACATTGTACCATTAGAATACTGAAGTGATAGTTGCTGGAAATGGGCCTCTATACACCTATGTAGATATTGCACCAAAAACCAGACATTTGCAGCTAGAATAGTCATTTACCACATTAGCAATGTATAGAGTGTATTTCTTTAAAGTTAGGATTAGTTTAAAGTTATCTTCATTAAAAAGTACAGTGCTTTTCCTTAAAAAATAAGGACATTTCAATGTGACCCCAAACTTTTGAACGGTAGTGTATGTGGAACCTTTGTCCACTCTGATAAAAGCATGACAAATGAATTAGTGGATTTGGGATGGGAGGTAGGGGAGATAAAATAGCTCTATAAGCGGACAATGTCCTGTTATTTGTCTGGAAACAAGACACGGGTGTACCAAGGGTGATGGAACAACTTAACTATTTTGGCTTCTAGGCAGGATTCAAGATAAATTGGGCCAAATCTATCAACTTCCATTTAAATGCTCAGGGAGAGTATGATGAATCCTATGGCTTGAAAAGGGAGGACCAAGACTTTGAATATCTAGGGGTGAGAATAACTAAAGATCCGAGGAGATATTTAGAATGTAACATCAAGCCCATATGGATAAAAATAAAAAAGAAAATTGATATATGGGCCAAATAACCATTATGTATGGCCGACAGGGCAGCATTGGGGAAAATAGTAGTTTACCCCCAGATTGTGTACTATCTGGCAGCATCCTCGGTGTGGATCCCAGACAAATATTTCAGGGAGCTGGAGGTTACCCTGAACAAACCATTATGGGGAAACAGGAGACCGAGGACTAGGTATAAATCCTTCACCCTGATAAAAGAGGATGGGGGCTTTGCCTCACCAGACTTTAGGTCCTACTTCTGTGCATTAACTCTTTTACAAATGAAGAATGAAAGTTCATCAGTGGTGAAACACATATTAAAACACAGTAACACAATGGCAGAATCTGTATTGGAGCTTATGGAACTGGGCAGTGTTGGACTGGGGTATCTGGAGCCTACCAGAGGAATTGATGCCCAGATCCTGGATGCCCACCAATGAAGAACCATGTTAATCAGTGTTAGTGCAGGTTCTAAAGCTGCCAAGTCCGACACTGGAAATGGGCACAATGGGAATAAACAGGAAGGAGAATATTACAAAACTAGATTTGCATTTCTCAGGAAAATACATAGTGCAGGAAAAGAGTGTCCCTTTAACAGTGGCTTCCCTTTAAGAGAAACTTTAACCCTTAAAACCCTCACTTTAAGAGTGACTTTGGTACAGTCCCTTAAGGAGCGACTTTAGTGCCAACCCTTTAAGAGTTAACTATATACTGTCCCCTTGAGATCAGCTTAAGTACTGTCCCTTTAAAAGCTACTTAGGTACCACCCTTTGCAGAGCAACTGTCCCTGTAAAAATGACTTTAGTATTGTCCTTTTAAGAGTGACTTATGTACCATCCCTATAAGAGTGACTTTGTCACTGTCCTTTAAATAGCTACTGTGGTACTGTGCTTTAAGGGCGACTTATGTAACGTCTCTTTAAGAGCAACTTTGGTACCTTCCCTTTGGGACCTTCACGTTTGTTACATCACTGATCCATCTCTGCTACATCACTGACTCAGCGCTGCTGTGCCATGCGGGTAACGGCTCTGCTATATATCATTACTGGCTCAGCTCTGCTGTGCCATGTGGGTATAGACTCTGCTACATATCATCACTGGCTCAACTCTGCTGTGCCAGGCGGGTATCGGCTCTGCTACACATCATCACTGGCTCAGATCTGCTGTGCCATGCGGGTATAGGCTCTGCTACATATCATCACTGCCTCAGCTCTGCTGTGCCATGTGGGTATCGGCTCTGCTACATGTCATCACTGGCTCTGCTCTGCTGTGCCAGACGGGTATCGATTCTCCTACATATCATCACTGGCTCAGCTCTGCTGTGCCAGGTGGGTATCGGCTCTACTACATATCATTACTGGCTCACCTCTGCTGTGCCAAATGGGTATAGGCTCTGCTACATATCATCACTGGCTCAGCTCTGCTGTGCTATGTGGGTATCTGCTCTGCTACACATCATCACTGGCTCAGCTCTGCTCTACCATGCGGGTATCTGCTCTGCTACACATCATCACTGGCTCAGCTCTGCTCTACCATGCGGGTATTAGCTCTGCTACATATCATCACTGGCTCAGCTCTGCTGAGCCATGCAGGTATAGGCTCTGCTACATATCACTGGATCCGCTCTGCTGTGTCATGCGGGTATAAGCTCTGCTACATATCATCACTGGCTCAGCTCTGCTTCTTTGGAAGAAGAAGAAGAATACAAATTACAATACAGTGGTGCCTTGGATTACGAGCATAATTCGTTCCGGGACTGTGCTTGTAATCCAAATCCACTCTTAAACCAAAGCAAATTTTCCCATAAGAAATCATAGAAATGCAGACAACTGGTTCCACACCCCAGCAATAATGATTTATTATTCTGAATAACATGTAAAACAAATGAAACAAACATTCAGAAACAGCAGAATATGTGATATTATAAGTTACTGTACAGTAATGGAGAGGATGGAAAACACAAGGGCTGACAGAGACTGCGGGGAGCATGAAGGAATGAGCAGGGCAGGTGTGGGCACATACATGCAGCACTCTCTGTCCGAGGAGAGAGGGTTTACAGCTATGGGGAGATTACCTCCACAGTCCTGTCCCCTGATGTAAGCCCCAGCCTGAAGTGTATCTGCTATTATTTGGAAGGTAAGGAAGACTTCCTGGGTCAGAGTACTGGGCTGTAGACCCCGCTATGCAGACCATGCCCCTCTTCCACTCCCCCTCCCACCCAGTACAGGGAGCTCTTAAACCAAAACAATGCTCTTAAACCAAGTCACAATTTTGAAAAACTGTGAGCTCTTAAACCAAAACGCTCTTAAACCAAGTTATTAATAAACCAAGGTACCACTGTATAGTGCTTTTTCAAGCACTATAATTAAGGCAATGGTGGAACACTTAGAGTAAAGTTAAGAGAATATGCCAAATTTAGACTAATACAAGGTTTACAAGGTTATGGGAAAACCCAAATTTCTTAGAGGGGAAAAATGGATTATGCCCCATGGGTTAGGGCAGGGATAAAGTGGTTACCACAATTATTTGAGAATGGCCAGCTTATTCCATTGGAACGACTACAAGAATAGTATGGGCTGGGGAGATCTTTTGGGTTTATTTATGCCCAACTTAAAGTGTCACTGTAGTTAAAAAATTTTTTTGCAGAAATCAATAGTCCAGGAGATTTTAAGAAACTTTGTAATTGGGTTTATTAGACAAATATGCCATTATCTGCATGTAAAAAGCCTTTTCCCAGGTCCCCCCCTCTCCTCTCCTTTCTGTCATCCACTCCTTAGAATCAGAAAATCTCGACTGTTTACTCATCAGTCGGATCTGTCTGGTCTATGAAGAGGGGAGGGGGGAGGAGGAAGGAGCGAAGGAACAAAGGATTGCTCAGCAGGGGAGATATTCAGATCCCTAATTAGAGGTCAGAGAGGTCAGTGGTGATGTCAAACGAGAGAGCCCAGGATGTGAATGTAAATTAACTCTTTGTTGTCCTGTTTTGCTGCTTTTACTTTCTCTCTCCATAGGACAAACCATGAAGACAGGGGGGAGAGCTTCAAACTGCTTTTTCATGCTAAAAAAAAATTTGGGGGTTAATAAAACCAATTACAAAGTTTCTTAAAATCGCCTGGACTATTGATTTCTGCAATAAAAATTTTAACGACAGTGACACTTTAAGCACACGGTGAGTTACATGTTAGACAAATGCGATGCCCTGGCCCCTGGGGGCCACTTCCGCAGTGCTGTTGTTATGAGCGGGCAATAACTGGGGCAGCTGCAGGGTGTATACTTGTCACGGTATAGGCCTGAGGGCGGCACAGCTGTAGGGCCGGTCTGTGGAATCTGCGGGTGATGACGGGCATGCGATTCCTCGCTGCACCTAGTCAGGGCACCAGTTAGTGGACACCAATGCCGGGGTTCAGTAACAGTGGTTTTATTATAGATGAGGTAACTAGTAGCGACAGTTCTGTCCGGTTGCAACCGGGTATATAGCAGGCTTTGACAAACAAGGCAGGAGTGATGCTGCATAGGCTGGGAGAACACATGCCGGATGATGGGAGTGGGAGTATGAGAGAAAGTAGCATTGCTGGGTGGATTAGCTTGAGAAAAATACTTGCTGTGAATACTTGAAACGAGGATGAGAAATAATGGAATGACACCCAGATGAGAGAAGGGACTCCGGACACTTGAGCAGGCAGATACAGCAGAAGACTTGAATACAGCAGAGCACCTGATCCACACTTCTAGTGGTGAAGTGGGACCTGCACGTCCAACTCCTCTGAGGTAGGAGAGAGACGACACACACCCTCCTTGCTTGGAAGCAGGGGGAAGACTCACTTGTTAGGAGGAAGTGGGAGGTCACATGGTTGCCCCTGGCCAGAGCTAGTCAGCCATTGGAGGAACCATGGTTACAGGGCACTGGCACGGTCACGTGATCAGCAGCCTTGCATACCACTGTACAATGTAATAATACACAGGAATATATATGAATATGCATGAGAATACACATGACCAGAGAATACCAGGGGAATACTAGCAGCAGTTGCAGTGCAAACAATTAGCAGAACAGGCATTGACATAGCAATAGAAATGAGCATAATAGGAGTAGTAGTCTGCATGTTCTGGGACACTGCACAAAGATATATTCACAGTAGAGAACTATCCATTAGTGGACACTTTAATAAAATGCACTGGAAATAAGAGGGGAAAACAAAGGAAAATATACCATATCTTACTGACTGACACAACAGGTGAGATGAGGAATTAAAAAAAAAAACACTTATGGGAAAAGGAGTTAGGTACAATTACGGAAGAAGAGTGGGCGAATGTTTTGGGAAATACGGCAAAGGGGTCTATAAATGAAAATCATTAACTAATTCAGTTCAGGATAAATAATAGGTTGAACTATCCATCCTCAATTCTTTATAAAATGTTACAATGGAATAATGATAAATGCCCCAAATGTACAGAGGACAATGCAAACTATATTCATATACTCTGGTATTGCAGTTATTGTCAGTAAGTTTGGAAGACAGTGCTGAGACAAATCAATAGTAAACTGTGGATCTCGGTCTCGCACGTCGCTCTATGTGTGATTCCTGGGTGTACGTAAGAGGTGACTAAGTATAAAGATACTGTGATCGAACTACTGCTGCTTGCTAAAATCATGGTCTTGTGGAGTTGGATATCAACGGACCCTCCTTCAATAGTAGATGGGGGAACTTGGTAAGAATGGACTTAGAGACTATAAGAGAATATGGGAGCAATGAAATAAAACACAGATTAACAGTATATAATAAATTAAAGGAGGAACCTATATAGGCGGGGCTCCCGGCCCTGGCTCAATCATAGCCAGCTCAGCCAATCTGCATCAGGGATAGGAATAGGCCCAAAGACCGAATAGGCCCAAAGACCGCTATGTTCACCCACCCTCCCTCTGTGAGTAGGTATCCTGGGGCAAGTCACATATTTTCAGTGGTGAGCGTTTTGGTATGTACCAACTTTTTTTTTCCAGTAGAGGTTGCCACATTTGGTTTCTGTGATTATTAAATTACAAATCTGTGTAACTTTATAGAATAAGTTTATTTCCCTCTGAAATACCCTTTTAAGGTCTTAAAACAACAAGACTATAAAGTGGAGAAATAAATTACTATAAAATGATTAATAAGAAGTCCCTGTCATAGTAGCACCTGGAATAGCCTAGTGGCAAAGGGGATGGCCTACATTTCCTGTGCGACTGTACAGGACATGAACTCTAGGGGCTTGACCTACAGAGATGGACCTTGATACTTTTTGGCCCATGGAGCCAGGAGGCTTAGCTCAGGGTTTTCCTCTGTGCTAGGGGTGGTGTGCACCAGCGGAGAGGACAACAGGTCCATGGTTGACTCTGTTCTCCTCTCCTACAAGGGTAGCTCATTTGGACTGTGCTATAGGGCCTTCTTTCTCAATTTGATGATTCAGGCCAAAAAATTTTATTCACAACTCAATAAACCTCAATCAGTAATTTAAATGGTAGAAACCTACAACATACTAATTCTTTATAGCTATATATTTAGATGTGAGTAAGTGCTGTAACCATTGTGGCAGCGTGTTTTTTATATTCTGACTTGATGAAATAATTTCACAGTCCTAAAACCACTACCTCCTTTACAACATAGAAACAGCAATATTTATCAAGTTATATATAAGTTAGGTATATAGGTACTGTATGTGAAAGACTCTCATTCTCTTCAGGGTAACACTAATGTGGCATTCATATCCACACAAAAATCTATAGCTAAACCATGCCTTGCAAATGGCATGTAATTCTTCCACAATCCACTAAAGGTACCCATGCATTTCACACAATTCTGTCTATAACCACACAAAGTCATAGTACCTTATCAATACTAACACGGACTAGGTAGTCAATGAGATTAAGGCATTTTTCAGTAATTGTTCACATTACTTGATTACTGTGAAATAAACATAAAATATTGGCAAATACAAAGAAATCAATCAAGATTGTGTGGCTATTGCTGTAACACAGAAGTTTAGCCACACTTATACAGTTATTTTGAGGTGCCAGTCTCTGCAGCATTATGTGTTTTCTCAAATAGTAACTCTCCATATATTGATGTTGGGATCTCCCACCCAATACAATGTGACTGATGCAAAACACTGGTGTCCAGTTTCTCACACTAAAGCCTGGCTCTGTGGACAGAGAACTGATATTAGGGGGCCCTGCTGTCAGTAAATCACTTCCACCACCGCTTAGAAGGTGCAGAGGTAAGTTCTTTAGCTTTACAAAATTCTTCTTCTAAGTTACTAAAAGTTATATATTGTTTGCAAGTGTATCTATATATATATATATATATATATATATATAATATATATATATATATATATATATATATATATATATATTCATTTACTAATCATTCATATATACTTTTGACAGGTAAATAGTAAATACTACTCACAAATTTGGACCAATTTTGACCTGCTTTCCTGTGGGACACATACATTCCAGCACCTGGGATTTGGGGGAAATATTTTGTTACATGGTAGTGTCCCCCATAGTACCCTATGGTGGTCTGTTTTTTCAGTAAAATTACAAGGCATCTAGGTAGTACAGACATATATTTGGGTCACCCCATACTCTTCATCAGGGCAAAGGTGATAATGAAGACAGTGCCACCCTAAAACACCTGCCCAGATGAATGGTAATACTGTACCTTCAGCTTCATATAGAGAAAACGCACTGACAATCCCATGTACATGTTTTATATCTTGTTATAGCCAGCAGGGGGATTTTAATAGATGCTTGATGCTACTATGCACAATTCTCTTTCATCTGTTCTGCACTTTGATCATTCTCAGAAAATCAGAGCACATTAGTTCCATTTTAATATTCATTTACATTATAGAAGCGCAAAACCAACAACTCTAACACTGAACCAGTTAGTTCTTTTGGCTTTACATACAGTACGTTGGCCGGCAATACAGTATATAATATAACTTCTGTTCAATATAATTATAGGTGTCGGACACCACTGCAAAAGCCTTGTAGTGTAATGTGTATGTGTTGTATTACATGAATATATTTCAATTAGTTGCAATGTCTTTGTATGTCTGCAGCTTGTACGTCTTATACCCATAATTACGTATATTTAGATGTTTGTTCTGAGGTCTGCATTCAATTTAGGAATTGGTCTGAAGTTTGGATTTCATCAGGGGTCTAGGCTAGAATTTGGGCTCTTTTTAAGATTTGGTCTTAGATCTGGGTTAATTGTGGTGTTACATCTGGGTTATCTTTGTGGTGTGGTCTGGATTTATTTAGGGTTCTGGTTTGGGCTATGGGTTCATTTAGGGGTATGAAATAGGGTTTGGGATTTATTTTATGGTCTATTCTAAGGTCTAGATTAATTATGGGATCTGGGTCAATTTTGATAATGTTCATCATTAACACTGAGGGCTATATTTATTTTGGGGTAATGGGATCTAAATAAATTTAGAGATCTGGTCTAGGGTGTGAATGAATATTGGGGTCTGGGGCCTGAATAAATCAGAATTATTTGTAGATTGTGTTCTACAGTCAGAATTTATTACATGGTCCAGGGTCTGCATACCAAGCAGGGCCCTCACTCCCCTTGTTATAAAAATTCATGTGTAATTTAGACAATGTCTGTTTATGTACCCTAAGAAATGTTAAGGGCTGCAGAATTTATGGTGCCCAGAACTGCCCTGTAATGTGGAATAGTGAGCTTAATGACTGTAAGTAACTTCCAGTGAATATTACTAAATGTGTGTATATATATAGATAGATAGCTGTATATAGCTATAGTGGGGAAAATAAGTATTTCATACACTGCCACAAGGAATGGAGAGGTCTGTTTTTGTTTTATCGTAGGTCTACTCCCTGACAATCTCTGACAGCCGCTGGCCTCCTGCAGCTGCAATGTCACACACCAAGCTGATGGATTGCCTGCTCAGTCAATCAGTGACTGGGACGAGACACGGCTGCAGTCACTGACTGGCTGAGTGGGCAATCCATTAGTGGGGCCAAGATATTACAGGAGCCGGGGCTGGATATGTGCTGTGTGGATATGTGTAAGCAGGGGTGCCTTGCATGCCCTGGCAGATTTTAATCCATGATGGCGTAGTGTGTTACTAATGATAATCTTTGAGACTGTGGTCCCAGCTTTCTTCAGGTCATTGAATGGGTCAATGTCAGGTGTAGTTCTGGGCTGATTGCTGATCTTTTTAAGAATCATCCTTACTCCACGAGGCAAGATCTTGCATGGAGCCGAAAACTGAGAAAGATTGTGCAAACAGCTGTTGCCTTCTTACTAAGCTGCCTGCCCATTATTATGTAGCCCATCCCAGCCTTGTGCGGGCCTACACTTTTGGTCCTGGTGTGCTTTTGGTCTTGGTCTTGGCCATGGTGGAGAGGATGGGGTGTGATTCATTATGTAGACAGGTGCCTACAACTAATGTAATGGTTCTCTTTGCCTTCTAAGAGCCATAGCGCTTTTATTTTTCCACCTACATTGCTGTTTGGGGTGTCATTTGTATGTTGGGGTGTCATTTAGTTTTTATTAGAATCATATCAGTGTTATCCATGCGGGAACAGAAATATAATAATGTTATATTTTATTAGATCTGACAATTTCGCAAGCTACGCTATGTAATATGTTTATTTATTTATTGTTGCATTTTTTTTTATAATGGCCAAGGAGGTATTTTAAACTTTTATTTGGGGGAGTTTATAAGGGGTTTTGAAATACTTTTAAAAACTTTTATTTTACAGTTAAATATGTATACTGATCTATGCTATGCCATAGCATAGATTAGGAATATCGGTGATCTGTACATATACTCTGCCTTAGAGAAGACTATCTACAGAACGCCGATCCAACAGGATCGGGGGTCTCTATCAGTCAGTGAAAGGTGCTACGCTTGTCACTGACTTCCTTATAGATCGTGAAGTTTAAGGGGTAATGACAGGCAGCTGCGAAATTGCAGCTGCCTGACATTATCCTCGTCTCCAGACACACCAATGTGTGTGGGACTGCTCTCACTGCAGTGGTCCCGCACACATCTAAAGCCCCTCACAGTCAGGAATATATAAAAACATCCGCAGCAGGAACATATATATATATATATATATATATATATATATATATATATATTGCTGATGTTTATTTCATGGAATAAAATGCTAAATAAATTTTAAAAATAATACAGTGTCATTTTCTAGAGAGATTGAAGTGTACCTACGATGAAAATTACAGGTGGGAAAACTTGCAAAATTGGCAGTGCATCAAATACTTAATTTCCCCACTGTAAAAAGAAATATAGATATGAATATATTTTTTTCAGCTCTTTAAGCACAGTAGATTACCCTGTTAACTTATATACAGTAGGTGGTAGTCTGAGAAAACATATGGAATGATACTGAACCTGGGGATCACCTCATTAGTGATAATGGACGAGTTGAAGCCTGTTATCCTCAGCTAATCTTGTAAGTGAGTGACTCAGACTATCCAAATATAGAACAAGGAAAAAGAAACAATGTCCCATTAACACCATGAATGCCTACTCAGAGAACTACTCATTGTCCGCAACTTTACTAATATGATCAATTTAATGAATATTAACAAGGCACAATCATAGTGTTAATTCACTATTTATAGTGTGTTATTTAAAACTGAGTATACTAGAAGAATGGGACTGGGAGGTAACCAAACACTTTATGCAAAAGTTGGCCACACCAGCAGGCAGCAGGTTTAGCTGTCAGTCTAAGGTTTATGGGACACTCTAGAGTCTCCACCTACAGATGATGTTGTGGAGATAGGGGTCGGGCATGATGGATTTTCACTGCCCAATCCCTTTGTTCTCGAAAGAATAGGTTGGCACCAGAGCAGTGGTGGTGGCTTGCCTATCCCCAAAGGAAGCACAGGAATGTTTCACCATGTTGAACATTAATGTGTATGCGGAGGACAGAAGAGATAACTGTCATTTCAGCTGACAGCTCTCCAAGATCTTTAGATACCTTTAAAGGAGACCTAGACATGTCCGTTGAATCCAGAGGAGCCGGTCAAACCATATTGGGGGGGATCCATAGTTTCTCCCAATGCAAGACGTGCTCTGATCATTAGTTGTTGGAGTTCAGGAGGAGTAGCCGTTGGTTGAACAATCATAGATAGATGACAGCTATCCTATTGTATGTACAGTCATGGCCAAAAGTTTTGAGAATGACACAAATATTATATTTTCACATGATCTGCTGCCCTCTGGTTTTTATGTGTGTTTGTCAGATGTTTTTATCACATACAGAAATATAATTGCAATCATATTATAAGTAACAAAAGCTTATATTGACAGAATGAGTTAATGCAGCAAGTCAATATTTGCAGTGTTGACCCTTCTTCTTCAGGACCTCTGCAATTCTCCCTGGCATGCTCTCAATCAACCTCTGGACCAAATCCTGACTGATAGCAGTCCATTCTTGCACAATCAATGCTTGCATTTTGTCATAATTTGTTGGTTTTTGTTTGTCCACCCGTCTCTTGATGATTGACCACAAGTTCTCAATGGGATTAAGATCTGGGGAGTTTCCAGGCCATGGACCCAAAATCTCTGTTTTCTTCCCTGAGCCACTTAATTATCACCTTTGCTTTATGGCAAGGTATTCCATCATGCTGGAAAAGGCATTGTTGATCGCCAAACTGCTCTTGGACGGTTGGGAGAAGTTGCTCTTGGAGGACATTCTGGTACCATTCTTTATTTATGGCTGTGTTTTTAGGCAAGACTGTGAGAGAGCCGATTCCCTTGGCTGAGAAGCAACCCCACACATGAATGGTTTCAGGATGCTTTACAGTTGGCATGAGACAAGACTGGTGGTAGCGCTCACCTCGTCTTCTCCGAATAAGCTGTTTTCCAGATGTCCCAAACAATCGGAAAGGGGATGCATCAGAGAAAATGGCTTTACCCCAGTCCTCAGTAGTCCACTACCTTTCTGTAGAAAAACCCTCGATGAGACCAGGCCATGCTCCAAGAGTCTCCGCCTTACAGTGCATGCAGATGCACTCACACCTGACTGCTGCTATTCCTTAGCAAGCTCTGCACTGCTGGTAGCCCAATCCTACAGCTGAAACACTTTTAAGAGGCGGCGCCCAAGAAAGACGCTGGTCTTTCTTGGGCGCCCTGGAGCTTTTTTGGCAACAATGGAACCTCTCTCCTTGAAGTTCTTGATGATGCGATAGATTGTTGATTGAGGTGCAATCTTTCTAGCTGCGAATCTCTTCCCTGTTAGGCCATTTTTGTGCAGTGCAATGATGACTGCACGTGTTTCCTTAGAGATAACCATGGTTAACAGAAAAGAAATGTTGCCAAGCACCAGCCTACTTTTAAAGTGTCCAGTGGTGTCATTCTTACTTAATCATGACAGATTGATCTCCAGCCCTGTCCTCATCAACACCCACACCTGTGTTAATGGAGCAATCACTGAAACGATGTTAGCTGGTCCTTTTAAGGCAGGGCTGCAATGATGTTGAAATGTGTTTTGGGGGATAAAGTTCATTTTCTAGGCAAATATTGACATAGCAAGTAATTGCTGTTAAGCTGATCACTTTTTATAACATTCTGGAGTATATGCAAATTGCCATTTTAAAAGCGAAAGCAGTATATTTTGTAAAAATTTATATTTGTATCATTCTCAAAACTTCTGGCCATGACTGTACAGTCTTTGGTGATAATACTATTAAAAGGCACAAGGCATTTTAAGTGACTCAGGGAAGAAGTGGTATAAAACAGTTCTCCCTATATATGTATATAGCTTTCCTACCTTCACCAGTTACCTTACATATAAACCAGAAATGGCATATATTATAGAAATAGCAATCCCTAACTTGTGGCTTTACAACAGTTGCACAACTGTAATTTCCAGCAGGCCTCAGAGCCTGTCAGGATATCCTGGGAGTTATAGATTGGTCATAGTTTGGATTCCACTGACCTAAAGAAAAGTATACTGCTTATTGGATTAATGAACCCCATTTATTTAAAAGTCCTGTATATTACTGTCATGTCACAGATGGAAAAATTATAATGATGATGGTTACACTTTTTAATTTGTCTGTCTATCTTGTTCAGTGAAGACAATGATAACAGGAAAGTTTTCCACTATATCTGCAAATTGTCCAAAGGCGCTTTTACATAGGCCAATTATTGAGTGAATACGTGTGATACGTGGTAAGTGACGCAATATTTCTACGTTTATTTAATATCGGCCTTACTTTGGTCATTACTGACTGTTCAGGCCAATAATCTTTTAGTGCAATAGGACTGTTGAAAAGCAACAATCAGCCAACATGCAGGCCGATTGTGGTGTTTTAACATGTTGAAAGATCCTGATGTGTGCAGCGAGGGTCTGCTGCGTGTCACTCCGTGTAATAGGAGTGGCACAGCAGGCCATCTCTGACCTCAACAAGGAGACTGCAGCAAGCTGGGAACGAGGGGGAATCGAGTGCTGAGCTGATAGGTCAGCGCTCGCTTTCTCTGGATTATCGTGCCATGTAAAACAACCTTTAGAGCATAACCAATCATAACTTTTAACATGTCTGTGTGATTTCTGGCTACAGCTGGGAAAAGCATTAGGTAGCCCGCTTTACTCCCCACCTTGGTGCTTCATCCAAATCACTGCCAGAAAAAAAAAAATACTTGATGTTGTTTTAATAGAATTGTGTCGCTTATAGCAGGAGAGGGGTGGAATACTTAAGGAAAATTTTAACATAAAATGTATCTGCAGCCAGGCCCTCACCCTCAATGGCGGGCTTTAAGTGTAAGTGACCGGAGCATCTCCGGTCACTTACCGATCAGGACCCCCCGCAACGTGTCTCACAGGTCACAGGTATAGCATAGCAGGGATCAGTGCATGTAATGTAATGCATGAATACCGTATATAATATACCATAGGGTGGGTAAACATCCGATCTATTAAAATACAACAATATTATTCCCGCACGGTTAACGTCGTGAACAAGAAGCGGTAAAAAAACAGAGATTGATTTTTTGTTTAAAGGGGTATTCCCCCCAAGAGCTAAAAAAATAAAATGCTCCCAACCCAAGCTGGTCTTACTCACCAAGCCCCCCTGAGAATTTTTAGCTTTCTCCCATATTTCTAGCTGCTTCCGTTCCAAAGTTACAAGTTTTAAAAAAAAAAAAACTATATCCATGGCGCTGGCCAGAAAACTGCATCTCCCATCATGCAGTGGACGGGGGGGTGCGTGCCACTGTGGGTGAGCAGGGGGGGGGTCAAGTACATGCCGCGGGTGAGGACGGGGGTCGGGTACGTGCCGCGGGTGAGGGTGGGGGACGACCGGGGGTGCCGCCATGGGTGAGGAGCGGGGGGCAGGGTGGATTAGCAGAGGACTGGGGGGGTGCCACCGTGGGTGAGGACCGGGGGCGGGGTGCCGCCGCGGGTGAGGACCGGGGGTGGTGGGTGGGGACGGGCGGGCAACAGTTCTCTGGGGGGGCACATGTGGCTGGGGGGGCACATGGTTCGGGTGAGGGGGCTGTCTGCTGTTAGAGAGGGAGACAGTGACAGCTGCACTGATCACTGTCTCCCTCTCTTACAGCAGCCACCCCGTCAGTGTCCTCCTGACTGGGTTAGAAGCGCTAACCCGGCCTATTGAAGAGACGGAGGACACGTGATGCCGACACGGAGGGTGAGTGCCAGGAGCAGAAAGCGTGTCGGGTTGGACTGAGGTTTGATGATTCTATGCATTCGGTGGGGGTGAATGCATCTAGATAACAGCAAAACTGTGCAGAATCCACAATAACTTTATATTGGAAAGATGGAAAGCTACGGGTGGGCAACGTATTAATGCAAAAATAGTTTTGGGGGGAATACCCCTTTAATTACATTTTATGTATAGAAAAATTAATAAAGAGGGATCAATATGTCTGATCTAGAAAAAAAATGTTCCAAATAAAAACTAGAGATCATGGCGCAAAAAATTACACCCCATACCACCCCGTAGGTGAAAAAATAAAAGCGCTATAAGAGTCACAACAGGGCCATTTTAAATATACCTATTTGCAAAAAAAAAAGGTTTTACTGCTAATAAAAAAAACTAATAGAAAACCTAGTAAACATTAATATTGCTGCATTCAGACCTACATGTATAGAATAAAGAAAAAATGCAAGTTTTACCATAAAGTGCATTACGTAAACATGGAACCCCCCAAAATTTCCGGAATCACATTTTTTGACCCAAATTCACCTTGCAAATGATAAACTCTGTAAGCATTGTAAAGAGAATAAGATAGGACATCACTATGAAGTTCCCTGTAAAATAAATTACTGCAGTCTCCATAGTCCATATTTGTAACCTCTAATATGCTGTGCATTTTAGCATAATGAATACTGTACACTGCAATCTTTTCCTATTTGTCCTCCAAGAATAGACCAAGAACATGATTCATGTGGTTTATTTGAGCAGTGTGATGATCTGTGATTTCAGGATGAGTGAAGAAGTGTTACTTAATACAGATAGCCCACGTCCCTGGCACCCAGGAGGGAGAGGAATGTGTTATATATAAAGAGATGTGAGATTACAAAGGACTAGAAGACAATAGCAGAACATGAAAATAAACTTGACATTTGAGCAGCTGCCCGGCTCGATCTTCTGATCTGGATGCTCCGACAGTACCCTGAGATTTTAGGATTGCTTTAATGACAAATTCAGATCCCTTTCCAAATATGCCTTGTACAATAAATAACACAGTTTCAGGATCCCATAGGGACTTGTTAAATATAGAGTTGTTGCTGTTTATGTTGGAGCAAAGGTAACCCCACTGAGATTTAACCAGTGACATAGGAAGAGCATTCCAGCACTGTTTTTATAATAAACTTTCCCACTTGCATCTGGATCCTATGACTTCCATCTTATTTCTGTATTGCTCACCAGCTGTATGACTTTGTCTATAATAGTCCTTACAAAGCCAAAAGCCAATATTTGCCTTGAGGGAACTACAAGTAACACCAAATGCAGCCCTCTCAGTCACCTGTGCCACCTCTAATTGTGTGATGAGTTTCTATAATAGCCCTCGAGCTTCTGCTACACATGTGGTAGCCATAAAGAGGGCTACCAAGGGCCCCCTTAAAGTCATACATGTAGATACAAATGTAGTAGTGGATATTATTATATTGTATATGTGCAAAAATAGATGCAATACAGATGCAGCGACTGGGGTGTGAGAGTGAGAGGGTGGTAGCGCTGAGCTCTGGAATGAGGATATGCCCTCAGAGCTGCAGAGTGAGAGTGGTGCTGTTACCTGCAGGATGGCTGGGCCTTGTGGTGCACCACAACCTTGGGGCCCGTTCACATTGAGTAAAAGTGGCGGAATTTCAAGCAGAGCCCGCACCGCAGACACTGCTTGAAATTCAGCCTGTTACATTAATTCAATGTGATGCCTCATGCCTCCGCTCTCTGCCCAAAGAATTGACATGTCAATTCCTTGGGCGTAAAGAGGAGGCGCGGGCTCCGCTTGAAATTCTGCCACTTTTACTCAGTGTGAACGGGCCCTTACTCACACATTTGTCACGGTCTTAGGTGGGCACAAGGGCTTCCTCAGGAGCAGACTACTCTGGTAACAATACCTCCTTTTCTGATAACTTAAAGGCACCTGTACTCTCCAGTCGCATGCAGTTCTTAATACTGGGGCCTTAAATGGTCACTGTGTGGAGAGATGTTGGTTGTTTTTCCAAAAACCACAGTTTGTAACTATGTGAGGGATGCTTGTGGGCACACTGATCCTGTGATCCTGGCTTTCCCAATGGACCATGAATCTTTCCCTCCTTGTCAGCTAGGGAGCTTTCTGTTCAGTATCTACTAATTGCGATTCATAGAAATATCCAAAGGTCCATGTTCAACCTTCCCTTTGAATCCCAGAAAAAGACGGTTCAGAGGCCTAAGTTACCTCTGCTACCCGATATGGTCTACTTGCTTAGGGTTCCTGTCCTGAGAATTCCCACTAACAGTAGCAGGACCTTTTATTTCAGTAGAAAGTACTTCTGAAGATCTCCCTCTCACTTCTACCTTTCCTCCTTCTGAAGTTGTTTCTCCTCCTTCACCTTGATCTCTTTCCCCTTTCCCCAGGCTTGTCTGGCTAACCAGGCCTTGACTGACCTGCTTACAGTACAGCTAAACTCTGAACTCTGAACTGAACACTAATTCCTGTTACAGCTAGGGTTTTGTGTGGACCATAATATCAAGCTCCACCAACCTTCTAGCATAAAGAGCTGGAACACTACCTAAAGCAGTTCCCACTAAAGGCCGTGGGTGTCACTGTTGCCTAACAGTCTGTCTAGTCTAGTGTGTGTAGTGAGGCAATGTAACCCATTCTCTGCCTGACACTTAAACTGGTACAGAGAATACGTAACACTATATAATATATATATATATATACCAAACAGTTGGTGAAGCGGTGCCAGGAATTGCACTCTGGTTGACTACATAAAGACATGCATAACCTCAGTATACAGCGATGTACAAACATAGCAAATTCATATATCTAGCAATTACTATAATATAAAAAAATTACAACACCATTACACAATTTGGATTATTCCATCTATAACCAAAGCCGAAGACACTGCAGAAGATCTTTGTACAACTGACAGACCCCAATGACTTGTAATAGGGACTGCATTCTG
The DNA here is from genome assembly GCF_027789765.1 of Dendropsophus ebraccatus. NCBI lineage: Eukaryota > Metazoa > Chordata > Amphibia > Anura > Hylidae > Dendropsophus > Dendropsophus ebraccatus. The sequence continues at coordinate 52,462,471 of NC_091465.1, forward strand.
CAATTTTCTGGCTGCCAAAAGTAATAAAACGTCACTTTACCACAGAAATATTAACACTGAAGGCTGACATGCTGATTCACTAACAAGAATTCACAATATATGACAGGAAGTTGACATTTTTATCACAGAAATGAAGTAAAAACCACATGTATCCGGGAGTACTGTACAGCAATGCATGTTTTTTCTGCAAAGCAATGAAGCACAAGTATTACAGTATTAACCTATATTTTACATGGGCCAAGTGTTAGCAACAAACATTCCTGCCAGCCAATAAATGGGCCTTAAGATGCTGCTTCTCCAGTAAGTGATCACTAGAAGCTAGTGAAGCTGGGTTGGTTGAAATAGTTTGTTAATCTTCTGAAGACACAAATAATTAACTTGATCTATTCCTGGGTTTCCTAGTAAGACACATAGGTAAACATTATTAGGGATAGAACTTGATGATGTAATTCAACTTAGCATAGTGATGTCACTTAAAGAGGACCTGTCAGCCCAGCTAAGGTGGCGGACCCCGGAAGACCTCCCCGTGGAGCCCCACATACTTAACTCTCCCTGTAAGTCCCGCTCCTGGACCTGGTCCTGGGGCGGAGAAATCACAGCCCGAAGCTGAGCGCGCACGTTATCCAGATCATTAGAGATGAGTCATTTTCTATGGACGTCGGACTCATCTCTATTCATTTAACAGGTTCCCTTTAATTTAAAATTCTCAACAATCAACATCAATGTCAGAAGTAATATCAAAAAGGTATGCAGTGAGGAGCACCATCAGATAACAGCTTCTGTTGGGGGTTGGCCACCACCATGTACACCTTTATCTGCTGGGTCTTAATCAGTTGCTTGGCCAATTTGTCTGTCACTGGTTAAAAATGTTGCTGGTGTGGTGCACTCTCGACTGGTCACTTGTTAGATGGTAACGTGTGACGCCACTACTGTGCTGGTTGGTCGGAGTATAGCTCAGCCAGATGGTAAATTGTTGTGACACCAGTGCAAGGTGGGCACACAGGTATGGAGGCACACCTGCTTTTAATTTAGAGTGGCGAGCTATACCCTTTCCCCTGTGGTCGGTGACCTGCCGGGCTGTGATGGGGTCCCTTGGGTACTTATCACGGTGGTCCGGAGTGGAGTTTTTACCCACCCGGACTATTGGTACCGCCACCCAACATAAAGGGGAGATGACCCAAGGATGCTGTGTTTACTGTGTAGGTGCCTGAGTAATAATCACTGAGTACAGTTATCATAAATTTTCTTTACTTTATACAATAGCTCATAGCAGACTCTAGACTTGACGGAACAAAATGTGTGCTGAGAATAGTAGAGAGTAGTTTGTGCTTCAAGTTCAGAGTAGTGGAGAGGAGTGTGTGCTGAGAGTCCTAACCCAGGGTAGAAGTGTGCTCTGCTGGAACTTTAGAAGAAGAAGAAGTAGAATACTGAAGACTTTAAAAATAGAAGTTTACTTGTGCCCGTGTTTCGACCTTTGTCGGTATACCACCCTTTACCCACCAGTGTCAGATGACCCATTCTACAAGGCTGACACAAGCCCCAGACCTTGTTACCTGGGTAGAGAAAAGTGCCAAGATTTCCTGGTGACCCCCACGCTGCAAGATAGAGTGCGCAGGCTTCTAGCTATTTTGCTCTATAGGGATCAGTTCCTCTTATTAGGATACTGTCCTTCACTTTTAGACTTGTTCTCGGCATAGGTTGGGGTGATCTCTGACTTATCCTCTCCTTGGAGTAGCTTAACACTGCATAATGTGTGGAAGTGCTGTTTTCAAGTAACTGGTGTCTGAGTCTCCCATGTGCGTCTGTTAACTACCACCGAATAGACCACACTACAGACTAGTTCTAGAGTGGGGACCTGGCAAAGTCAGGGCCCACCTGAACTACAGCAGGAACCAACTTGTCTTGCATCCTCTCTCTACCAAGACTTGGGTAAGACTCACTAAGTGTGGGTATATACTTCCTCTCCCCATGTGACAACTTCCTACAGGAGGTGTAATGTCCCCTTTGAGTGGTGGAGAAGAAAGCATAGAAAGAAAGGCGCATAGAGATAGGCAGAGAAGAAGAGAGGGTTCCCATTGGTGCAAAGATTACAACAAACAATAACCCTTTAGTTACCTGCAGCTGTGCAAAATACAAGTACAGTTACATCCCATAGTGGCAAAACTTAGGTATTACTTCATTACCACAGTTACTTGAAATACAGACTTTTACGAGGGTTGTAAAACACTAGTAACACCACATTCACCCCCACTTGAGAAAAGCTGTCTACGGCATAACACCTGGAGAAAAAGGCAAAAGGCTAGATGGAAAGTTAAGGTACAGCAAGGGTTTTAACCTGAATAGCATAATAACAATTAGGCAACAATACAACAGTAACAATAGAACAATAGTGCAAAGGCAAAACATCTTGGTAACTAGTAGAGATGAGCGAACCGGGTTCGAGTCGACCCGAACCCGACCGAAGCTCTAAGGTTGTCTGGAAAACATGGATACAGCCAATGGCTATATCCATGTTTTCCACACAGCCTTAGGGCTTTATCCAACTTCAGCAGCCACCGCTAATCAAATGCCGAAAGTTCGGGTTCGGATCGACTCGAGCATGCTTGAGGTTCGCTCATCTCTAGTAACTAGTCATCAAGAGTCCTTGAGAGCAACATGTATACATTCAGAAGAAGTCCATGACTTTGGATACAATTTCCTAACTAAGCTAAATTTAACTTCACTAACATATGTACAAACAATCAAGGGGAATAATAGATCGATGGGCCTAAATCGAGGGCAAATCTAAACAAATACCAGGTCATGGTAGTGAGCTGGTTGTTGACCTTTGTTCTGGTGGATCTTTCTAGTTGGAGGTTTTCTTCTGGGAGGATAGCAGAGTCAATGGAGCGGTTGTCTGACGGTTGGTAAGAAGAGAGGTGATCTGAGCGTTGTGGTCGATGATAGGGAACCTCCGCTGGAACTGGGCTGGTAGCCAAACTGCAGGGTAGATAGAGAGGCTCTACATTTAAGAATAATTCTCCTATGGAGGGCAGATGAGGTGGATCAGGATACACTTTAGGACCTCCAACAGCTGTTGGCTTGGTAGTCAGATCCCTGTCACTGCAGAGTTTTAGCCAATTGCGGTGAACATTCACAGGTAGCTTCCTGGTCTTTTGAATCTGGTACACGCCAGCAGCTTCATGCAGGACAGAAATTACAACATAAGGGTCTTCTTCCCACAATCAAGTTTTCTAGAGCGATGGCATAGAAAGAAAGGAGGATAGATGTAGGCAGAGAAGAAGAGACCATTGGTGCACAGATTACAACAAATAATAACCCTTTAGTTACCTGCAGCTGTGCAAAACACAAGTACATACAATAGTGGCACCTTGTGGCATAACTTAGGTACTACTTCATTACCACAGTTACTTGAAGTACAGACTTTTGCGAGGGGTGTAAAACACTAGTAACACCCGTGGTGGGATACCACAGTGGCCTTAACAGCATTATGGGCCCCTGGGAAGAGGTCTGAACTGTCCCCACCATACACACACACACACACTGACCAAACCAAACCAACCTTGCGACCCCTTCCATCTTCCCAGCCACATCCGAAGCCACTGTACCCCAGGAAATAGATTTGAGATAGATAGATAGTCACCACACTGACAAAGAAGCATGGCCTGTATTACAGATAACACTGCAGTTGCCTCACACACAGCTGACTGATTTATGTTGAGCACGTTTAACACAAAGTTTATCAGGCTGTGTATTGGGCAGCTTGCAGTATTATCTTTTCTCACCTCTCCTTCACCCTAACTACACTGTGTATAGAAGCTTCCAGGGTCAGAAGTGCCCCTTATGAGTGATGAGCCCCCGGGCAGCAGCTTCTCCTGCCCAATGGGAACGATGGCTCTACTCACTTCCTGTTCATCGCTGCTGCCTCGCAGCTGAAGAGGAGGGTATGTCTCTTACCTTCATCCTATGGGCTGTTCCTGTGCTGTTAGTATTCCTCGGTTCCAAGCACCGCTAGGAGAACTGTTCGGCCCGTATTGCGCAAGTGATCATTAGAAAGAATGGGCCGGCTTGCACTCTGGGGCAGGGCAGTGCTCCTAATGGTGCTCTGGACCGAGGATTCCACTGCTAATGGCACTGGAACGGCCCCAAGGATAAGGGTAAGAGACATACCTTCCTCTTCAGCTTCCTGTGCGCAATAAGGGGCTATCAGCAAGTTAGATTTGTCGAACCTGACGATGGTTCCCTTTAAAAGGATACTCTGGTGAAAAAAATGTTTTCGATTAAATTGATGGCAGAAAATTGTACAGATCTGTAAAATCCATCTATTAAAAAAAAATAAATCCTTCAAGTACTTATTAGCTTCTGTATGTGCCAAAAAGTTGTGTAGTTATTTTTTAATTTGAAACAGTGCTTCCTGCTCCCCCTTTCTGTCCATGTCCAGAACTGTCCAAAGTCATAGCAAAAGCCTAAACCTACAGAAAACCTCTTTACTTCTGTACAGTTCCTGATACAGACAGAGGTACAGCAAGTCAGACTGGAAAGAACTTCACAACAGTCCTCTTTGCATATTTGTATAACTTTTTTTGTAGCAGAACAGATATATATTTCCCTCCAAAGTACCCCTCTAATAGTGTTTTTAGTAACATCTGTGAGATGAATGCAGGGACCTTAGTCTTACAACAGTGTCCAATAATCCTATTACACTTCTGTATTTCATTTATTTGTCCCATCTGTTGTAGATTTAATACCAGGTTAGATAGCGGGGCCTGCTGTAAATAGACCAGCCCTCAGATAGCTTCACTTTAGCATTTTCTGACCTGGAAAGGAGAAATAATATTTATGTGAAGATTAAAGTTACATTCTTCATTCCTGGAACAAGAAACCCTTATCCCAAAAGCTGGTTAAATATCAGAAGTAGAATGATATCCAGGGGCTTTACAGATGACACACATATAGATTGGTCTGGCACTCGCCCAAGATAGAATCCATTGCTGCAAAAACCTCCTAACAATGAATCATAGGCACAGAACTGTAAGCTGATAGAAATGAGACTAGAGATCAGTCACACTCTCTTATGGATAATACAGCAGACATCAATGTAACTACAAAGTGTTATGTATAAACTCCCGTTTAATTGTCTGACAAATGAGTCATCATATAAATATATTGTTATCATATGTATATTTTTCTACTGACTTTTATGACATGTGAATCCCTCACATCATACAAGTAACAGAAACAGCAAGGTCCAGAATGAACATTGCAGACGTATTGCCCTGTACATGTGAACATCTGAATAAAACCCACTGAAACCATTTTTCCATCCTTATAGGAGAAGTCTGGCAAAAAATTTTAAATAAATTATTGTATTGCCCCCAAAAATTACCAATACGCACTTATTACAGAAAATGCACATAAAGTGCCTTTTTTCCCTTCATTTTACTGCATTAAGGCTTCACTTTCTGGATAAAATGTTGATGTCACGACCCGACTCCCAGAGCTGTGCGGGCTGTGGCTCCTGGAGAGGATCAGCGATCACTTACACGACTCTAGTGAAAAATAATAAACCTTGTACATACCTCCCTGCGCTCTCCGGTGAACTTCTTGACCTGATTTGGCAGATTATCGCTCCGTGTAGTAGGGCCCCCAAGTTTACACTGTCTAAGAAGTAGACAATATTGTGAGAAGACTGATATTGAATATTGTGTTGCAGAAATCCAAACCATGTGCTGGACCAAAAGAGGTTGGGTGTTGTAAAGTTTAAAATGTTCTAAGCTCATGGATTCCACCAGTGTGGTCACTTCATATGTGAAAAGCTGAACCCTTTCCATTTAAATTAATATCATTTTGATTCCAGCAATACATCTGTCTATGTATAAGCTTTGTAATAATAATAATAATAATAATAATAATATTGATTTGTATAGAGCCAATGGATTCTGCAGCCTTTTTAAAAAAATATATATGTACAATACAGGTTATAGTTATATTACATTGTACAATAAAAAATTTTTTAAATAAAACGATACAGAATTAGAGACCTGCTTGTGAGAGCTTACAGACTCGAGGTAACAAGTGCTTTATCTGCCGATGTTCCATTCATTGTACATAGTCACAAAGTGCCTATAGGTGATTTGGCGAGCCAGTCAAACGCCATTATCTGAGTTCAGATAGAAAGTACATGGCACCAAAGAGGTTATAGAGAAGATAGAGAAGGGACAGCAGAAAGAGATACGAGATTAGGCAATGTTTTAATGTTTTAAGCGCGCCTGAAGAGATGGGTCTTCAGGGCACGCTTGAAACTGTGGGTGTTGGAAATAAGTCTGAGGTCTTTGGGAAGCGCATTCCAGAGAACTGGTGCAGCACATATGATATGATGACATAACATTTGTTATAGAAAAAAAAAGAAAAATTGGCAGCACATCTATGACTCTATTCACACTACAGGTTGCACGCTGCTTGTGGCTAAAGTACAGACAAATGTAAAATTTGTTAAGTCATCATATCTTTGTGTCCATAGCTATTATCTTACATTATCTTGCAATACATCTTGCAGTATCATATGGCAGTAATGTTTTAGTGACATACTAATACATTTATGTGTTCTTATCTATAGGTGAACAACTGCCACAATGTCTGATACAGAAGAAGTGGAATACGAGGAGTAAGTAATACATACACTGTAATTTACTTTATGTATCAAGTTTTTGCTTTACAAGTTTTCTCAGCCAATCAGATGCAACTTAAAGGGGTGACACTGTAGTTAGAGATGAGTGAATTTACAGTATAAAGTTAAGCGCTTATCAGCTGGCTACCTTTAAACTGAGTGCCGCTCCGCTTCGGGTGAGTGGAAAAACTGGAATCAGTCCTGGAAAACTTCTCCCAGTTTCCCCACGACTGGATTCAGCTTTTCCAGGCACCCAGGGCAGAGTGACACAAAGTTCAAAGGCAGCAGAATGATAAGCCAGCTGTCAAAACTCTTTGTTAAATTACTTACTGTAAATTTGCAAATTTTTTAATTGAAGAAGCATGGTTCTCTTTTGTTAAAAACATATATTGTATTGCAGCAGAACTCAAGTGAAATGCATAGGGCTTAGCTGCAGTACCACATGCACCCTGAGAAGAGAAAAGCCAAGCGATAGGGGTGGCAACAGTTTCCAGTGTGACTGGGCCCGAACACCAGGGGGGCACGTTAGCCCACCCTCACCACATGCTGTTCTGCAACTCTAATTCTGCTGTGATAATGTCAGCAGGACTATAACCCCAGAATAAACCAGCACTTGTGCAGGGATGCCAGTGCTGTCTTTTTTTAACCGCCGACTGATTCCCGCACACAGCGCCATTCTATTGGTGAGCCCAGTCTGGCATTAAGCACTGGGGGTGAAGCACTGGGGGTGGGCCCGGTCCACTAGCCCCCAGTGTGTCAAAACCCCCTCTGTCATGCAACTTCATTAGAATCAATGGAGCAGCGTCACAGAGGGGAGGGGAGAGCGTCACACTGGGTGCTGGCAGGTCTGCCTCCAGTGCTTCATGCCGGGCCAGTGATTGGAAATAGACCGGCGACGTGCAGGGGAACTGGGCAGCGGTTCAAAAAAAGGACAGCTGAAGCGACTGATCAAATAGAACCAGCACCGGCATACTTCACTGGCGCTGGGTACCTCCTGGTACATTCTCTTTGAAACTGTGAATGTTGGGAATGAGTCTAATGTCTTTGGGTAGGGCATTCCAAACAATGGGTGCCGCATAAGAGAAGTCTTGGAGGCGGGAGTTAGAGGTGCTGATTATGCCAGATGTTATTGTGATCATTAGCAGAACGTAGAGCAGGGGTAGGATGGTAGATGGAAATGAGGGAGGAGATGTATGGAGCTACAGAATTCAGGGTTTTATGGGTTAGAGGGAGATGTGAATGTAAACACTGGAGAGGAAGAGTAATCTGGCTGCTGCATTCAAGATGCACTGGAGAGAGGAGAGTTTAGAGAGAGGAAGACCGATAAGTAGGGAGTTACAGTAGTCAAGAAGAGAATGGATCAGTGCGATAGTAAGAGTCTGAGCTGTGTCGATGGTAAGAAATGGGCAGATTCTGGAGATGCTTTTGAGCTGTAGGTGACAGGAGTGAGCGATAGCTTGTATATAGGTAGTAAAAGATAGATCAGAGTCTAGTGTAACCCCCAGACATCGAGCTTGATGCACCAGAGATATGCTGAGTACATGAAGGCCATGACCACACAACATCTTTTTCTTTTTGGCCATTTTTTGGCCAAAAAGAGATGTTGTGTAGTTGTGGCCCATGACTGGTTTCCATATATACGGTGTGTAGGCAGACTGATCTGTTGGAACTCCCTGTAACATAGTTCATTATTATGCAGTGAGCTCTGAAAGAGTTAAAGCTCTTCACTACTGAACTGACACAGCAGAGCTCACTGCATGATAATTAGAATGCAGGCAGTTCCACCAGTTTAATGGCCATGTTTTTGTAGCGCTGGCTAACCCCTTTAAGTCTGCTTATGGACAGATTTCAATAATCACGGCCATAAAAAAATAATAATTTTTACTGCTGTAAATATCAAAATATTGCGAAATTACAGTCATGTTATGATTATGATAAGTATTTTGAATCCCAAAATGAAGGATGTTCAAAAATATGGCAAAAAAAACCATTGTGTGAACATAGCCTAAAGGTGCACTTGTGGCCACAATATGCCTGTGTGAAACCAACCTTAGAATTGGATACTTTTAGTAAATCTGCTCCAATGTCACCTTTGTTTGTTAATACATTCAATATAAGTTTTGTCACTGATATATCAATAATATTATTACATCATAATAACCACTGATTTAAAAAATAGATTTGTGTCTTTCTTTTTGCTATGTTAATGTATTTTTCTTTTTATCCTCATTTGTCTGTTGCATGTAGGGAGCAGCAGGAGGGTAAGTCTTCTTTGTAATTTATCTTCTAACGTTGCTGTTGTCATTACCCTTTATGTTGACCAATCAGTCTGGGTTAAGTGTAAACTGCATCGGTTAAATGGGTTGTATAGGGTAAGAAAAACATGAGGTTAATAGAATATATGCCTAGGGGCCGACAACCAGCTTGAAGGGGTTATCCAGGGCTACAAAAACATGGCCACTTTCCCTTTATTGTTGTCTCCAGTTGGGTGGGGTTTTAAAACTCAGTTCCATTGAAGTAAATGGAGCTTAATTGCAAACCGCACCTGAACTGGAGACAACAGTAGGGGGAAAAGTGGCCATGTTTTTGTAGCGCTGGATAACCCCTTTAAGGTTATGTTCCCACACAGTATTTTTGGTAAGTATTTTTCAACCAAAACCAGGAGCGGATTGAAAACACAGAAAGGCTATGTTTACACATGTTGAAATATAGTGGATGGCCATAATTTAATGGCAAATAACAGCCATTATTAGAAAACAAAACGGCCATTGTTTTAAAATACCAGCCATTATTGCCATTAAATGGCGGCCATTCACTAAATTTCAACATGTGTAAACATAGCCTTTCTGTGTATTTAATCCACTCCTGATTTTAGTTGCAAAATACAGACCAAAATACTGAGCACAAATACTGTGTGGGAACATAGCCTAAAGGGGTATTCTGGAGAATATTTTTTTTTATATATATTTCTATCATAAAGTTATACCATTTTGTATAAGGACATTATTTGGCTGCAAAATATGGCCGTTCTAAAAAAAAAAGTTTGTCCAACGGATAAAAAAAGACGTTCTGTCGTTGTAGCCTTTCTGTGTTTTCAACCCACTCCTGGTTTTGGCTGAAAAAATACTGACCAAAATACTGCCATTCTGTGATCAAAAGTCAGTAATAAAAGAGTTATCTATGAATCTATGTTCACACACTGTAAAATAAATTGAGGTTAAAATACAGCAGTAATAATATGTGCTCCATTGAAGTCAATGGGAAATTGGTCGGCAGTACACATAGTGCATAGAATAAGGCCCGCAATTGATTACGACTGTCCAAATTTTGAACATGCACATTATGTATTTGCTTGCTTTTGCAAAATACATCTGTTCATCATTTTCATCTGTTGACGCACGTTCACGTTTTATTTTAACTCCAAACTTTGGTTATATTTATTTTATTTTACTGTGTGCGAACCTAGCCTTATGGTGCGTTTACACGTAACGATTATCGGGCAAATTTGCGCGATAACGATCGAATTCGAACGATAATCGTACGTGTAAAGGCAGCGACCGATCAAATGACGAATGAGAAATCGTTCATTTTGATCTTTCAACATGTTATTAAATCGTCGTTCGCAAAAAATTCACCGATCGTTCCGTGTAAACAGTCGTCGCGACAGTCCGGCTGCCCGCCGCCCGGCCCCCCGCTCATCCGCAGCCCGGCCCCCCGCTCATCCGCAGCCCCCTACGCCGGCTCGAACGCCATCCCCGCCACCGCCGGCCCGCTCTGATCGCCACCACCGCCGCCCCGATCTCCACCCCCGCCGCTGCCGCTCCGATCGCCACCCCCCCGCCGCTGCCGATCCGATCGCCACCCCCCCCCGCCGCTGCCGCTCCGATTGCCCCCCCCCCGCCGCCGCTCCGATCGCCCCCCGCCGCACCGGCCGGCAGGTTTTCGAAATCCCCGACTCCCCTCTTCAGTGCATTGATTGGCTGAAGAGGGGAGCCGGGAATTTCAAACGGCTCTTCTTCAGCCAATCAGTGCGGGAGCGGCAGCGAGGGTGGAGATCGGGGCGGTGGGGGTGGCAATCAGAGCGGCAGCGGTGGCGATCGGGGAGCGGCGCAGGGGGCTGCGGTTGACCGTGGGGTCGGGCTGCCGATGAGCGGGGGGCCGGGCTGGTTGTGTGGCCACTGCAGGTTTTTCAATGTATACTTCTTAAGGTGCGTTTACACGAAACGATAATTGGCCCGATCGTACGATTAACAATGTCGGAGTAACGATTTTTTTTTTCATAACGATCAGCGTTTAGACGGTACGATATATGGTACGGAAAATCGTTTTGCAATCGTTTTGCGATCGCTTAAGCCTATCTCACACATTGGTTAAATCGGCAAATGACTGTTTACACAGAACGATCTGCGAATTATTTGTGAACGACAAACGATGATTTGAGAACATGTTGAAAGATCAAAATGAATGATTTCTCGTTCGTCGTTTGATCGTTCGCTGCGTTTACACGTACGATTATCGTCCGAATTTGATCGTTATCGCGCAAATTCACACGATAATGGTTACGTGTAAACGCACCATTAGGCTATCCTCTAATAGGGCATATGGGAGGGGGGGGGGTCATTATTGGCAAAACAAAACGAATCTTTTTTTCCCTGTTTTCTTTTTCCCTTTTCAACAGAAGAAGAGCAGGAGGAAGGTGAGAGTATACACTACATGCTGTTTTACCACAGATCAAGTGCACAGCAACAAAGAGAAAGATGAAGAAATTATCTTTCTGGGTCCTTATTTTGTAATCTGAAAGGAGTATTCCCATCTGTGATATTTACGGCATACCAATAGGTTTGAGTTATGAAAAACATCATAGCTCGAGGTGCTGTGCTGTTTACACAACCGCCATTAAAATCAATAGGAAGTACACAAACTATCTGTTTTCAGCTCGGGGTCATTGCATCCAGTGTAGACTATTACATATTACAAAAGACATATCTTTTGGATATGCCATAAATGTCTAAATGTTCTTAAATTCTATCCATTGTGGGGATTAAAACAAAATCTTAACTAGCATATTCCATCAGTTTCTATAAATGAAAATTACCTTAAAGAGGATGTACCACCAAAGTGTTAATATTGACATATACATACCATCCTGTCGGCGCTGCAGTCTAGAACCCAGTGATGTGGAGCTTTTGTAAATCCGTTGGTCGGTTGCCGTTATATTCGCTGAAATAGTAATATGCTAATGAGCTGAGGTGAAGCACAGGAGGCCGGCCCAGCGCCTGTTTTTTTAAACTCCTCTCCTTCCACCTCGGTGACATGGCAGCTTCACTCGTGCTGGCACACCTCCTATTCTAATATAGAAACGCCTCCTATGCTAAGCCGGGACCGGCCGCCCCGTCATCACACCAGGATCACCATCACCGTCATCAGAGCGGAGTATGAGTCCTACTGCGTAGGCTTATACCCCGCTCTATGCTGCAGCTCTGATGACAGCGCTGGTGATCCTGACATGATGACAGGGCGGCCGGGCAGAAGACAGGGGGCGCGGCTGTGTAGCAGGCGGTCCCGGCTTGGCATAGGAGACGTGTCTATATTAGAAGAGGCGTGCCAGCACCAACATAAAAAGCGTGTTTATGCACTGTCCAGGTGTCAAACAGGATGTTCCCTAGGGCTGCAACAATTCTTTGTCATAAATCCTCATCCTCCAACTCCTTGACTGACAGACAGGGATTGGCTTACATGGCCAAGCTCTGTTCTATTGATCTGCATTGTGGCTCAGGCACGATGAGTTTGTCAGGTTTGGCATTGGCCTCACTTATTTACCAAACCTATGCTGCAATGTGGATTAACAGTGCATTGCAACCGTAGCACAGAGTCAGCCTAGCCCTACCTGTCTATGAGGGAGTGGAAAGGTGGAATTTTCATATTACAGAGGTGTTGCAGCCCGAGTATGGCAGAGCTCAGGCCCCACCTCTTTGACTCTTGGATGGCACATAAGAGTGCTTTTTATTGAAATGAACACATACATGGGCACAATAGTCAGAGGTATTACCTGTATCCTTTTATTGCATAGTACTTAAAGGGGTTGGCCACTTTAAATTTAAATAGTTCAGTGTACAGTATAAGTAAGTGTACTCATTGTTTACTGACAGCAGCTCCCTGTGTAACCTGTGAGCTAAAATCAGGCTCCCTTTCTCTAGGCTCTGCTGTCCTGCCCTGTGGTGATTCTGCCCATAAGATGGCCAGGATGAAGGACCATACCTTACCCTCTGTATCCTCCATAGGCATATACAGGGTCAGTGATACACACTGAGGACAGGGCATGATCACATGCTCCTCCATGTCAGCCATCCGATGGACAGAATCACCACAGAGCAGGACAGCACAGCTTGGAGGACTGAGGCTGATGAGGTTAGCTCTATGAGGTACAAAGGGAGATGCTGTAAGTAATCACAGTGAGTACTTTTACTAATACTGTACACAATTTACTATGAGGTGGTCAACCCCTTTAACAATATTGCTGCTTTATATGCAATTTTGCAGCTGGGAGATTTATTTTAGACCATTGATCTCTTAGCATCATTATGTACAAAAATGCATGTGGAGAGCCCCTTATATAAATCTTATTGGATTCAATTTTAGGTTTTTTTTTTTTATTTATCCTTTAAGAGTATTTTCTCTTATTTTGTCTGGAAGGGGGGAACTTTTCTGCCCAATGGATAGAATAATTATTAGTCGTTGTTTGTAAACTAAATAAATAAAATGTTATTGCTGATGTATTATCCACATGACAGGCTCATGCCGCTGAGCATGGCTGCATCTGGAATACATTGAAGCGTGTGTGATATATTTTGCTTGCTGTGTGCTATGTCTCTTTTTTACATAATGCTTAAGCTGCTGTTTTACTGACATTTTTCCTTTGTGCTGGGCAGTAGCCGAGGAGCCTGAGCAAGAGGAGGCAGCAGGTATTAATGCTTTGCTTTCTAGTTTTACCATATAGACATTATCTGCATTATGGATGATCCTGTGTGTTCACACAAAGCAGGTAGAACATACAAAAAACAGTGGGACTAATAAGTAGACGCTACAGCATCTCATCTGTACTGACAACAAGGTTACAAATCTGAGTTCACCTAGGTGTCAGTGCTAGGTAAAGATTTAAAGTTTAAAGCGACTCTGTACCCACAATCTGTCCCCCCCAAACCGCTTGTACCTTCGGATAGCTGCTTTTAATCCAAGATCTGTCCTGGGGTCCGTTCGGCAGATGATGCATTTATTGTCCTAAAAAACAACTTTTAAACTTGCAGCCCTGTGATCAATGGCCATGGCTTGGAGTATCTGTGCCCTAACTTTGCACCTCCCCTCCCCCAGCCCTCTTCACCATTTTTCTTATTCCTCTGCAGTAAAATCACACAGGTGCCTTAACGATCCAGCCCATGTGCCCTGCTGACACAGGTGATGAATAGTAGAAAATCTGCCTAGAGCGTTCCTAATGATGAGGATGGTGGGGAGGAGGGACAGAGAGGTTGTGCCAGCCTAATGCATACGCAATCTAGGCCACGTCCGTTTGGCACAGGGCTGCAGGGCTAAAAGTTGTTTTTTAGTACAATAACTGCATCACCTGCCGAACGGACCCCAGGACAGATCTTGGATTTAAAGCAGCTATCTGAAGGTACAAGGGTGGGGGTTTAGATTGTGGGTACAGAGTCACTTTAAAGTAGAAAAATATGCTGCAACCTAAGGATGATCCTGTGTGTTCACACAAAGCCGGTATTGTTGTTTACTAATTTACAGAAGCCATACACCTTTTGGCCACAACCGACACAATTTTTTGAGAGCTGTTTTTTCGGACGGCCGTCATTTTGCATCCATAAAACGCCCATTATTTCAAAACAAACGTGGCCTTTACATGTATTTTAAATATTATGGTTTTGCCCCATTGGAATTAATGTAGGAAATACTATATAGTGAACACAAAAGGGTAGACACATTGGCATGATGTTTTTCTATGGGAGAGTTAAAAGCTTTAAAAAGGTTTTCCAGGACCTTTTTATTGGTGGCCTATCTTTAGGATAGACCATCAATATTTGATGGGTGGGGTGCCCACGGCTATCTACATCAGGGCTTCTCAAACTGTCTGATGAGGTGAGGGGTCAATGTCTGTGCCCAACATTGGCAAACAACAGAGACTCCAGAATTACTGCCAAGGAAATCAATCAATTTCATTACATTGGCCTGGAGGACATTGGTGTAGATTATAATATGGGCAGTCTGGAAGGCCGCCCAGACCACCCATGCCATAATTTTCTAGAAGCAGGCAGTTTTAGGCCTGAGGCCTAGAAGTGAGTTACCTCATCACAGACGTCCTACGCCGCAGCATGGGAGCCAGGAAAATCTAGCCCAGTCTCCAGGCTGGGTGAGCTGTGGAAGTATGTGGCAATATTGGGGGAATTAACTGTTTGTGGGGAACTATTGCGGAATTATTTGTGGGGCACTATAGTGGCACAATTGGGGAAATTAACTTTTTGTTGGGCCCTATTTTGATACTATTGGAGAAATTAACTATTTGTGGGGCAATATTTTGGCAATATTGAAGGAATTAACTATTTGTGGGACACTATTGGAAGAATTAACCACTATGGGGGAGATTTATCAAAGGGTGTAAAATTTAGACTGGTGCAAACTGCCCACAGCAACCAATCACAGCTCAGCTTTAGGCAGTGCTGAAAGGAAAGCTGAGCTGTGATTGGTTGCTGTGGGCAGTTTGCACCAGTCTAAATTTTACACCCTTTGAAAAATCTCCCCCTATATGTTTAATGTTTATTTCTGCACTGTGGGGTTAGTTTACTACAGTTGGAGCAGTATGTATTGCCTTAATGGAGTGTTGGGTTACTACAGGTGAAGCAGTCATTCTTTTTGCACTGTTGTTTTGGCTAGTCACTGGTAGAAAAGTATTTATTTGTGCATTGGTGTACTACAGTACTTATTTTTGCACTTTGGTGCTGATTTGGGATATTATGTGCATTTGATGGCGGTATCTGGCGCTTCGTAGTATGTGTTTGTTGGGGAGGCCCTAGCATCAACATGGATCGCCAAGTGAGGTCCGAAAGAAAAATTTGAGAAGCACTGATTTCTAGCTAAACTGCAGTAACCCAACATGTCCACTATGTAATGTATGGGCCTTCTGCTTCTGGTTCCATTCACTGTGTATTGCAGGTACCATAGCTATGCATTCTTTCTGCCTAACATAACACAGTCAGTGCATACAGTAAATGTGATGGTGGATTATCATAAATACTAATAAATACAAAAAAAAACTAGTAGCAAAGCAAACTGTAGCTGAGTACAGTATACATGCCTTCATCACTGCATATATGTTTTCATCACCCAAAAACATCCAGCTATACCACTTGATCCGCAAGCTGGATAAAGATGAGGCCATCTGGTAAAAGGTCCAATAGACCACATGTTCTTGAGCATGAGCAGTTTTATAACTTGGAAGTCTATTGTCATTTAACACATGTTGAACTGCAGCCTCCTAACTCTGTCTTTCTTGCTTGGCAATGATCTGCTTCTCTGCCTCCACTGTGTTTGCTATGATGTTACACTTAACAGAGGAACCCACAGAAGAAGCTGGAGAAGGTAATGTGTGTGAATGTTTCCATTGCAATGGCTAGCTTGTCATTCTAGTCTGATTACTAAATCGCATCCCCTACAGGTGTTAGGCTGAGCCCCCCTCTTGTTTTATACAGAAGGCTAGCTTCATGTACAGCTGTTTTGATCTTGTGTTACAATGTTTACAACTTGTTACATAGGTACATAGTTAATAAGGTTGAAAAAAGACAAGAGTCCATCAAGTTCAACTGTGTTGATCATGAGGCAGATGCGAATTGCCTTCCTAACTCCAAAATGGCAATTGAAATAAATCCTTGGATCAATGTCCTATCACATGAAATCTAGT
The DNA here is from genome assembly GCF_027789765.1 of Dendropsophus ebraccatus. Taxonomy (NCBI): domain Eukaryota; kingdom Metazoa; phylum Chordata; class Amphibia; order Anura; family Hylidae; genus Dendropsophus; species Dendropsophus ebraccatus. Next base: position 52,479,096 of record NC_091465.1, read on the forward strand.
GCTCATAACTTGTAATTAGAGATGAGTAAACCAAACTTCCCGAACAAATAAACAAGCAGCTTTAGGGCCCAAACGAGCCTATTGCATATACATGGGTAGTAAATAAAAATGAGCGAATCACTCGGAAATTCGTTTTGAGAATCCCATACAAATTAATTTTTTATCAAAACAGGCAAACTATAGTAGCTACAATAGTGGGACTAATACAGAGTAGTGATTTTTTCAACAGCTGTTGATGTGACAGTGTCAAAATTGGAAAAAATCATTTAAAAAAAAAATTGTCAATCATTCAATTTCCGCCATGGACAGTAGTGGACGATGGTAAATGAACACCCAGTGAGGTATTAAGATGGGCACCTTGTACACTGTGACTTCATATAATGCACACCCAGTATCCAGTGACTTGGTATAATGAATAACGGTCACCCAGTTACTTGGTATACTGGTCGATGGCTTCACTGCCTCTACAAAAAAAACATCCACAATCCACCCTCCTATCCTCTCCTCTTTGTCCCTATCTCTCTGTATTTCTCTCCCTGCTCTAACTGCCTTCTGCAGCCTACTCCACTGTACACAGCCGACTGGCCGCCTCCAGGAAGCCAATCACCTTATATGGGGGGGGGGGGCTTGCTGCCATCACAGTGGGGTTTGCAGCTGATTGGATGGGAGTTAGGGATTATGGATAATCAAATGCTCCCGCCAAAAGACAGTTCTGTAAGCTAACTTGTGTGGCTGCCATGTTTAGTGAATTTGCAAAGTGAAGCTGGTGAATTCGTTAATCGATATGAACCAAATTTAATGCCCGATTCGCTGCAAATTTGAAGTCGTCAGATTCACTTCACTCATCTCTACTGGTAAACATTAAATTAATAATCTTCTACATGATAAAACTATTTTTCCTAAGTTGTCAATACTATAGATATTTGAGAAAAAGTTGAAAAGTTTTGCATTCTTTCTATTAGTATTCTCACTGGGGAACAAAACAATATGTCTCTCCTCCTAATATTATCATGGCAACCTCAAGCTAGCTATTCTTCTTGTCTAAAGCTTTTATTCCATAAAAGATCCAGGAGAAATTAGTGGCTGTCAGCCCTCAGTGATTATAGTCTGAGGTATTAATAATAATACAGTGTGTAACGCCTCCATTCTTCACAGCGACGACTGCGCTACAATCTAAGAAGCTCAGATGATTACACACTGCAGAGATCTTGCCATTCTCCGATTACACACAGGCTTATATTCATATGGAAAATATTACACCAATTTTTTAATAAGGAAAAAAATTTATGCAAGATATTGCGGACATATAAACTTTAGAAGTTGGTGATTATTTTGCCTCTGCAGAATATGCAAAGTTTATAAAACACTTTCCCTCTTTCTCCCTCTCTTTCTCGTTCTCTGATTTTATAAAAGAAATCATATTTACAACTGGTTGTCATTAAAAATGTGATCAGATGTGTGGCCCCTATCAGCTGTCGGCTGTGCATCCTCTATTACATGGGAAGATGGACGGCTGATGATTTTTCAACAGGTCCAAATGACCCAATGCTTGTTGATTAGCTGAACACTAGCTCTTTTACACTCTTTTTCCTGTTCGGACGTTAATAGCCCTGTATAATATTGTCCTTTAACATCCAGTGGGAGGTCTCACTCAATAATTGACAGCCTTCCTCGTATAAACAGTCTCACAGATAGCTGTTACTCATTGGATTAGACGCACCTACTGGACCCCTACGCTTAGATATTATACAAATTATATTAAGGGTATAAACCCACACACCGTATAAGCAGCGTATTTACTGCTGCGATACGCAGCAAATACGCAGCAAACACGCAGCAAATACGCAGCAAAAACGCAGCAGATTATATCTAAATAACTGAACACAGCATCAAATCTGTACTAACAAATCTGCTGCGTATTTGTTGCGTATCTGCTGTGTATACGGTGTGTGGGTTTGTACCCTAAATCTATTTAAACAAAGCAGTATATGGATCTGCTCATCATCTCTAGCTTTATAACATGAAGCAATACACAATAATTAGGCTGGGTTCACACTACGTATATTTCAGTCAGTATTGTGGTCCTCATATTGCAACCAAAACCAGGAGTGGATTAAAAACACAGAAAGGATCTGTTTACACAATGTTGAAATTGAGGGGATGGCCGCCATATAACAGTAAATAACGGCCATTATTTCAATACAACAGCCGTTGTTTTAAAATAACAGAAAATATTTGCCATTAAATGGCGGCCATCCACTCAATTTCACCATTCTGTGAACAGAGCCTTTCCGTGTTTTTAATCCACTCCTGGTTTTGGTTGCAATATGAGGAGCACAATACTGACTGAAATATATGTAGTAAGAACCCAGCCTAAGGAAGGAACATACCTGTCCATTCTGTATCTCTAGTGTCCAGGTCTCATTGCTATACTTTGCAAAACTTTATGTCGAAATAAATACATGTGGAAATATGAAACTTTATAATAAATCCTATTAAGCAAAAATGGATATTCCCTTGTAGTTTAGTTTAAATTTTCCTACATACAGACTCTTCAGTAAATGTTCAAGAATCTGTCTGTGAAAAACAGTCTACACTAGATATAGCAGGTGAAGGATAGAAGAGGGGGTAAAGCTGTTCTGCCTCAATGTTTCAGTGAAGCAGCATGGCGAGGGGGATATGCTATGGCTAACACACATATACAGCTGCCGAAGATTTTTGGAAACAACTGGTCATTGTTCATCTTTTATCCAAGTCGCTGATGTGAGATTATGTATTTCAGCTCATGATGTATTTTCTGTTCTGTATGTTCCATGTTCTTGCCGCCTGTCTACATGCACACTGCATTGTCCTGTCGCTGCTTTCTGCCATCATGCTATTGCCTGTATCTCCTGCCATGCTGCTGTCATGCTATTCTGCTGGTACAGAGGACTATGGAGAACATGTAGAAGGTAACATATAATATTGCATTAGGAAATATGAATAACTAATTTAGCTGTCATTATGTATTGTTTAGAATGTTTGTTGCCTTTGCTTTGTTTTGTTGTTTTATCGTGTTCTCATCTAAATGGATTTAAACTATGAGGTGTACTAAACCAAACTGCTATCCAATAAGGTATATGAGGCCTGGTGCCTTACTCCAATATTCTTTCTATCAATATGACAGTGGCCTGCTGTATTTGTGCTGACATTGTAGGCATTACCACCTACTCTGGTGGGCTTCAGAAGACTGGCAGATAAAGACCCAATTGGCAAGGACCTGCACCAGAATTGTCCACAGTTATCATGAATAGAGAATGGTTTAGTATGAGGGTCCATTTACACAGAAAGATTATCTGACAGATTATCTGCCAAAGATTTGAAGCCAAACCCAGAAACAGACTATAACCAGGGAGCAGGTCATAAAGGAAAGCCTGAGATTTCTCCTCTTTCCAAATCCATTCCTGGCCTTGGCTTCAAATCTTTGGCAGATAATCTGTCAGATAATCTTTCTGTGTAAATGGACCCTACGGCTGGCTATTTTGTTGATTGGATGTTAATACTATTAAGTATAGTAATTTATTGAAGGTTACCGATTTATCTCATGAATGAGCGAATGTTAATGAACAGTATGAAAGTCTTTTCTGGCAAGGTTAATTTTGGCCTCTTTGAAGCTATATGCCTGGGGATGGGTTGAACAAAACAAATAACATGTACTTACCTCCCTGGCCCCTGTGCTGCCACCACTATGCCGCTTCCCGCCTCAGGTGTTGATTGGCTAGGCGGTCCTGCTACATCCCCAAACTCAGAAGTGGCTACACAATTGAGACCAGAGAGACAATGTACTGGCAGCAGAGTGGAAGCCAAGGAGGTACATGTTATTTTTTTCATTCACCCTCTTCCTGGGGCTAACATCTTAAAAGAGTCCTGCCCAAACAACCCCTTTAAGCGTACATGTTTCTACCTGCATGTGCTTCCTAGTTGTTTATAGTCTATGTATGGCCCTTTTTTTATTATAAGTACTGTACAGTATCTGCATACATGCACAAAAACATAACATGAAGTGGAATTCTTCTACCACTACTTAGGAAACTTGGCCTTTCCTTCTATAATGAATTGAGCTGAAGGCAATTACACATCTTCAAAGCCAATATGTTGACTGTGTCTGTGTGTTTGTTCCCATAAAATGACTTTACAATTCCCAGCCCCTTTTCTTCTTGCAGATAGTTTGCGGTATGTATGCAGAGTAATGAATGCATGTTCTAGGATCAATGAGAACGCCTGAAGGCACTATGGCTCTATACTAAAAGATTCGAGCTCTACATCCGCTAGCTGATTTATTAAAACAATTATGTCTAGTTCCTATAATGGTCAACTATATGTGCAAATTTTCCATTTATCCCATAAAATCATGCATATAACAGAAATGATAGTGACATGCTTAGCAACCATTGCTTTAATGTTTGTAGCTTGGATTCAGTCTACATTTTACTGTTATAGCAGTTTCTTTTTTAAAAAGACTTTCAGACTTTTCTATTATAATATGTTTTATATAAATAAGAAGCAAAGGAGTGTTACAGACTCTTAGTTAATAACAAAGCCTAAGACTCCTTTCACACATCTGTTTGTGGACACACAAATGTGGATGAAATGTGGACCCATTTATTTCTATGGCCCCTTATACACATCTGTGTTACAGATCCATGTTGGGGCCAAAATCACCTATTCTTGAAGTGTTGTTATAACTTTCAAAACCTAAATCAGTAGTTGGTATAAAACAAGTTTGCAATATACATTCATTATTATAAAGGAAAATACTTCCCTTTGCCAAAGAGTCTAAACATAGGGAGGGAGATTTATGAAAGGGTGTAAATATACACCTGGTGTAAACTGCCCACAGCAGCCAATCACAGCTCCTCTTATATTTTACCAGAGCTAAAAGCTGAGCTGTGATTGGTTGCTGTGGGCAGTTTACAACAGGTGTATATTTACACCCTTTCATAAATCTCCCCAGGAAGTCCTGTGTATCCCAGGCCATCTGAGCGCTCACAGAGAGAAGGCAGTCATTTTATTGACAGACGCATTGCTGTGCTGAGCTGTGACTCTCTGTATTGGCCAGTTTTGGAAAGCATTTCTTATGTGTGTTGCAAGTTTTTTTTTTCACATTCTTAGAATTAGAAATCTTAATTTAATTTAACTTAAAGGGAACTTGTCACCCTCCGTGCCGGGACAGAGCCCGGCCGACTTCCCGGTGCAGACCCATATACCCCGGTGCAGACCCATATGCTCCCAAAGATGAGTCCGACGCCCATAGAGAATGACAGCTCCAGTCATTCTCTATGGGCATCGTGTTCATGTCTGGGAGCGTGCGCACAGCTTCGGACGGAGGTATTTCGGAGGTGGGAGCGGGTCCAGGAGCGGAAGCGGTGAGTATATGAGTCTGCACCAGGGGGGGGGGGTAATTTCGGCCCGGCTCTGTCCCGGCATGGGGGGCGACAGGTCTCCTTTCAATGGGTACCTGTCATTAAAAAGTCATGGTCTGAGTGTTCAGACCTTGGTCGGTGAGTAGAACAAGCAGATAATCTTTTTATTGCCTTTTTTTTAATGACAGCACCAATTTAAAGGGGTGCTCCAGAGAATTTTTTTTCTTTTAAATCAACTGGTGTCGGAAAGTTATATACATTTGTAGATTACTCCTACATGAAGTGATATAATTTTTTCCAGTCTGACATGGGGCTCTCTGCTGCCACCTCTGTCCATGACAGGAATTGTCAAAAGCAGGAAGAGTTTTCTATGGGGCTTGGCTACTGCTTTGGACAGTCCCTATCATTGACAGATTTGGCAGCAGAGAGCACCATATCAGACTAGAAAGAATACACTACTTCCTGCAGGGCATATACAGCAGCTGTTAGGAACCGTAAAACTTGCGATTTTTAAATATAATAAATTATAAATCTAGCTTTCTGATACCAGTTCTTTTTTTTTTTTCCTCCGGACTACCCCTTTAAGGGTACTGCAGTCTCAGCTCCTATTGAGGTGAATAGGAGCTGAGGGGGCAGTAAACCATTTCTGCTGCTATACAGGGCACAAAGCCAACCAGCTATATTAGGGGCACCGAACAGCTAATAGGCAGGGGAGCCGGATGTGCTATGGATAGGCTATCAATTATTTTCTGCTAGAAAACTTTTTTAAAGTGTATGGAAAAACAGCCATCTATGCACACACTATAAAAATATTTTGTGCACAGACAGATATAAACTCCAATATAACTCAGTATTAGGAGCCTGAAACTCAAGTCTATCCTGTGGGTAGGAAATCATTTGTTTTGCTCTGGACAATCCCTTGGAGTAATGTAGTAAGTTATTAGATTCAAACTACAGCTGCATTTTATACCTATTTAATTACTGTATCTTGGTTGTATTTTACTGTGTGTGAAACTTGCTTCAGGCTACTTTCACGCATATGTTTTTTCAGTGTTTTTTAGGTGTGGCTTGTAAAAAATAAATCTTAAGGGTTTTTTTTTACAAGCTTTTTGTTGAGTGAGAAAAAAGCCACAAAAAAAGGTCCATGGCTCACTACTGACTACAGCAAACATCTGGAAAGTCCAAAAGATAGGATACATTGCTATTATGGAAAAATTTAATCACATGAAATATTGTATGATGTCTGTGCAAACCACCTTGTAAACCAGATTAGAACATGCATGCTAGGCTATGTTCACACAACGTTTTTTCAGCTTCATTTAAAACGACGTCTGTCATTTTGAGTTTAAAATAACGGACGTCATTTAGCTGCCTAGCCCCCTCTTAGTGCAATGACAGCTCTTGGTACATTATTCTAGTTTGGATTACTAATTGGCCTTCGGGTGTGTCTTAATTGAAAGTCCATTGAATTTAATAGTAAAAATGATGAAAGAATGGAGAGAAAAGAAAAACTGTGTAACAACTAATTAAAACGTCCGCTGTTTGCAAAAGACATCCGCAAATAATGATCATGTTCATTATTTTGATGTCCACGGTAAAAACGTCCGTTACTCAATACATTGTGTGCATTGAACGTCCGTCTGTTCACTGACTTCAATGCATTGCAATTGCAGTCAGTTAAATCGCGGCAATAACAGCAATTTTTTAAATATTAAAATCAGCCGCCTTTTTCTCTATTTTTGACGTTGTGTGAACATAGCCTTACATTGGAGACATGCCTTAAGCAACCTTACAAGGTGATCACATATATTGGTGCTACAGCAAATCCACATCTGACAGATAGATTATGAAGCTGCTTCGATCACTGGGGATCAGTACGCGACATCAGTGTCTGAGGGCAGGAACCATTTGTCTTTTGTTGTGTTCTAATTGACACTGTACAATAAGAAATTAAGTGAGGTTACAGTGTAAAATCTGACATTAGAGAATATTAACACCTTCCCTACAGGCTTGTGACAGGGATGGGATTACGTCATGACACTTCAGTGGAATGTCAGATATCATTACTTGCTGAATACTGTAATAATGTTGTATGTCTCTTTGTTAACAGAGGAGGAGCGCCCCAGGCCAAGGTAAGCATTCTCCTTCTCTATGGCACATTAAACTGTCAGCCAGTCCCATGACTTGTTGTATAATAGATCTTGTTAAATCTCAGCCTTGTCACTAGTAAGCAATAAAGAATAGTGGTTGAATATCCGCGGATAAATTGCTGACATGAAACTTTTATTTTATTGCATGAAATAGTTTGAACATGCCAAATACAGGGAAAATGTTGTAAAAAAAATTTAAATGTTCTTACAAAAATGATATGAGGTAGTAGGCACATTGCTGATGATGGGTTGTCTACAATGGTGGGGTGTCTACAATCCTTGCCAGGGTTTTTGAAAAACAAAGCTTAGGGTAGCAAACTAAATCTTTGCCCCAGGTGAAGGAAAGCTAGAATTTCAAACTTGTCAGACCTTATATTACAACCTTTAATAAGTACTAAGAAAATATTAAAGAGACAATGCACTTATAAAAAAATAACATACAACAAAGTGTTGTTTTTGCCAATAGCCACTTTAGGAGTACTGAACATGTAGAGGTATGTGCAGATCATTTCATTATCTCCTATTAAGATGTTTACCCGTACTTTGCCCCTTCTCCAAGTTAAAAGCAGGGCCGTCTTACCAATTGGGCAGGGAAGGTGACTGCCCAGGGGCCCATGTGTCCTAGGGGGGCCCCTCTACCCGCGATCACATCTGAGCACCCTGCTCCATGTCTTCTCCATGGCTCACAGGATGTAACAACTAGGGAATCTAGAGTGAGATATTTCTTTGGCTGACAGGTGCTTTATAGTTTCCCCCCTACTCTGCAAGGTTTTAACATACTTTAGAAATATAATATAGTAACATACTTTAGGAATATGGTAAGATATCTTGTACCTTGTTTGTAGGCCCATGATGCCTCAACTTGCACCTCCAAAAATTCCAGAGGGAGAAAGAGTTGACTTTGATGTAAGTATACCTAAATACTTTTCTGTTCATTATTTTAGATTCTCATTTAGAAAAGTTCTTCCTTTTTTCAGGAAGACATTGCAAATTTTGGGAAAGCTTGAGAAAGCCCTGATTGGACAAGCGAAACGTTGCATTTGTGGGAGCAATAAACTCACTTATTTGATTTTCATCCGGAGTGCTGCGGTGATATACCTAGAGTATACAGCTACCACAATTGGTTCACTTGTGGACACCATCGGCACCCACCATCTTCCTTTAACATTGAGTGCTGCATCCAATATATATATATATATATATATATATATATACTGTATATATAAAATCTGTCTGATCACTGCTTTTGGAGCAGAGTGGTGGTCGTTAACTTAGAGCAGCATATAAGTAAAAGGAGGCAAATTTGTTAAATAAATGTATTTTCAAACACATTCAACTTGATGAGCCCTACAAGTATAACTGTATTAGCTGAGATGAGAATATCAATTTAAATGGGCACTGTCACTTAAAAAAAAGGATATTTCTTAAGTTGATATGTCAAAAGTTTTGATTGGTCAGGGTTTGAATGTTCACACCCCAACCATACATTAGATAGCGCTGGGAGAAGCACTTAGCTAAGCGCATCATTCCCTGGCTTCATTGTCTTTTTCATCTGGCTGTAGGAGATGGCTTCCATTGTAAGTCTATAGTGCCTGTCTTCTGCAGCAAGAGGCACATTGTAACAATCCAGGGAGTGAAGCAGGGAGTGATCTAATCATTGCTCTTAAAAACCCAGACAAATGTAAATTTTTGATGTGTGCCCTGGAAATGTCAAAGATTTTTTTTGAAGTGACAGGGACTCTTTCAGGAAATAAGACAGCTTATTGATGCCTAAATAAAGCTGTATACTGTCATCATTTGCCATTTCAGGATATTCATCGAAAGAGGATGGAAAAGGATCTCCTGGAACTTCAGACATTGATAGATGTCCATTTTGAACAACGCAAAAAGGAAGAAGAAGAACTAATTGGCCTAAAGGATAGAATAGTATGTCTATTTACATTATATATCTAAAGCCTTTGAATGAAATGACTACATTAATTCATATGTATAGAACCTACCCATCATCCACCCCCCCTTCCCTTCACTCACCCCCATCTTGGTTGAACTTGATGGACATTTGTCTTTTTTCAACCATACTAACTACATAAAATTTTGTGAAAAAGTAAAAGAACCATACATAATATGGGACCTTCTGTTTAGTAGAGCTAGAACATGTGTGGGGAAACACCTTCAGGACTGTTCATTTACAGGGATCATCCTGGATCAAAAAAAGGATCTGTTTTATATATCCAGAAATAGCGCCTCATCTTTCCACATTCTTTGACTGGTATTACAGTCAGTCTCCATTCAAGTGTTTGGGGCTAAGGTACAGTACAAGACAGCACCCATCAACAAGAGTGATGTTTCTACAAATACGCCTTTTCTAATCTTATGCAGTCCCTTTAAGACAAGAAATTCAACCCTGACATTGATAGATGTGATTCTAATGACGGTGTGGCTCCAGCATCATTGATCACTAGAAATATTTCAGGTTTACAGTAAATCTCCAGTGATTAGTTAAAAATGGTGCAGAACTGTGCATTTATTTTAGCCATTTATTTTAATATACATCAATTTTGAATATAACTATGCATTAGAAGAAGGATCAGGAAGCCAGCGCGAGACCCAGGGCCATGTCAGTCACTGGAGGTACACTTAACTATTTCATGACATTTTATAAAGGTTACATTTGCATTTACATTCATAAATGTCATATTATGGATGAAAGCATTTGACTTACATGCAATCCACTGTAATGTACTGACAGTCATTAGATAGGATTTGGAATTGTACCATGATTTACAGCACTATGATATGCTTAAAGAAGAAATGTAGCCCAATTTTTTTTTTATATGTCATGTATGTGGGAAAATTGTATTGGTGGACTCAATAAGCTTAGACCACAACTAAATGTAAGGTACACATAACCGAAACGTAATTTCTTGTAAAATCTATGCACCACAACCTGGCTTTTCAGACACTCTTAGCAATTGAAAAGTTAGCGCAATGTAACAAGAATCTGTCTATCATGCCAGTAAATTACACATTAGTGCATGTATTGACACGTACAAGCCAGATAATACCATATGTGTTGCCCTCACCCTATGAGAATATTAACACAGTGACTGACAGCTCAGCTGTGGGCGTAAGTGCTATACACAAGTATACACAATACATAAGCAAATTACAGTGGGAGAGGTTATATTTGTTGTAGATGATTTAGAATAAACTAGCTTCAAACAAGTCATTTGTTGGGTTAAAGAGCATAAAAATTATTTAATGTGTTCCTATATGCTCTGCTGTGGATTTTGCACTGGGGTCCAGTAATTTTAGGTAATTCCCCTTTCTTTGAGGAAGAAAAATCTGCACTCATAAAGGCACCATGTGTTTGACCATATGTTTCCATACATGTTCCATATGAGTTTGGATGTAATTTCTTCCCCCAAAACCTACTTGTTAGCAGGCCAAACATGGCCACTTTCTTTCAGAGACAGCACAACTCAGTTTGGGTGGGGTTTAGGCGATCATCTTTCTGTGGGATTTATTCTGTGGGATTTTATTTTAAATCCAGGGATTATTCTGATTGCCATATTGGAGTCAGGAAGGAATTTTCTCCCTGTGATGTAATTGGCAATTGTCATCTGCCTCATAGGGGTTTTTCGCTTTCCCCGGGATCAACACAGTTGGGTTTCCCTAGGTTGAACCTGATGGACTCTTGTCTTCTTTCAACCTTATTATTTATGTTACTATTTCCACGGCCCATTGAAGAGAGCAGCGGTCTGCTGGCACCTCTATGAATGTCGGCTGATTACGGTTTTTTACCAGGTGCTACTACACCAAACGATTATCGTCCAGAAAGGCCCCTAAGAGTCATGCTATTGCTGGAAGAAAGTGGGCATGAACCTGCATATTTTGGTAGGAACAACCATCTAATAGGTATGGTGATTAGGGATTAGTGAACCGGCCAAGGTTTGGGTTCGTATGAACCTGAACTCTCGGCTTCTGGTTCCCGCTGTCTGCCTGCTCCGTGGAGAGGGTGGATACAACCTTAAGGACCGCCTGGAAAACTGGGATACAGCCATAGCCATAGGCTGTATCCCAGTTTTGTAGGCGGTCCTCAGGCTGTATCCACCCTCTCCACGGAGCGGGCAGACAGCGGGAATTAGAAGCCAATAGTTCAGGTTCATACGAACCCGAACCTCGGCCGGTTCACTAATCCCTAATGGTGATGCCCTGACTCTCAGTATTCCTCCGATATATGCACAAGCCAAAAAGACAGAAATGGCTGCACATCGCACCCATGGCTGACACGAAAGCTTATTCAACTACATTTAAAACCAACATCAGAAGTTAGTATATAATTTGGCCAAACCATATTGCCTCATGTACCACATGCAGGTCTTCTGATACACATGAGTCCCTAACCAAAAAACATCACTGTGCTGGTCAGCCACCACAATCCCCGCAAAACGTGCGCAAGCAGAGAAGGGGGGCCACGGATTTGGGTCTGGTCCTGTGGCATGGGGGTCACAGGGCCGTCCCATGGCCCCGTTCCCTGACTGTGCACGCCTGCGGGGTTGGTAGCCACTGACCGGCACGGTGTGGACTTAGTGTAGGGACCCATGTGTATCAGATACCTGCACGACGGTACATGGGGCAGTGTGGCTTGATCAATTCATACACAAAATTCTGATGTGTTTTTTATTTAGCCTAGGGGCACTAGTATCAGCCATAGGTGTGAGGTGCAGCGCTCTTTTTCTTCTCTGAACTGTCCTCCGATATATAATGTTGGGTGAGAGAAAAGCATTGGGCATGTTGGATTTTAATAAACCCAATCATTTTATCTCAAAGAGATAAGTTTAGCAATAGCTTACCCCTCTTGCCTCCAATCAGAACATATAAACACTTAAAGGGGTAGTGCAGCGCTAAGAAATTATTCACAAAATAACACACATTACAAAGTTATACAACTTTGTAATGTATGTTATGTATGTGAATGGCCCCCTTCCCCGTATTCCCCCACCCCCGCCCGTGGACCCGGAAGTGTAGTGCATTATACCTACCTGATTCGTGTCGAGCCCCTTCCGCCGTCTTCTGACAGTGATGTAATCTTCGAGAGGCCGGCCGACCCACTCCTGCCGTCCCTAATGCCGACCCCCTTTGCCGCGTCATCACTGTGCTCAGCGGTGATTGGCTGAGCATAACTGTGCTCAGCCAATCACGGCTGAGCAGCTGATGACGTGTGCCGTGTCATAGTTATGACGCAGCCGAGGGGGGCCGGCAGGAGCGGGTCGGCCGGCCTCCTGAAGATGACATCTTTGACGGGGTCGGTCGACACGGATCAGGTATGTATAATGCACTACACTTCCGGGTACACGGGCCGGGGTCGGGGAACACAGGGAAGTTGTATAACTTTGTAATGTGTGTTATTTTGTGAATAATTTCTTAGCCCTGCACTACCCCTTTAACCAAGCTAAACCCTCAGTGTAAGGCATCAGGTGAGATAGCTGTCAGACGATTGTTCAGACTGGCCATAAATGAGCAAAAACACTGAGAAGAGGATGAACAATCTTTCTGGGAACATTCTGAGAGTATTCAGAGCACTATCTTTCCTGATGATTGTTTATGAACAAAAGATGTTTGTTTGTCTAAATATAATCTGGAACATTCAAACATGGCCGGTTCCTTAAAGGAGAACGCTTGCAAAAACCAGAAATACAGTGAGAGTCAGGGTGGGGGGCATAATAAAGAATATAAACTTACCAGTCCCCATGGCCTACAACCCCACATTAACAACAGGCCCATGACTGACTGATTGCTCACTGCTCCGCCAATCAGTAAGGGGTCCCGCCTCAATCACTGACTGGCTGAGCAGTTACCTTGCAGAAGGGAGAGCAGAAGGATGCCAGCGGTGGTCCAGGAGTGGGGATGCAGTGAGGGGGGGCATGGGGACCAGTAAGTATACATTCTTTATTATGTTGCCCCCATCCCCTGCTCGCAATGTAAGAATCTACCACCAGTTGGCTGAAACGATAATTTGTTCTTAAATTTCTTAAATCATTTTTTTATTTTCATTAACTTTAATCTAACATGTATAGATCATTTTATCAGGACAAGATGCAATGTCAGGATAATTGTTTTGTTTTTTTCAGGAGCATCGGAGAGCTGAACGGGCAGAACAACAGCGTTTTAGAACTGAGAAAGAAAGGGAGAGACAAGCCAGAATGGCGGTAAATGACCCACAGTTATGGAACAATTGGCTTTATATATAGCCAACATAGCAGAACATTGGAAATAAAAAAAGTGATCTAATCATCATGTCCAAGCAATAGACTTTTCCGACATGTCAGCTAGCTGCTTCAAGGCTACATGCATATGTCGTCAACATACTATGTGCGATTGCTCAGCTACAATTGTGTCTAGTGTATCGGGCCCATTCTATTCTATGGGCCAATGCTGATGTCTGTGGTCCTATTTTGACCTAATTTGTTCGGGGTCCTATACATCTATAGTGTGTACAGCCGATGACTGTGGGTGGCACCATGAGGACATGGCTGATGCAGCCCTCAGTAAGTAGCAGTAACGCTAGCTGAATTGTGCCATGGGTTTGTTGTACAATTTGTTTCATGTCATCCTCTTAGTATGCCTTCTGCTTTGCTGTACTGTAATCAGGGTCTGTGGTCTGTTCTGTTTTCTTCTGGGTTTTCTTCCTGTTTTGTAAAAAAAAAAAAAAAACACAGAGGAGAAGTAACTTTAAAATTAACCATTTTAGCAACAGTTTTACCAAGCTTTAGATTTCCAATGTAAAACTGTACTACACAAACAGTTGTCATGACATCTGACAAGTAAATGCAGAAATTTATAGTGAAACCTTTATACTTTATAGGAAGAAAAAATGAGAAAAGAAGAAGAGGAGGCTAAAAAACGTGCTGATGATGATGCCAAGAAGAAAAAAGTTCTGTCCAATATGGGAGCCCAGTATGGAGGTTATCTCATGAAGGTAAATCACTGTCATTGCCTACTTACATACTGTATACTGTATTTTAATAAATAAAATGTCATGATGTCAGTGAAACACAGTATGACCACTAGACAGAGCATTGATATATGTATTGTGTACACCAGAATTATATCTGTGGATTTTGTAGGTAAACCATCTTTATTTCTTTCTTAGGCAGAGCAAAAGAGAGGGAAGAGACAGACCGGACGTGAAATGAAGAGAAAGATGCTAGCAGAGCGCCACAAACCTTTATGCATCGATCACATGAATGAAAACCAGCTAAAGTATATAGCACACATAGGAGCAGCATGCATGACACATCATACATCATACATAGTTAAGAGTCCATCAAGCCTCCCTTGACCTTGTGTAATGAATCGCCCATCATGTGGCAGAGATTTCCATAGTCTCACTGCTCTTACAGTATAGAATGCCAATCTGTGCTGATGGTGAAACCTTTTTTCCTCAAGATGTAGAGGATGCCCCCTTGTCACAATGCCTTTGAGAAGTCCAGATATAAAACGTCCACAGCCTCCCTAGGTCCAGTCTATAACTGACCCCTCATAGAAGCTGATCAGATTAGTCTGACAAGACCAATCCCTTATAAACCAATGCTGGTGCTGTGTGATAAGATTATTTTCATTAAGATATTGCATCCATTCATTAAGTATAGCATCTCTCAAGTAACATAGCCAGATGCATGCAACAGAAAACCTGTTCCATTAACAAGTAATTTATACAGTATGAGTATTCCTTGCATGTGGAAGCATTTCAGCTACACATAACTAAGCAAGCCAAGGTTTTCCTTTCCTAGCTAAAGAATATAAAAATATCTGTCATATCAGTTTGTAAACTCTGCTGCAAAGTTTTAGTGCCATTAAAGGGGTTATCCAGCGCTACAAAAACATGGCCACTTTCCCCCTACTGTTGTCTCCAATTTGGGTGGGGTTTTAAACTTCGTTCCATTGAAGTAAATGGAGCTTAATTGCAAACCGCACCTGAACTGGAGACAACAGTAGGGGGAAAAGTGGCCATGTTTTTTAGCGCTGGATAACCTCTTTAAATTAGGGACAATTGCAATTGTATTTAGGCCCTGGTGTCACAACTGTCCGTATGTCTACTCCTCACTTGACACAATTATTGTGGAGCAAATTTACTAACATTTCATAGACCCATCAAGCTCAGAAGGCATTTTTACCTTATTTGATGACCTTGATACAGCCAAAGATTATTGTGACATTCTCCCTAATTGTGCCACATCTCTTCTAATGTAAGTGAATCGGGTTGAGTTGCGACTTGGAAGTAGCTGTTGCAACACAAGCCCATTCACTAATGGAAACATGGATCTCCATATCTCATGGCTGCTACATGTTGTGAGCTTGTTAGAGAGGTGGGAAGAGATTCCTTCTAACAATGTGTCTATGTGTCCTTTATTGTAACAGGGAAAAAGCTAAAGAGCTTACAGACTGGATGTATCAACTGGAGTCTGAAAAGTTTGATCTCATGGAGAAGATGAAAACGCAGAAATATGAGGTACAGTGTACACTGAGGCCACATCTAAATAACACAAACTATATATTACAATGCAACAACAACTGTGGCTATTCTTTATTCTAGATTAACGTCCTATACAACCGTATAAGCCATGCCCAGAAATTGTAAGTATGAGGTATTAGTGACCTACTTCATTACAGATTTTTGCCATTTTCTAAACCTTATTTTAGGAATCAGCGAAGGCACAGGGAGGATTTCCATGTTATCCCAACTTGTTTTTCAACCACTAAAATTCTAAATTATTATTGCTCAACTTCAATCTATATAATAAAAATGTCTGTCTGTCTATCCTCTAAAGACTTCTGAACACCTGAACCGCTTGACCCCAAATTTGGCAGGCAGATACATTAAGTGCCCAGGAAGGTTAGAGCGAAGGTCCCGTCCTTGCCAGGAGGGGAGGTCCCCCATGCAGGAGGGGAGGGGGATGGGGATGAGCGCCCACACACAAGCACACACAGGTGACATAATTAGCGCTGCAGCTCCCCAGCAGTAATGGCAGTTGAAAGCCTCAGCAACCAATAGGATTACCACTTTCATCTTTAAAGGGAGCTGGAATCTGATTGGTTGCTAGGACCAGCTGCCTCAGAACTGATCCACAGAAATAAATGGTAGACCCCTGACCCCAACTATACAGTACAGGTATACAGGACCTCCACAAACTATATACTACAGGTATAAACAGTACCTCCACCAACTATATACTACAGGTATATACAGGACCTCCACCAACTATACAGTACAAGTATACAGGACCCCCCAAACTATATACTACAGGTATACAGGACCTCCACTAGCTATACAGTACAAGTATACAGGACCCCCCAAACTATATACTACAGGTATAAAGGACCTCCACTAACTATACCCTACAAGTATACAGGACCTCCACTAACTATACACTACAGGTATACCAGACCCTCCAACTACACACTACAGGTATACAGGACCCTCCAACTATACACTACAGGTATACAAGACACCTAAACTATACACCACAGGTATACAGGAACTCCACCCACTATACACTACAGGTATACAGGACCCCCCAACTATACACTACAGGTATACAGGATCCCCAAACTATAAACTACAGGTATACAGTACCCCAAAACTCTACACTACAAGTATACAGGACCCCATAACTATAGAGTACAAGTATACAGGATCCCAATACTATAAACTACAGGTATAGAGCACCTCCAACAACTATAAACTACAGGTATACAGGACCCCCCAAACTATGCACTACAAGTATACAAGACCCCCCCAACTATATACTACAGGTATACAGGACCCCCAACTATACACTACAGGTATACAGGACCCCCCAAATATATACACTTCAGGTATATAGAAACCCAAAACTCTACAAAACAGGTGTACAGGACCCCATAACTATAGAGTAAAGGTATATAGGATCCCCAAACTATAAACTACAGGTATACAGGAACCTCAAACTATACAGCAAAGGTATACAGGACCTCCACCAACTATATATTACAGGTATGCAGGGCCCTCCGAACTATACCAGTAAAGGTATACAGAATCCCTCCCCCCCCCAAAAAAACCTACAAGTATACAGGAACCTCAAACTATACAGTAAAGGTATACAGGACCTCCACCAACTATATACTACAGGTATACAGGACCTCCCGAACTATACCAGCACAGATATACAGAATCCCCCCCCAACTATACACTACAGGTATACAGGACCCCCAACTATACACCCCCAGCACCTCCACCAACTATACACTACAGGTATACAGGACCCAAAAACTATACAGTGCAGGTATACAGGACCCCCAACTCTACACTAAAGGTATACAGCACCTTTTCCAACTATATACTACAGGTATATAGGATCCCCAAACTATACACTACAGGTCTACAGGACCCCTGAACTATAAATTGCAGGTTTCCAGGACCCTCAAACTCAAAAACAAGAGGACACAGTGAGAGGTTAGTTGGGGGAAAGATCAGAATTAACATGAGACAATAACAGATTGTAAACCTCCCTGGGATATACCTATATCTAGCCTAACATTATAAGAAGGTAAATACTAAACTAGGTGGACCCAGTGGTCTTTTTCTGCCGATAATCTTCTATGTTTCTATGAACACTCCGATTTTCCTGCTTTATGCTCTATTACACAACGTGGCCTTGAATAAATTTTTTACTATGCACAAAATAAAAAACACTGGTGATTTTTAGTAATATTATCCTTACTACCAATGGAGAGGACAGTATGCACAGAGACTTTGCAATTAAGTACGATTCAATACACTATTAGCAAAGGCATGTAAAAGTGACGTAGATGACAGGTCCTCTTTTAATTTATAATATAGTATTTCTAAGAGCAGGGCAGGTAAGGGCATATGTTTTCTATCTGACATTCGGTAAGGTTTACTAACTGTTGCTACTTACACAGTTCTTGGAGTTTCCTGGTTGCTTTCAATAAGAAACCAAACATACTGACAAGATGCTGACTAATATCTTAAGTCTTTCTGCAAAGTTGTAACTATACAGTACAAACTATTCTATTGGATACTGAAAACTAAGTGGGGGTCAAAGAACATGAGCACACGTTACATGATTCTGCATCTTCTTTACAATAACTGACATATGTTAGCGTTTTTCTGTATTACATATTGGACTTGGCTTTTAATAACCAGGTAGCAAGCCATGGGCCCTTTAACTCAGCTGTTAGGTATTACATGAGCGATTATCCAACATACAACTGGTATCAGATCTAGTACAGAAGAGCTTGCTTATTTCTAATAATGACTTATTGTTAAAGAAGCATTGTTTTTTCTTTTTATTTATCCCCCCCCCCCCCCCATTTCCGCTGCATGTATACTTTTGATAATCTTGATAATCGTTGAAAATTTTTGATAACCATTTATAATCAAT
Organism: Dendropsophus ebraccatus; assembly: GCF_027789765.1. Classification (NCBI taxonomy): domain Eukaryota; kingdom Metazoa; phylum Chordata; class Amphibia; order Anura; family Hylidae; genus Dendropsophus; species Dendropsophus ebraccatus. Next base: position 52,498,098 of record NC_091465.1, read on the forward strand.
GTCTTTTGGGGTGGCTTCATTCCGATCCTACAGCTCCAGATCCCACTGGCAGTGACGTCACAATTCTTCTGATCCTCTTCTTTCTCCAGGGATTTTGAAGGCTTGAAGTCAGGGTCTTCAATTAATCTCTACAAGGGTGCTAATAGACATATATTGGACACCCTGAATTCCAGCCTACTTAGCTGCGGGCCACCTGATAAAGAGGGCACGTGGGCGCCAATGGGATTTGAATAGCGCTGTAAGATCTGAATGAAGCCGCATTGCAGGATACCGAGCATTAATGAGAAGTATACATGGCAGTCTGTAGTGGGGGGAGAAATAGACAAAAAAAAATAATTAATGCTTAATCTTGGAGAAAAAGTTATCACTTACAAATGACAGTACATCCCATTAAGAAGACTTTTGGATTGACAGATAATTAGCTCTCATCCTGTGTTTTGTGCCCAGGGTCACTTTCTACCCTTTTCAATGAACTCACAGATACTGTTTTGTATTTGAAATTATGGAATAATGCTTGAAGAACACTGGGTGAACTTAAAGGAAAACTACCAGCAGGTTGGATGCATCCAACCTGCTAATATCTCCCTATAGCACATGGGGTGCTGAAGATGAAGGCAGCTTTTAGTAAAATCCGTATGCTAATAGGGTGGTTTGGTGCACTGGTGGCGGAACTACTGGCCGGGGGTGAATCAGTGGAGCCAGTAGCATTTGGATTTACCTACAAAAAATGGCACAGAGGATCAAAAACTTACCGGGCAAATGGTCAAAAACTTACCTTCATCCTCAGCGCCCGATTCGCTATAGGGAGACATCAGCAGATTTGATGCATCTAACCTGCTGAAAGTTTCCCTTTTTTCTTTCAAATCAAGAAGTCAGAGACATGTCAAAAGTTATGATCGGTCCAGGTCTGAGTGTTCAGACCCTGACTGATTGGGAGAATGTTGTAAGCCCTCTCTGTACCCCCTTAGAGACGCCATGACGTACCAGTGATAATTTCAGACAATCCTGCATGTAGCAAAACTAAACATGGGGGGGGGGGGGGGGTTGTTAATCTCATTTATTCTTTATTCTTCTGTACTTGTATTGTACAGATCAATGCAATGCCATTAATGCATCTGCCAAGAGACCAATGATACCGCTAGATAACATTTTTTCTATATTGGCTATCTGTGTTGTACCAGGTACTTAATAATTACTAATTATGCCTAGTTTACTTTCGTGGACAGACCTCTTACATGTAATGTAATTTGAATTAGAGTGGGACATCCCGTAAAGACCTGTTTGTCTTTGAAACAAGGTTCTATAACACAGGAGTATATGTTTGCTACAAGAGAATAACAAATCCCTTTTGTATTTTCCTTAGTAAAAAAGGAGCTGGAAAAGGCCGTGTAGGTGGGCGTTGGAAGTAAAGCACCATTATGATGACTGTGCACTGTGCTGGAAAATGTTGTGTCCATCTTCCAGAAATACATCTTGTGCTCTATATTTCATGTTATGTCAGTACAAGACTTTATCCAAGCACAATAATACAGCTCTTGCTGCAATTGTCTTTTAATGCACAGATAAGTACAATGTGAGCTACATTCATTGTCAACAACTGACTACAGATTTCCATGTATTTCAGATCCAACAACCACAAAAATGTCCCTTGCTAAATAAACAATAGTGCAAAAACATCTGTCTAAATTTTTTATGTTTTTCATATCGAATCTTATTTACAGTTTACCACAACCCTCAGAGAAGCTGAGGTGTGATTTATTATTGCGGTCATCTTACTCACCAACACAAATGAAATATTTGATGTTTTAGATGAATCCAATGGTTTGTAGTGATGAATCATTACAGGAGCTGGAATTCAATTCACTTCTGTTTTCGTAGTGACGGTCCATAGGGTCATTCTTAGGGCATTTTACCATAACAGTATATGGGTTAGTGTTTTGCATCTGTATTTGTCAGAAAAAACTTAGAACTAAGTTCAAAGCACAGAAAAGTTGCAAATGTGGTTCCATCCACGCTATGGCCTACAAATACTGATGCAAAATACTGACTCAAATACTGCCATGTGAACATGTCCTTAGGGGGTGGCAATGGGGGCAGTTATCCAGGACCTATATTTCCTAGGGTAGCCCTTGAGAACAGGCTCTCGTGGACCAAGCAAAAAAACTATTTGAAGATCCAGCAAGTAAAACACAGATTCCAATTTATTCATAGACCACTGGTGTGTAAATGACCAACTGACTCCAAATAACGCTGATGCATTTCAGGTGCAGTTTTACAGAGCACCCTTTGTGTGTTCAGTACACAGTGTTCACAGCTCTCCTGGGTGAAGTTAATTCTGTGAGTGTAGTAGAAATCAGCCAACAGGGAGAGGAGGTATTATGGTTCAACAGTGGCTTTACTCGAACACCAGGTAAAACAGGTAAAATTCTTTTATCTGTGGAGTAACTTCAAAATGGCCCCTGGACAGAGGTGGGTCAATAGGTGCGAATTTCTCTTTTAAATACAATACATATACCCCATATGCAATATAACAGCAGCACAGGTGAATATTGACAAATAAATTGCAATAGGCATAAATATCACAATAAATCAAAACATAAGTTATAAAGTGGGATGACATCTGCCCAATAGGAAACACTCTTAGGGTAAGTTCACACGTACTGACCTGCAGCGGAAATCTCGCTGCGAGTTTTGCAGCAAGATCCGCTACGAGTCAAGGTCCTGGCAGGCCCCTGTCAATACATACTCGCAGAGGTCTGAAAGACAGAGCTCCCTGCTGTCTGAGTATACATTACCTCTCTCCATGCCGCACGGGGTCCCGACGTCCTGCTCTCCCGCCCAGTGTGTTGCAAGAGCAAGACGCCGAGACCCCGTGCAGCAAGGAGAGAGGTAATGTATACACAGACAGCGTGGGAGCCGAGCGGCAGTGGAGCGGGTTAAGGGGGTGGCAGCATTACGTACTCGCAACGGTCTTTCATACCACTGCGAGTATGTAGTCCCAGGGGCCTGCCAGGACCTTGACTCGTAGCGAATCTCGCTGCAAAACTCGCAGCGAGAATTCCGTTGTGAAACGGTATGTGTGAACGTACCCCTAAAGTAATTGATAAGGCACTTGTAATCTATTTTCACACAACATTTTTTCTGCTCTGTTTAAAATGACGACCGTCATTTTGAGTCTAAAATAACAGACCTCATTTAGCTGTCTGGCCTCCCCTTGCAATGATGGCTGTTGGTACATTGTTCTAGTTTGGGGTAATTAATTGGCCTTTGGGTGCGGCTTAATTGAAAAGTCCATTGAATTAAAAATGGAGAAAGAACAGTGAAAAAAGAAAAACTGTACGTGAACAACTAATAAAAAACGTCCTCTGTTTGCAAAAGACTTTATTTTATTTTGACTTCTGCGGCGATAACGTCCGTTAGTTAATACATTGTGCACATTGGACGTCTGTCTTTCCATCGACGTCAATGCATTGCTATTGCAGTGTTAAATCGAGTCAAGGTCCTGGCAGGCCCCTGTCAATACATACTCGCAGAGGTCTGAAAGACAGAGCTCCCTGCTGTCTGAGTATACATTACCTCTCTCTTCCTGCCGCACGGGGTCCCGACGTCCTGCTCTCCCGCCCAGTGTGTTGCAAGAGCAAGACTTTATTTTATTTTGACTTCTATGGCGATAACGTCCGTTAGTTAATACATTGTGCACATTGGACGTCTGTCTTTCCATCGACGTCAATGCATTGCTATTGCAGTGTTAAATCGTGTTAAATCGAGTCAAGGTCCTGGCAGGCCCCTGTCAATACATACTCTCAGAGGTCTGAAAGACAGAGCTCCCTGCTGTCTGAGTATACATTACCTCTCTCCTTGCCGCACGGGGTCCCGATGTCCTGCTCTCCCGCCCAGTGTGTTGCAAGAGAAGGTGAGATATTATGTCCCGACCTGGGGACTCACCCTAAAGCAGAAGGTGACATGGTGTCTGCCGACTTGGAGACTGCCTCTCGAGGAGAAAATGAGATAGTGTCTATTGACTTGGGAACTGACACTAGAGATGATGAGATGATGCCTGCCGACTTGATGAATGAGAGTCAGCCAGATTTTAAAAATCACTGGACTTCTGGGTGTCTAATGTGCTATGAAGTGTGCTCCGGAGCGGAGCACGCTTCATAGCAGGTGGGGGCTGGCTGCAATGAAAGGCTGCATCAAGTGCACTGCAGCCTGACATTAACCCCTTAAATGCCATTGCGCAGTTGCGGAGTTTAAATGTAAGTTACAGGAGCAGCTTTTGTCAGTTACCGATTGGGACTCTGTCCTGATCGCTGTGTCGGACCACCGGAAGTCTCTTACCTTCCTCTGTGCGGTCCGATCGGCACTCTGCTCATTGAGTCTGCCACAGGCGTATCAGACCAGCCGGGGTCACGGAACGGCCAGTCTGATACGTAGTGTGAACATAGCCTAAACCTGCACATTGTTGTGTTCAGACTGACCTATAGAATAATGGTATCATGTTGCTTTTACCGTATAGTGCATTATGTAGACACAAGAACCCCCCCCCCCCCCCAAAGTTACCATATTGCATTCTTTTGTCCAATTTCACCAATTTATATTTTTATAAATAATATTTTGGGGTTCCATCATGCATGTTATGGTAGAATGAAGGGCGCCATTACAAAGTACACTTGTTCTTGAAAAAAACAAGCCCTTACATGGCCCTGTAGATAGAAAAATGAAGGTGCTAGAGCTCTTAGAAGGGGAGATGGAAAAAATGAAAAAGCAAAAACAAAAATTGGCGCGGTTATTTGGGTCATTTTGGGCTTGTTTCTCAAAGGGTTAAATTTGTTCCAGACTTTGCAGCAGATTCTACAGGAAACTTTGTGGAACGCACATGGATTTACTATAGGCAGATTCCTTTGCAACTGACAATGTCAGTATACTCTGTCAACAGCTTACATGGCCTGAAACACAAGCAAAAGTTCAAAGTCGGTTTAGATGAGTCAACAGTGATCTGAAATTCAGCTTCTTATACTTTGTTTCCTTTTTCAAAGCCACCTAATGCTTCCTATTTGCTTGTTTACTGCATATGTATGAGTAGTTCATGTAAAAGAGGCTTAAATATATCTATGGCCTACAGCAAACATTGGGACCACCCTTCTATTACTTGCTTAATACCTGCAACCAGGGCAGTGTTATGTTCTTAGAGATGTAAGTCATTTAAATATTACCTTGGAAATGCCCTCCCTAAATGACTGTTATTGCCAATGGGAGTTTTCCTCAATCACAATTTATTGGGGGGGGGGGAAGGAAGACACAAGGAACAAAGTAAGACACATAGCATTTCAGAGACAAGACATATCCTAAACTTTCAGGGCCCTATTATACAGAGCGATAATCTGCAGAATCGGGCTGATTTGCCTGACTAGTGCTTCGTATAATAAAGACAACGATCATAGATGATAGACAATTATATACCTCAGTATCAGGTCCCCAGCATATTACAGACCTCTGTATTAGGCCGCCAGTATTTTACAGACCCCATTATTAGGCCCCAACATATTACATACTCCAGTATCAGATCCTCAGTATAATATATACTCTAGTATCAGGTCTCCAGGATATTACAGACCCCAGTATCAAGTCTTCAGCACGTTGCAGATCCAAACATCAGGCTCCCAGCATATTACAGACCCCAGTATCAGCCCCCCCCCCCCAGCATATTACAGACTCCAGTATCAGGTCCCTCAGCATATTACAGGCCCCAGTATCAGGCCCCCCAGCAAATTATATACTCCAGTATCAGGCCCCCAACATATTACAAACCCCAATATTGCCCCCCCAGCATATTACAGGCCCCAGTATCAGGCCCCAGCATATTATAGATCCCAGTATCAGGTCTCCAGGATATTACAGACCCCAGTATTAGGCTTCAGGATATTACAGACCAGAGTATGCCACTGTCAGCAAACACCTTCAGAGATCACCCTCTTCACTCTCTGTATACCCTTCGCTATACCACTGCCAGAAAGCAGAGTAAAGAGGATGATCTCTGAAGCTGCTTGTTGGCAGTGATAATCAGTAATGTGGACAGAGAAAATAGTTAAGATTAGTGATTACAGTGCTGTTATATTCAGTGGCTCACAGGGGGTGTCTTCTCTTATTGGAGTTGCTCACTTTTCCTCTTCTTCTCTATCTGGCCTGGCCATCAAGAAGACTCCTCCCAGCTAAAACCCATCTCTGCAGAATCTGCCAGACAAACATTCTAGGCTTTTTGCTCCAGCACCATCCTCACCTCTATACAAAGACCCCAACTTTATTGCGCCACACTGTATTGTTGCACACTGTGTGCTCCCATGAAGAATTTAGGCCCTACTTGGGTCCTTAAAGGGAATCTGTCAGCACCACGGCCCTATCTAAGGGTTTGACAGTGTGTTGTAGTTGGCAGTCCCCTTATGAGCATGGTACCTTTTGGTAATTTCTTGCGGAATGGATAATGCGCAATCTCACATCTCCTACTGAAATGAACAAAGAGGAGTTGTAGCTCAGCGTTTGTGCCTTACCACTCCTTCATGAATAATCAATGCTGCCCCCCTCCTCCCATGTAAGCATTCCCCTGTTAGCCCCCCTCCTCACATGTAGGCAGTCCCGTTAGCCCCCTTCTTCCATGAAGACATCTCCACAGTTAACCCCCTCCTCCCATGTAGGCAGTCCCGTTAGCCCCCTTCTTCCATGCAGGCATCTCCACTGTTAGCCCTCTTCCTCACATGTAGGCAGTCCCATGTTAACCCCCTTCTTCTATGTAGGCATCTCCACTGTTAATCTCCTCCTTCCATGTAGGAATATCCCCTGTGAGCCCCCCTCCTCCCATGTAGGAATCTCCCCTGTGAGCCCCCCTCCTCCCATGTAGGAATCTCCCCTGTGAGCCCCCCTCCTCCCATGTAGGTATCTCTCCTGTTCCCCCACTATGTAGGTTCCCCCTACGATCCCATGTGTAATTAAAACAAAAAAAGCTATAATCACCTGACTTCAGCACTCCTGTGGTCCTCCATGAGTGATGGCACTCATACTCCGGGAGCCAGGAAGAGGCAGAAGAACACTGGATGCAACCACAAGAGGTACTGTCACAGCAGGGAGCTAATGGTTCTCCACATGTCAGTGCACTGTTTAACTATAAGCACTCATTAGGAGTGCTTACGGCCCTATTCGACCAACAGATCGGACGACAGATTATCTGCCAAAACTTTGAAGCCAAACCCAGGAACAGACTCTAAACAGGGAACAGGTCATAAAGGAAAGACTGGATTTCTCCTCTTTTCAAATCCACTCCTGGGTTTGGCTTCAAATCTTTGGCAGATAATCTGTCGTCAGATCTGTTGGTCAAACAGGGCCTTTAGGCTGAGTTCACTGGTGGAATTCCGCCAGCCTCCGTGTAATACTGCCAGTCTATGGGAGGCTTGCGTTTCTCCTCTCGCCGCGCCCCTCCGCTGAAAAGAAATATCAATTCTACCGTGCAGAAAGAAGAGGCATGCGAGCCTCCAATAGACTGCAAATATGACACTGAGGCTGGCGGAATCCCGCCAGTTTTACTCCATGTGAATTGGCCCTCATAGTTAAAGGCATAGGTGGAACGCCGAGACATGATATTGCTAGGACTGTCTCTTCAAAATCTAGACAGTTCCAACAAAACTGGGAATGTTGGCAACTATGGCTGCAGGGCTGTCCCTTCTCGGCCAGTGATTGGAAGAGCGGCCTGTCACATCTGAGAAAGTTTAGACATGCCATCAGCGGTTGCGGTGAGTGGAGAGAAGCTTTAAGGACACCAGGGAGCATGGAGAGGTAAGTAAATTTTATTATTTTACACAAAAAAAGTGAGGGCTGAACAGACATTGCTAACAATGCCTGTGCAGCCCTTGCTTCACCATTATTGAGCCGTCTAATAGGACCCTCAATGTGTACAGGTTAGATTCAGGAACGACGCAGCAAATCAACATGTGTTTCAGTTAATACTACAAAGCATTTAGTGTAATGTATTGTGTTTGGTTTGTTTACTACACAGGTAAACACTGACGCCCTTTGAACTTTGTAAGGATTGTTAGGAATACCATAGGACAGTTGATCCCAAGCTAAATCAGGTCTGACTTCCTATTAGAGGTAATAATGGATGGTGTGACCCATCTGTCCCTGCCGCATGTCCTTTTGTTATCCTAGTGTGTCATCTGTGGTTTTTAATACTACTGTAGCTGTCACCCCCATTATGCCTTTGGAAATATTAGTACTGCTGAGGAGTGCTTAATAAATGCAATGTTGTCAATCCTTTAATTCCTGCATCTTTACTTTTAGTTTTTAGCTTTTATAACAATCGTATTTATTGGTTAAGTAATAGTGTCAAAAAGGTGAGGTCTAAACTTCTGCATGTCCTAGGACTGCTACGCCTTGCTTGCCCATTCTGGCCCTCTCACCATGTCATTAAGCACCAGGGCTTGGCTTACATCTCTGCACCCAGCTTACTAGTACCAAGTACCAGTAATCCTGTTGGTGCAGGCGGCATGAGTATACCAACTTCAGCCACAGCAGAAGCTTCACCATGACTGCACTGATGGATTTGCAAGGTGTACACAAATATTTAGTTTAAGGTACATAAATATAACCTATGCTCAGATCGAGGCTTTCCCCACCTCACCTTATTTTATAGATCTCTCTCTAAACCCAAGCATGCATGTAAGATAAGTCCGCAGCACTTGGTGCAAATAAATGAATAGCGTATGCCGGCTGTCATACCTGGGTCCACCAGTGTAATGTAGATAATTCCAAATAGCAATACGACTGCAGCACTCCAAAAGTAGTGAACAAAATCAGTGATTTATTGACTTATGGATACACACAGCAACGTTTCAGATCTATTCACTTGCTTTAGAAAGGATCCTATGGATGGATCCGAAATGTTGCTGTGTGTATCCATGAGTCAATAAATCACTGATTTTGTTCACTACTGTTGGAGTGCTGCAGTCAGGGCCGCCATCAGGAATTTCTGGGCCCCATACACTCAAAGTGTCTGGGCCCCCCATTAACAAAAAATCCGGGACATATCTTTGACTGATGTCTCTGGTACGGTGTGCAGACGCAGCTGCCTATAGAGGATTGGGTTTAATTCGATATGTCCCACACCAGACCAGTTCCACCCAATCTCCCAGCAGCATCTGCGTCTGAACACCACTCCAGAGACATCAACTTTGTAACAGGTCCCCTTTACAGTGTACCTGTCATTTAAAAAAAAAACTTTTGACATGTTATAGAGACATATCAAAAGTTTTGATCGGTCTGGGTCCGAGTATTCAGACCCATACCAATCAGGAGAAGACTGCTGCAGCACATCCTCTCCCCCGTTCTGTGTAATATAAAAAAGACACCATAGACGACTAATATTATAAGCCTGTTTTTGTGTTTTTTTCAAACACAGAGCGGGAGTGACTGTGCTGCAGTCGTCTCCAAAAAAACAACTTTGAAAAACCATATGTAAATTACCCCATGTAGTCATGTGGGCGGCCCTCAGTGGCGAAGTAGTCATGGTTCACACAAAAATATCTTCTCTATTTACACCTGTAATTTCCCGAGTGACGTCATTGCTGGGTAAAATAACAGACTGACAAAATATCCTGGCTTACCATGAAGAGATGACCCCCATTAAAATAACACACATACATCGTATACACACACAGCACATACTATATATATTACATACATCATATACACACAACACATACCATATATATTACATACATCATATACACACAACACACACTGTATATATTACATACATCATATACACACAACACAAACTGTATATATTACATACATCATATACACACAACACACACTTTAACATATGTACATTTTATGTTTACATTCATACTATTCATACACAGGGCCAATTCTAGCTTTTTTGGTGCCTGAGGTTTAAATTAATGTTCTGCAGCAACTGAAGTGTGTATTATGATGTTCTGCTGCAGCTGAGATGTGAATTATGATCTGCAGCAGCTGAGGTGTATGATGAGGTTCTGCAGCAGCTGAAGTGTGTATTATGATCTGCAGCAGCCAAGGTTTATGATGAGGTTCTGCAGCAGCTGAGGTGTAGTATGATGATCTGCAGCAGCTAAGGTTCATGATGAGGTTCTGCAGCAGCTAAGGTTTATGATGAGGTTCTGCAGCAGCTGAGGTGTAGTATGATGATCTGCAGCAGCTTCATGATGAAGTTCTGCAGCAGCTAAGGTTTATGATGAGGTTCTGCAGCAGCTAAGGTTTATGATGAGGTTCTGCAGCAGCTGAGGTGTATGATGATGTTCTGCAGCAGCTGAGGTGTATGATGATGTTCTGCAGCAGCTGAGGTGTGCTATGAAGTTCTGCAGCAGCTGAGGTGTGCTATGAAGTTCTGCTGCAGCTGAGGTGTGTATTATGATGTTCTCCAGCAGCTCAGGTGTATTATGAAGTTCTGCAGCAGCTCAGGTGTATTATGATGTTCTCCAGCAGCTCAGGTGTATTATGATGTTCTGCAGCAGCTGAGGTGTATTATGATGTTCTGCAGCAGCTGAGGTGTGTTATGAGGTTCTGCTGCAGCTGAGGTTTGTATTATGATGTTCTGCAGCAGCTCAGGTGTATTATGATGTTCTGCAGCAGCTCAGGTGTATGATGATGTTCTGCAGCAGCTGAGGTGTATGATGATGTTCTGCAGCAGCTGAGGTGTGCTATGACGTTCTGCAGCAGCTGAGGTGTGTATTATGATGTTCTCCAGCAGCTCAGGTGTATTATGATGTTCTCCAGCAGCTCAGGTGTATTATGATGTTCTGCAGCAGCTGAGGTGTATTATGATGTTCTGCAGCAGCTGAGGTGTGTTATGAGGTTCTGCTGCAGCTGAGGTGTGTATTATGATGTTCTGCAGCAGCTCAGGTGTATTATGATGTTCTGCAGCAGCTCAGGTGTATTATGATGTTCTGCAGCAGCTGAGGTGTGTTATGAGGTTCTGCTGCAGCTGAGGTGTGTATTATGATGTTCTGCAGCAGCTCAGGTGTATTATGATGTTCTCCAGCAGCTCAGGTGTATTATGATGTTCTGCAGCAGCTGAGGTGTGTTATGAGGTTCTGCTGCAGCTGAGGTGTGTATTATGATGTTCTGCAGCAGTTCAGGTGTATTATGATGTTCTACAGCAGCTGAGGTGTATGATGATGTTATGCAGCAGCTGAGGTGTATGATAAGGTTCTGCAGCAGCTCAGGTGTATTATGATGTTCTGCAGCAGCTCAGGTGTATTATGATGTTCTGCAGCAGCTGAGGTGTATGTTGACGTTATGCAGCAGCTGAGGTGTATTATGATGTTATGCTGCAGCTAAGGTGTATTATGAAGGTAAGCAGACATCATACTACACCTCAGCTGCTGCAGAGCCTCATCATACACCTCAGCTGCTGCAGAGCCTCATCATACACCTCAGCTGCTGCAGAGCCTCATCATACACCTCAGCTGCTGCATAACATAATACACACCTCAGCTGCTGCAGAACCTAATCATACACCTCAGCTGCTGCAGAACTTCATATTACACCTCAGCTGCTGCAGAACCTCATACTAGTGCACAAGGAGATATGCTGCAGCACCAGCCTCCCGACACAACAACTCCCAGCATACCTCATTTTGCACTACAACTCCCAGCATACCTTCTTGTGCACTACAACTACAAGCATACCTTCTTGTGCACAAAGAGGTATGCTGGGAGTTCCTGTACCACTGTACCAGCCATCCCTGGGGGGAGATGAAGGGCCACTGCAATGGCGGGTCCTAGGGAGAGGATGGGGGGCGGGACCATACACTGTAAAACAGCTGGCACAAGTGATCACTAAGTGCCGACTATTTAAAGTTGGGGCCATTGGGAGCGGAGAGTGGGCCGGGCAGCGAAGGTGACACTAAGGGGCAAGGGTCGCACAGAGAACGTGGCCGTTGCTCAGCAAGCCGCCTGATGTGTTCTCTGTACTATACTTTATGTTAAACTGCGCTATTATGCAGCTTAATATGAACTATCGAATACCAGGAAATCTGTGTACCAAACCATTGTTTTTCCTGGATAGCGATGCTGCAGAACCTCATACTACACCTCAGCTGCTGCAGAGCCTCATCACACACCTCAGCTGCTGCAGAGCCTCATCACACACCTCAGCTGCTGCAGAACATCACACACCTCAGCTGCTGCAGAACCTTATCATACACCTCAGCTGCTGCACAATCTTATCATACACCTCAGCTGCTGCAGAACCTCATCATACACCTCAACTGCTGCAGAACCTCATAAAACACACCTCTCAGCTGCTGCAGAACATCACACACCTCAGCTGCTGCAGAACCTCATCATACACCTCAGCTGCTGCAGAACCTCATAATACACACCTCTCAGCTGCTGCAGAACCTCATCATACACCTCAGCTGCTGCAGAACCTCATAATACACACTTCTCAGCTGCTGCAGAACCTCATCATACACCTCAGCTGCTGCAGAACCTCATCATACACCTCAGCTGCTGCAGAACCTCATAATACACACCTCTCAGCTGCTGCAGAACCTCATCATACACCTCAGCTGCTGCAGAACCTCATAACACACACCTCTCAGCTGCTGCAGAACCTCATCATACACCTCAGCTGCTGCAGAACCTCATAACACACACCTCTCAGCTGCTGCAGAATCTCATCATACACCTCAGCTGCTGCAGAACCTCATAATACACATCTCTCAGCTGCTGCAGAACTTCATAAGCCTCTCACTTTAGAAAAAAAGCATAATCTTTTAGCTATAATTGTACAAGTTTCAGCATACAGCACACAGGGGCTGAGGATACAGATATCCAGAGCTGTGCTCACCATTACTATCTGGTGTGCACAGGGTGGTAGCCTAACCCCCACTCCAGGTGACCCCCCAACTCTCAAACAAACACACACACCTCAATAACACACACCTCACAAACCCACTAACACACACACTTACATTCTCTGCAGGGAAAGTCTGGGGCAGCATGAGGTGCAGTCCTCATCTTCTTCTCTCCTGCACACAGCCGGCCCGGGCCCCTCCTGCTCCTCTAGTCCCGACAGAGAACGCAGCAGGAGAAGGTACTGAGGTGGCTGGGGAGGGGCCCGGGGGAGTGAGGAGGGGGCCCTGCTTTTGCTATTTTAAACCCAAGCATGGAGATATCTAACAATCAGGGGTGGTAAGGAGGGGGAGTGCACCCTGATATTTTGTGGTTCATGCAACATGAATGCTAGGATAGATTCCCTTTAAAAGACCTACTTTATCTACATTTTAGATGTTGAAAAGTGGGATTCAATTTGCGTTAAAGCCTGTGCTATATATCCAGAGGGCATGACCCATGGCAGTGATTTATTCTAAGTCTAGTAACACACAGTGTATTGGATGCATTTATTGTTCATTATGGGTGTAAGCATATTGATTCGTGACATAGTGGACTTTTATTGCAACATATTTCAATGATAAACAAATAACGGAGAAGATTTTATAAGTTCAATGTTCTAGAGGTCAAGAATCTTTTGATGGACAACCAATATGGTTGGTATTCTAGTTACCTCAAGCTTAATTATGTATGAGACAAATGGAATGAATCACTGTATAACAAGGCAGAGGTTACAAAATAAGCTGTGATGGCGGCCATGTACATTGTCACTCATCAGCGTAGGTTCACACGTTATATTTGTTGCTGCTTTTCAGTTTCACCAAATTGCTGCAACAAAGTACAGTACAGTGAAAGTGATGGGCATTTAACACGCCCCATTCACTAACTAACTAAAATCTGTGGATTCTAGATATTTTGTAGATTTGTTGATCCTCGGTTCGCCCAGTCTGTTTCAAACATGAAACCGATTATCATAGAAGATTCTTCTATTTCCATGCAGAAAGTGAAATCTGCATGTAGCAAATACTGGTTTCCAGGCTAGTTTAAAGAGAATATGTAATCAGAAAATGACTTCTTCACATAACATTTTTTATGTTAAAGTGAACCAATCACTTAAAAAAATGACTGTTATGCTATGGGAATGTGCCGTAGCAGCACCCAGCACACTTCCCAAACATGCTCCCTGGAATGTACAACCCGAAAACTTACTTTATAAACTTGACGCCCTGTATGTTAATTGCCCCCAAGTAGTCACCTGGGCGGTGAGCCGCCGGCAAGTAGTCACTGTCGCCTGACTGCCTGACTGCGTAATTGTGGTGACATCACTGAGAGGCGCGCTGTCCCAAACGTCCTTACTGTGCCGCTCGTGCGCAGTACAGCGTGTCCGGTCTGTGGTGTACTGCGCAGGTGCAGAATAGCCTCGATCTCATTGCCCAATCTCCAGCAATGAGTTTGAGGCTATTCTGCACCTGCGCAGTACGGCGTGAAGTGGACCTGCTGTACTGCACAAGTGCGGCAAAACAAGCACGTAGGCGCACCTATGTAAGGGGCGGCACGCCTTTCAGTGACGTCACCACAATTATGCAGTCTAATCACACCCAGAGGGGAGTGATTACCGCTCCGGAACGCCCAGAGGACAGTGAATACTTGCCGGCGGCTAACCGCCCAGATAACTACTTGGGGGCAATTTACATACAGGGCGCCAAGTTTATAAAGTAAGTTTTCGGGTTGTAAATTCCAGGGAGGGGGGTGTAAAAGCATGTTTGGGAAGTGTGCTGGGTGCTGCTACAGCACATTCCCATAGCATAACAGGCGTTTTTTAGGTAATTGGTTCCCTCTAAACATATTTTTTGAAAATTGTTGGTAACTGTTTTTCCTAATCTTCCATCCTACTGTCTAATCCTGAAATTTAGCAGTTTTCATTCTCACCACTGGGGCTAATACTAAGCTGAGACTTCCTGTTTTGTCTGTGGTGATAAGAGGAGACTACCGTGAAGTGATCTGTAAAGAATCCCATTGGAATGACATCTTCAAAGGTCACAGAGTGCGCACAGTAATGTTTCACATTCATCTCAAGGAGACAGTCTGTATATTGTTGTCTATGTTCATGAGGTTTGCGGTAAAGCATGTCACTAAATGCTGGTAAGAACAGTCGAGGCAATATGGCAGCCCCCATAACAAAGTACAAAAAGTTTAAAAAAAACAACAACAACCTACAGTCAGAAAATAGAAAGATTACAAGAAAAGAACAACTTTTAGTATCTGACTCTAATCAGTAAAAATAAATCAAGGTAATACGTTCCCTTTAAATACGTAATATAATAATGATCCTGGTCATAGTATTTAGGGCAACTAATAGGAATCATTTGATTTGTATATTAGGAAAAACCTGACTTTATCTACGCCTCACGTCACTTCCCTCCAGCTCACACCCTCACCTATGCAGGGATCGGGCAGATTATCTTATCTTCTGCTGACTCTTCTGCTCACTCATGTCATGTTACCCAATCCTCAATAAATCCTGAATGAATGAGTCTGTAGTGATCCAACTCATGACACCAACCGGTCCACTTCACATTCCTATTGTGACACTTCCAGTTGCTGCAGGTTGTACATCACGTGTAACGTGTAGTGGCTGCAGTGACTCATTTCCAGAATCCTCCTTATTGTCCCTGGAGATTTAGGCTCTGTGCAGTCACTGTATGCCCAAGGTTGAGGTATTTGTATACTCAGGGCATATCTGGAGCACTATAGGAGAGCATGGTTTTATTAGTTGCCTAGCTTTAGGCTTAGACACAACTTTTAGCATTTTTAGACTGAAACCCCCCCCCCCCCACACACACACACACACACACACACACACACACAAAAAAAGGGTGTTTTCTGATTTTAGTGTAAGTTACTGTAGGTTTTTTTTATCTTTTTATGCCCAGTTACTGGGGGGGGGGGGGGGGGGGACGCCAGAGAAAACACCAAATGCTTATAGCCATGATGGCTTTCAGCCGTTTTTATCCCTTTACAGGAATCTTTGTGGGAAAATGCCAATCTTTCTGCAGAAAAATGCTGAACGTGGGCCCTGCTGCAATGAAAAAGACAGAAAATACCTCCCAAACACCACGCCGCCCTGAAAAGCCTTGTGTGGGTATTGCATTTGAGTGTTCCCCATTGACTTCCAGCTAATATCTGGCTGTAGTGTTTTTGACCCAAAAATAGGTAGAAAGTAGGATTGGGCATATTGAAGTTCATTTGATGTCAGGAAGAGGCATTGGCTTACCCATCATCCCTCTGCTCCGCTGTTTGCTTGAAGAAGTAGCTGTCCTATGTTTTAGAAAGTCAGTAACAACTATCCTTGCCATCATAGGGATTGTCACTCAGCATTCCTAGACTCCTGAAAGGAAGTGAAATAATTTTTTTCTTAGTGCTTTTCCTCTTTTATTCCTCCTGGAAATGCATGAATATTCTCACATACTTACAACCCTGACTTCCAAAAAGACAGCGTGTCGGTGTTTTTTGTCCAGAGAATAAAATATGACGAAGTAGCTAAATATGATTTTAAAAAAGATACAGAAGAAAGAGGAGATCCTAAAATTCGCATGGTAGGATGTGTAATGTAGTAGCCAGCGCCGTCCTGCAGGTGTCGCTGTGCTATTGCTATATTTGAACACTAGCGCCATTGCTTAATTAGTGCAGCCTTGTTAAAACCCGACTGTCATCACGATAACAGGAATCTCTATTAGGCTACTGATCTATTTGTGTCCATAAAAAAACATCTTGAGTTACAAACGTAAATGACACAATAGACTAGAAGTGTCCCGAACCGTAGAACTACATCTCCCATCGAGCCCTTCGGGCGCAGCATGGTGACGTCATCACGCAGAGCAGCAGCCTGGCGGCAGGAATCTGAGGCGTTAAGGGCGGAGGAGGAGAAGGGGGGTTCAGGCGGCGACGACATAAGGGAAAGACATAAACAAAACATGGCGGAAGGAGCCGCCGCCGCTGCGCAGGCTAAGGAGAAGCGGAAGGAGCAGCTACGGCAGTGGGCCCGCTCATGTACCAACGAGGAGGCGGCCGAGCCCCGGTGGCAGCGGCGCAGGAGGAGGGCTGGGGACGGCAAGGAGGAGGATGAAGGAGAGCCGGGCTCCAGGGGAGAAGGGGATGGCCGCACCGTCCGCTTCGAGCGGGCAGCCGAGTTCCTGGCAGCCTGTGCCGGGGGAGACCTGCTGGAGGCTGAGGAGATGCTGAGGGGGGAGGACGGCACGGACATCATAGACAGCACCAACACGGACGGCATCAGCGCCCTGCACCAGGTGAGAGGAGCTCCGCACTGCCCGAGGGGGCTCCGCACTGGCCGGCGTATAGCAGCTCCTGCGGGGACTCCTGAGGGGAAGGGTATACTGGCCACTATTGGGGGGCTGTATACTGGTAGAGGGTATACTGGGCACTATTGGGGGGCTGTATACTGGTAGAGGGTATGCTGGCCACTATTGGGGGGCTGTATACTGGTAGAGGGTATGCTGGCCGCTATTGGGGGAGGCTGTATACTGGTAGAGGGTATGCTGGCCGCTATTGGGGGAGGCTGTATACTGGTAGAGGGTATGCTGGCCGCTATTGGGGGAGGCTGTATACTGGTAGAGGGTATGCTGGCCACTATTGGGGGAGGCTGTTTACTGGTAGAGGGTATGCTGGCCACTATTGGGGGAGGCTGTATACTGGTAGAGGGTATGCTGGCCACTATTGGGGGAGGCTGTATACTGGTAGAGGGTATGCTGGCCACTATTGGGGGAGGCTGTATACTGGTAGAGGGTATGCTGGCCACTATTGGGGGGCTGTATACTGGTAGAGGGTATGCTGGCCACTATTGGGGGGCTGTATACTGGTAGAGGGTATGCTGGCCGCTATTGGGGGGGGCTGTATACTGGTAGAGGGTATGCTGGCCGCTATTGGGGGGGGCTGTATACTGGTAGAGGGTATGCTGGCCGCTATTGGGGGGGGCTGTATACTGGTAGAGGGTATGCTGGCCGCTATTGGGGGGGGCTGTATACTGGTAAAGGGTATGCTGGCCACTATTGGGGGGCTGTATACTGGTAGAGGGTATGCTGGCCGCTATTGGGGGGGGCTGTATACTGGTAGAGGGTATGCTGGCCGCTATTGGGGGGGGCTGTATACTGGTAGAGGGTATGCTGGCCGCTATTGGGGGGGGCTGTATACTGGTAGAGGGTATGCTGGCCGCTATTGGGGGGGGCTGTATACTGGTAGAGGGTATGCTGGCCGCTATTGGGGGGGGCTGTATACTGGTAGAGGGTATGCTGGCCGCTATTGGGGGGGGCTGTATACTGGTAGAGGGTATGCTGGCCGCGATTGGGGGGGGGGGCTGTATACTGGTAGAGGGTATGCTGGCCGCTATTGGGGGGGGGGCTGTATACTGGTAGAGGGTATGCTGGCCGCTATTGGGGGGGGGGGCTGTATATTTGTGAAGGGTATGCTGGGCACTATTGTGGGGCTGTATACCTTCAGGGGGCTGTATACTGGTGGAGGGTATGCTGGCCACTATTGGGGGGGCTGTATACCTGCAGGGGGCTGTATACTGGTGGAGGGTATGCTAGCCACTATTGGGGGGCTGTATACTGGTGGATGGCATACTCTTGGGGGGCTTGTATACATGCTGGGGACTATATACTTGAGGGAGGTATACTAGAGACTACTGGGGGCTGTATAGCTAGTAGTGTCCAGGAAGGGAGAGGGGCTCCGTGCCTGCTGGTTGTTGGGTGGGGTGGGGGCTGTGACCAGGTTCTGCATGGACATCAGACTTTCCATTAGAGATGCATGTTGGGTCAGGTAGTTTTTGTGGTGACATTTGTATTTCTCCACCCATAGGGTGTTGTTAGTTGATTTCCTATTGTCTGTGTCGCTCTGTCACTGGTATTGTCACTGTTAGTCACTGATCATAGTTGTGTAGTGACAGATGTGCCACCCTGACTCTCACACACCAACTTTATCTCCCAGAGACAGTGGAGATGGATCCAGTTTGGCAGACAAGTCATTTTGCCCATACTCACATCTGGCTGTGGATCTTTGCTGTCATTGTCTGCATTTACTTAAAGGGTTGTCTGAGAGAGAAAAGTTGTAACATAAAAGCTTGCATTACTGACCCGCTAAACCCTCTGCTGCTCCAGTCCGGATGCCATCTCTCCATCATTAAAACGTTTCCTGTCTCTAGTTTAATTCCCTAAACTTTTAGACAACAATTTTAGTGCCCATAGGGGATCAGTAGACAACTACAAGTCTTTTCATTTACGTATTTTTTTTCTGCCATGAGTGCTTTTATACTATGGTCACACAACGTTGTTTTACTGCCATATTTTTGGACACAGTATCCTGACAGCCTCTTTAAAGGGGTGTGCTCATCAGAGTTAGGGCCTTACAGGGGACGATTATAATGCAAAAAATTATCGTTCGAGTTTAAAAGATAATTGTTCTGTGTAATTGCAGGCAACAATTGAAAAATCGTTCGTATGTCGTTGATTTAGATCTGAACCCAAAATTAATGTTAATTTTTCGCTGTAATTCCACATTCGTTCGCTCAAGTTCCGCATTTGTTCACTAATCTTTTAGTGTAATTGCACATTGTTCATTGATCAGAAGGAATAAATGATCATAGTAATGATCGCAACTAAGACCATCGTTCTGTGTGATATGGTGAATGATTTCAGGTTAATGATAAACGATCTCGTTTGCAATCGTTTATCGTTGGTCGATAATCGTTAAAAATCGCTCTGTGTAATAGGATACTTATTCTCTGTCCTGGGCAGATTGGTGGTTGTTAGACAGCCATGATCTCCACCAATTCCATGAAAACTGTGGTCCATGGTGCTTGGCAGTGTTAAGGAGTTCCATAGAGAAGGGATGGAGTACTGACTGCTCATTCATGGTGAGCTCTATTCATTCCAGGCCCCCTGCACGGTAATGGGGCACAGTGCTGAGGAGGGTTAGTGGGCTTCTTATCGTAGTGATTTAGGAATGGTTCCCCTGTGCTCTGTTGGATGGTACAGACAGGACGTGTGAGCTGTAAGTTTGGTATAAGGTCTCTTGCGGTCTCTGCCTAGTACAGTGGTAACTTGGTTTAAGAGCTCAAAGTTTTACAAAATTGTGACTTGGTTTAAGAGCATTGTTTTGGTTTAAGAGCTCCCTGTACTGGGTGGGAGCGCAAGTGGAGGAGGGGCATGGTCTGCATAGTGGGATCTACAGCACTGTACTCTGACTCAGGAAGTCTCCCTCACCTTCCAAACCATAGCAGATCCACTTCAGGCTGGGGCTTGCATCAGGGGACATGACTGTGGAGGTAATCTTTCCATAGCTGTAACCCCTCTCTCCCCGGACAGAGTGCTGGATTATGTGCCCACATCTGCCCTGCTCATTCCTTCATGCTCCCTGCAGTCTGTCAGCCCTTGTGTTTCCCATCCTCTCCATTACTGTACAGTAACTTATAATATCACATATTCTGCTGTTTCTAGATGTTTGTTTCATCTGTTTTACATGCTATTCAGAATAATAAATCATTATTTTTGGGGTGCGGAACCAATTGTTTGCATTTCTATGATTTCTTATGGGAAAATTAGCTTTGGTTTGAGAGTGGATTTGGATTACAAGCGCGGTCCCGGAACGAATTATGCTCGTAATCCAAGGCACCACTATATTTCCAGCAGCCTCTCCTCTCTGCCTCCCACAGCACAGAGCAGATGTCACTGATCCAGGTCCTTCACTCATTGTTCTATCTCTGCAATTGGTTGGCAAGTGCCCAGTGACCCTAGGAGGAGGCTGTCAGCTGGGAGTCTGGAGATAACCGCCGCCCAGTTTTATCATGATTGTGCTTTTACTGGGTGACAAGTAATAGAAGCTATTCTGCTAGTACACTGTTACTAAGCTACATAGCTTTATTATTTATATATATAATTTTTTTTATTCTTTCCTCAGACTTCGCTACGTGTGATTTTCAGAGTAGAAACTAAGGAGCTGTGTTGGGTCAATCATTTATTGCTTTACTTTCATCTTGCTTTATGGTTCTATATTTTCTCTACATTGCAGTTATATTACATTACAGGGGAAAATGCCTTGTCATGTCAGGTTTCCTTATAGATGTTAGATCAGTTCCTGCAGACATACCCATGTATATGAAGATTTATATAAAGGGGGCACTGCACTACTGCTGAGCAGTAAGGTGACCAATAGAATATTGATGTTAACTAAGAGCAATAAAATAGCTTAAAATGACCAAAATGATTGCATTAAAGAGGTATGCCCTTCTCTTTTGGTTTTGCCTCTTCATCCTCCTTCTATCTGCAAAACCAACCCATTTACTTTGCAGTGAGAATCTGTGGAGGCACCATAGAGCACTCGCCCACCGGGAGCCTTTACACAGAGGGATTTATCTGACAGATCATTGAAGCCAAAGCCGGGAACAGGTCATAAAGGAAAAACTGAGATTTCTCCTCTTTTCAAATCCATTCCTGGCTTTGGCTCCAAAAATCTACCAGAGAAATCTGTGTTAAGGCACCCTCAGGCTTATATCCTAACCTGATCATTTAGGGCGCGTTCCCTGGAGATATTCCATTTAAAATTCCCTGCAGACAATCCGCAACATATTCTAGTAGCAGCAATGTGGATGAGACTATAAGAAATAGCATCCATTGGCAACAGAAAAATCCATCCAGTACACCTTATACAGAAGAGTGTTGGCCTGCTGCTATACACTTGTCACCAATGTGTATGGGGGCGTTTAAAGATGTTTTGGCTTTAAAAGGGTAACATTTTAAATGCTAAAAATGTATGGGGCCTGATCATGACATGCCTGAAGCATGATACCACTGTGAAGAGAGCAGAACGTGTACCCAGCCTGCAGTGTGTGAATCTGCAGGCAGAGCTGATAGAGATTCAGCTATAAACTGATCAATGAGTATCTGACACCATTGCATCTTTATGTGATGTGTTTAAGTGTTGCTGTTACATGTTATTTAACTATACATATTTAGAGGTCATTGAACAAGCATCCACTGTAAATTTAGTGTGTGGGATGTTTATTTTTTATTAGAGAACAAACACAAATTGAGCTGAATCCTCAGCTACAATGACTGTGTGGTCAGGGTCCTGCAGGACGGAGATGTTATTGTGGATTGGTGTTTCCCTGGAACTCCTCTTTCAGATTGTTAATACTTGCATGGTTTTGTGGGCCAAGGTTTGGGGTATTTGCATACTACAGAATCGGCTCGCAATTTCAAGCGGACTTTGCGGCTCGCGCGCTTCGCCATCTGCCCGATGAGTTGACATGGCAGTACTTTACAGTGCAATGGGCTCAGGCTTGGTTAAAACAAAGCACGTATATATATATATATATATATATATATATATATATAATATATATATTTGCCTGCTCTTATGCTCCACTGCTGCTGTTCTTCTGACTAAAAAAAAAAAAAAAAAAAAGTCCTGCACTTTCTGGTCTATCTAGACACAGCCCATCAATGACAGACATAGTCGTGGCTCTGTCTGTGCCTGAGTAAACTATTAGTGAAATAGTGTTGCAGTTAGGCACCCTGCTGGGATGACCTGGCTACAAAGTATCTTAAAAACCAGCACAATAGAAATGCAAGACTAAAGGCCCTATTCCACTGAACTTTTTCAAACGATTATCGTTCATAAAATCGTTCAAACGACCGCTCGTTAATGATATTCTTTCTGTGGAATAGCTGTAAACGAGCGAACGACAACAGCGAAATCGTCGTTGAGTCGTTCACTATTTTTTTTCAACATGTTGAAAAAAAATCGTTGGTCTTTCAAATATAAAATATAAAAAATATTTCAGTCGTTCTTGAAATGTGTACCTACATTTCCCCACGTTTTCAACGACCATGTAACGATTTAACAACCGCAAAAAAATCATTACACTACATATATCGTTCACGTTCCCACACGTATTATGTTATCGTTCGCTTAAAAAAAATCGTTAAGTGCTCGTTAACGAGCGGTCGTTGGAGCGAGTCTATGAACGATAATCATTCGTGAAATAGGGCTATAAGATGTTGTGTATGTGGATTGGTATTGGCATCATGCAGGGTGAATTGAGTCAACAACTGTGTGAATGTTAATGTAGTTTCTGTCTTAGCAGAAAATGTGATGGAAAATTAAATAAGATTTCACTTTATGTACAAAATGACTTTTGACAGCTTAGCTTCCCAACTGTCCTGAGTTTGATCATATCCTGACTTCTACAAGACCACATTCACATACGTTGTACTGTCCTATAGTGCCACATTGAAAATCCATAGCACTTTGCCATGTATGAATGTGGCCTTTGGGTAGCTTCACACTCACCGTATTGCAGCGGATTTTATGCTGTGGATCCTGTACGTGTGAATGCACCCTTAAGCTGCGTTCACACTATGTATATTTCAGTCAGTATATTTCAGTCAGTATTGCAACCAAAAGCAGGAGTGGATTAAAAACACAGAAAGGATCTGTTCACACAATGTTGAAATTGAGTGGATGGCCGCCATATAACAGTAAATAACTGCCATTATTTCAATATAATGGCCGTTGTTCTAAAATAACAGCAAATATTTGCCATTAAATGGCGGCCATCCACTCAATTTCAACATTGTGTGAACAGATCCTTTCTGTGTTTTTAATCCACTCCTGCTTTTGGTTGCAATACTGACTGAAATATACTGACTGAAATGTACATATACTGACTGAAATATACGTCGTGTGAACGCAGCCTTTGGCTAGCTTCACATACAGTATATTTCAGTCAGTATTTGGTCTGTATTCTGCAACCTTAACCAGGAGTGGATTGAAAACGCAGAAAGGCTCTGTTCACACACTGTTGAAATTGAGTGGATGGCCGCCATATAGCAGTAAATAACGGCCATTATTTCAATATAACAGCCGTTGTTTTAAAATAACAGCAAATATTTGCTATTAAATGGCGGCCATCCAGTCAATTTCAACATTGTGTGAACAGAGCCTTTCTGTGTTTTCAATCCACTCCTGGTTTTGGTTGCAAAATACTGACCAAAGTACTGAATGAAATATACTGTGTGTGAACCCAGCCTTACAGTGTATGCTGTAGTTTACAGTGTATGACTGGCTACTCTAGAATTATGAATCAAATGCCATAGATCATGTGGGAGGTTGCTCATCATACCAGTTGAAGACCAGTAGATGCAGATGCAGGTTGCCCATACACTTCATAGCTGCCAATTCCTTCTGTCTCCCCAGATACATGAAGCCACCTCAATGAGAACTTATGGTGCTCTTCTTTGCCCTCCCCCACTCCTGTGTGTGAACAGGGCCTGGCTACATAACTCTGTCCTGCCTTAGATCCCACACACAGATTAGCAATCTAGTTTAGAAATGCATAGGAATGTACATCTTGTCTTCTCCATGCTGGCTCTGACTGATTCTAGGCTGATAATAAAGATACCGCAGAGCCGGGACTGGTAAGGAAGCACTGCTATTTCTGGTTAATTTCCACTAATATTCCAGTATAGCAGGGAGGGGTCCCTCCACTGATAACAGCATGTAATTAGAATCTCGGCACTGCCACCGGTCTATAGCAGACCCTAAAGGCCCTATTCCACGGAACAATTATTGGCCGTATTCAGACGATATCTGCTGTTACGCCCGATAATAGTGTTGTGGAATAGAGGGCAACGATCAACTGACATCGTTCATGTCGGCTGGTCGTTGCTTTACTTTTTTTTTCAAACATGTTAAAAAACAAGCGACTATGATAGCAGTGATCTGCCGCCGCTCCGTGAAATAGGAGCAGCGGCAGCAGACCGCTGCTATCCCCTATGGGCTGCCCTGACGAGCTAGTGATCACCCTTGCAGCTCCCCACCGCTGCCCCCTCACCTGCTCGCTGCGTTGTCGGCCCGTGAAATATGGGCTTCATGCCGACATGCGGTGATAGAAGGAAACAATTTATTTGTGTTAATTTGACATTGTTTTTTAGACATCCTCCTTCCATAGACCTGCCTTAGAATATGTTGTTTTTGTAGGAGGGATGCAAGTAGCTACTAAACTTGTGCAAAGCTGCTTTTTTCCTCAGGTAAAGAAAGCATTTGGTTAAAATCCACCTCTATTCTTT
Source organism: Dendropsophus ebraccatus (assembly GCF_027789765.1). Taxonomy (NCBI): domain Eukaryota; kingdom Metazoa; phylum Chordata; class Amphibia; order Anura; family Hylidae; genus Dendropsophus; species Dendropsophus ebraccatus. The sequence goes on from NC_091465.1 coordinate 52,523,164, forward strand.
GCTCTCTTTTATCCTGTGAAACGCTTGGTTTGTCCCTATAATGTGTTAAAGGGACCTAATCTGTTCTTCAGTGCACTGGTGGAGCTACTGGTGAGAGTGCAGATTCCTACATTTACCAATGAAAGGTGCTTGCAGTAAGGGGCCTATTCCACGGGAGCGATAATCGTCCAGTGGAATAGAGAAAACGATCAGCCGATTGTGCCATCGGCTGATCGTTTATTTAGGGCCAGACCTAAAATTATCGGTCCCCCACCGCTCATCGCTACAGTGGAATAGCGGTGCGCGGCAGGCGACCAACGTTTTGAGAAGCGCAGCATACATTACCTTGCAGGGCTTCTCCTCCACTCCGTCTTCCTCCCCGGGTTCCGTGCGCAGCATCAGCAGCCCAAGAGCGGCCTGACTGAGCAGTCAGACTGCTCAGCCAATCAGGCTCAGTCAGGCAGCTCCGGAGCTGCTGATGCGCCGCGGGACCCGAGGAGGAAGACGGAGCGCAGGAGAAGCCCTGACAGGTAATGTAGGGTGCAAGGGCTGCAAGGACATCGGTAACGATGTGTCTGCAGCCCTCGCTCAACGATCATCGGGCCGTGAAACAGGCCCAGTAAACGAGCGCCAATCTAGCAGATCGGCGCTCATTTACATCGTTGATCGGCCCGTGGAATAGGACCATAAGACCTGGGGCCTGCTTCATGCGAAGCCATTGGAATACATCAGAATATCAACACAGTGGTTTTCTGATGTGTAACCCATCATGGCAATAGGGTTCAATAGACTAAACAGTCACAAATAGACTGTTTGGTCTGCTTCTCGGCAGTATACATGTTATTTGTACACTGTAAGATTCTGCCACCATTTTGATCAAGCTTTGCAGTAATTTTGATGGCTACAATGACCACAGTTTTGAGGTGCTGTTCTTGCCATCCAAAGTACCTTCAGTCAGTGGTGCCCAATAAAATCAGTCTCACCAGTTACTGCATGTTTATACACAGAAGCTATGGCATTATGGTTTATTCATTGTCTTACACTTTTAGATAAACTGACAGCCATGACTGTGACTATTTGTAAGCATGCTGAGTGAGGCCTTATTGCTACATCCCATGCACACATCATATATACAGGTGGTGTGTATCAGAATGGATTATTGAGCCGGCAGCTCTGATACAGGTTAAATCTTCGTGCTACTGTAATGACAGCTGCACCACTGTCATTACAGTACTGGGAAGATTTAACCTGTTTCTGATCATCTGTTGTATGCACACAGTGTATATACAGACTGTGCATTAGATCGTAGCAATAAAGCCGAACTTCTGTGACCTGTAGAGAGAGGAAGGCTGAGCTGCTATTGTCTGTGCTGTCCTGCTTATGGGTGTGTGCACACTAAAGAATAGGCGAGGAGTTGAAGAGGAATCTGCTCTTATTTCAGCTTGATATCCCTCCCGTAAAATATGAACAGAGCAAATGTCCCATTGAGTTCATTGGGATTTCCACTCTGTTGTTCACACATGTCAATTCTTTGGGCAGATTTTGCTCGAGGAATCCTATAGAAGTCAATGGGGGCTTGAATTCCGCTCTTATTCTGCCAGAGCTGAAAAGCCAGAAATTTCAAGCAGAAAACTTTCCTTTAGGGTACCTTCACACATACCGACTCGCAGCAGAAATCTTGCTGCGAGTTTTGCAGTGAGATCAGTGGCTGCGGCTGGGCAACACACTGATTTGGCTGGGCGGTAGAGAAGGATGCTGGGAACCGCGTGCAGCAAGAAGAGAGGTAATGTATATACAGACAGCGCGGGAGCTGATGAAGGGGTTAAGGGGCGGCTGCATTACATACTCGCAGCTGTCTTTCAGAGTACTGCGAGTATGTTGTCACAGGGACCTGCCCGGACCTTACCTTGTAGCGGATCTCACTGCAAAACTCGCAGCGAGATTTCTGCTGCGAGACGGTATGTGTGAAGGCACCCTTAGGATACCTTCACACGTACCGGATTCACAGCAGATTTCACGCTACGAGTTTGCATCAAAATCCAATGCGAATCCATGTAGTGTAAAGGTCTATGGGGTTACATATCCGCAGCGGAATTTTCATTCCACTAAGGGTATGTAACCTGGCCCCTTTAACCCCTCGCAGCTCCGAGTGCTGCCGTGCACTGATTGGCTGATGGGGACCAAGGGGAGTCGTGAGCCCAACTCCAGCTGGAGCGCCGAGTGGGTGATGTATGCTCCGGGCCGGAGGCGGCGGGGGGTTAAAGAGGCTGGGTTACATATCCGCAGTGGAATGTAAATTCCACTGCGGATATGTAACCCATAGACCTTCATACTACATGGATTTGCATTGGATTTTGCTGCAAACTGTGAAATCTGGTACGTGTGAAGCTACCCTTACAATTGCTTATTAATTCCTCAGTGTGCACATATCCTATGACAGACAGAGCAGGAAGTTTCAGGCCTAGTGGTGTGACATCACCAAAACATCTTCAAAAATATGTTTGTTGTAAGAACTTTATTTTCACACTGCTATCAGAGAGTCAGTATTCCCAGAAGATTTGACAGTACCTATAGCACAATGCTGCTCTTTAGTAAGTGGTATGTTATGCAATGGATCTGGTAATGGGGCATGGCTTTCTTTATAAACTGCATGGTCGCAGGATAAATTTTTGGTTACTTACAGGTATACAGTAAAAGTCTATTAGAAGTTATTTTGCATCTAGTAAGAGGTTTTTCAGGAATACATAATTGATGGATTGGGGTTGGGGGGTGGCTAGTGCCGGCACCTGCTCCCTTCCCCCCGTTGATCAGCGCCTGTACTACACTGGCTTCTATTTCCTCAGGTGCTGGGGTACTGTTATTAAAGTGAAAAGGAGCTGAGGACGCAGTACCCTGCCGCTTCACAGTCAATGGAGATAGCTGCTTCTTGCTGTGTTCTCACTAGTGCACCACATTGGATCAATGAGAGGGCTAGGTGTTAGCACTTTGCTGATCAACTATTCATAGTCTGTTTGCAGGATGGTTTTTGCCTGGAAAACCCCTCTAAGTTCTGTTTGATACGTTAGGGAGATAGAAGCGGCGTTTACATGGCCACGTAAATAGTCAACGTAAAAGTTGCATGTTGCATGTCCGTTCGGAGCGTATGTTTTCTCTAGCGCAGTGTAGAAATAGATGAATATTCGGTCTTGGAGCCTTTTACGTGTTTTTTTTTTTTTTTTGATAGTCTGTCATGCTTGGAACAGATTGGTTGTATCCTATTTCAGTGTCAGATTTGTTCTGAGAAAGCCAGCTAGCGAGAACAGCCGGCTGCATCCCTGTTATGTTTTTCTTGCTGGCTTCTTGGACTTCTACAGTCTTCCAAAGAATAATAAGGTGGTCAAGATGAATCCTCTGGGAAATAATCCTCTCAGCAGTCAAACATCTCACAATCTGAAGTCTAAAGTCTTTTTATCTAATGAAGCCCCAATACATTTCCAGAAATGTCTGTTTTCTGTAGCATTTGCTTTACATTATCACTTCCGCTCCATTACAGATGTTGTGCAGTCTATGCCGGTATCTTGGGAATACGATGTAGTAGTCGCTGCACAAAACTTTTATTGTGCCGTATAGAAAACTAGCATGGTCTGAACTATGATAAAATAGGATGTGGTATACCATTTTATTATGTGACAAATAGTTTCTAATCTAGTAATCTTCTAATATAAGGCCACAATACCTGCACAAATCGCTATTGTACATCAGCAATGGGTGCTCTAGAAACACATTGTAGTTTTATGTCTGCAAAACTGTATGATAAGTTGTTGACGTATGCTGGAAACATGTCTAGACTGTCCCCTAAGCTTACAGTATAAATGTAAGGTGAGCCAATATTTAGTGCAGGAGATAAGGGAGCAACCTAATATCTGGGGAAGGAAGAATATTTCAAGTATATTTCACCTGTACTGCTGGTTTCTGGGAGAAGGGGGGGGGGGACCAATTGGGCTGATTGGTTCCCTATAAGGTCTCTTCTGGCTGTCATTAACATTTCATGTAAAATTAAATACTAAAATTCTGTACTAGTTATGATCATCACACAGGCATATGGCTAAAACAAAAAGCAGCAATACCTGCACTGCAGAAAGTTATGTAAACTATTTAAATGAGTTGCTATATACCAGACACAGCCCATGAGGCAGACCTCTTTCTATTACTAAATGAGCCACATATTGAAACTGGGCATGCTCTTTTGCTGAGGGAGGCTGAGCTGTGGACATTATTATAGGCAGGAGAAAAGGGATATCCGTAGATAATACATGATGTATTATCTACAGATATCCCTTTTCTCCTGCCTATAATAATAAATGGGACTCTTCTGGGAAGCGATCTGCGTAGATTAGAAAGCCTCAGCTCAGTTGTAGGATTAGTGGTCAGGGTGAAAACTGCAAGATAAAATTAGAGATGCATGAATCACTCATCTAAATGAAGTGAAGTGCTTCGTTTGGTCCGCTCATCAAGTCGCCGGCCTTCCAGGGATCTAATCCTGGGAAACTGCAAGAAGTTTACTAGGATTGGATTCAGCTTTTCCAGGCATCCTGGGTGGAGTGGCAGGAAGTGTAGCAGTAAAAGGCAGCCCCCTTAACTGCCCTGTGGCCCAGTACATACATTATGGGTCTGCGCTCTGGCTTCTGGACGTTCCGCTTGGCCAATCAGTGCTCTGCAGCAGCCACTGATTGGGTGAGCGGGACGTCTTGACGCTGAGAACTCTAAAAGCAAGCTGGACCATGGACCGGTAATGCATGTACAGGGCCCCGGGGGGTGGGGTGGGGTGGGGGGGTGGTGGTTAAGGCAGGCTGACTTTGTCATCCTGCTAAGAGTGTGTAAATCATGCTGTATGTATTATTATTGAAAGTGACAGGGAAGGACCGCAGTGGATTTCTGCTGCATATCGGTTACGTGTGAACGCATCCTTAGGTTCACACGTAACGTGATCGCAGCGGATTTCAGCCTGCGAAATCCATTGCGATTCCCCTCCTGCCATTTTTAATAGCATTACATACTTGCTGCGGAATTGTCATCCTGCTGCGCGTATGTAAGCGGCAGCCTCCTTAACCCCCTGGGGCCTAGTGCATACATTACTGGTCTGTGCTCCGGTTTGTTTGGTGGCTCTCGACGTCTGGACATCCCGCTCAGCCAAAAAGTGAGCTGCGGCAGGACAGAGCACTGATTGGCTGAGCAGGATGTCAGGACTCGGGGAGCCACAGAACAAGCCAGAGCACAGACTGGTAATGTATGTACTAGGCCCCAGGGGATTAACTCCTTGCTGCAAAATGATGTTCCGGGAGTGTCATGTAATGCAGGTAGTTCCTGCAAAATGACGTTCCCGAAACGTCATTCTCTCCCTGCCTCACCCCTCTGTCCCTAACAACTATCAGGCAGCGGTAGGAGGCTGTGTCACACAGAGATCCACTGAAACAGCTGCTAAATTGTTTTTTTTTTTTTTTATAAAAAATGGTTAGGGTGTCACATGTCCCCTCAAATGGTACCGATGAAAACATCAACTTGTCTTACACAAATATTTTGGCTCCGCAAGGCATCTGTGACATGGTATAATGGTTAAAAAAAAAAAACCTGAAATATAAAAAGGCCCCAAAAATCACTTGGTCTCTTTCATGTCTACGGCCTGTGGTTGATTCAGGTGATGCACTGCGGCTACATATGGGGGATTTCTAGAAACAATGAAATAAGGAGAATCAATAGTGAGTGGTGTTTCTCAGTTAGTATTTGCTATGAGAGGGCCAGTTCACACTGAGTTAACATGGTGTAATTCCGCGGCGGAGAGGTCCCGCCATGCTCGGTGCGCTGCTGTAAGTGAATGAGAGGGCGAGTACTCGTCCGCTCCCTCTTCTCTCCGCTTAAAGAAGTAACATGTTACTACTTTTAGCGGGGGCAGCTGAGGAGCGCGCGGCCTCTCATTCACTTACAGCAGCACACTGAGTACGACGGGATTTGCCGTGGAATTACTGGCCCTAAGAGGAAAAAATTAATTAAAATAGAATATCTGCCAAAAAAATTTAAATGTTAAATTTCCCCTCCAACTTGCTTAAATTTCTGAGAAACACCTAAAGGGTTAATAAACTTATGAAATGTTACTTTGAATACTTTGAGGGGTGCAGTTTTTACAGTGGAGGGATTTATAACTAACATACAGGCCCCACAAATCCACTTCAGAACTAAACTGGTCCCTAATAAAATCAGAGCTGAAATTTTCATAAAAATTTTGAAAAATCGCTGCAAAATTTGGAAACCCTTTAACATCCTAACAGGTAAAAGGACGTTCACCAAATGACGTCACCATAAAGCAGACATGTTGTAGATGTTGCATTAATAATTAGTTCATGTGGCATGACTATCTTTCTTAGGAAAAGAATTTTGAATATAAAGAAATGTAAAATTTTAAAATTTTTGCGCAAATGTTTTGTTTTTTACAAAAAACTACGGTGTATCAACCAAAATATACCACACAAAGAGGAATATGTCACGAAAAAACAGTCTCTGAATAAGCGCGATAGTTAAAAGCATTACAGAGTTATTACTACCTAAAGAGAGACAGATCAGACTTGAAAAATAGGCCCCGGGCATTAAGGTCAAAACAGGCTGAAGAGGCAAGGGGATAAGGGGGCTGCCGCTTACATACTCGCAGTGGCATGACAATTCCGCTGCAAGTATGTAATCCTATTAAAACTGACAGGAGGGGAATCGCAGCGGATTTCGCAAAGTAAAATCCGCTGTGATTCAGTTACGTGTGAAGCTACCCTAAAGATGTATCTGTTGCTAAAATTGTGGCTGCATGAAAAATATGGTACAAGCCATCTCCTCCTAGTTTTGGCCTAGGAAAATGTATCCAGTAAATGTATTAATTCTTCCATTGTGTTTGAAACAATGGCATCAGGTAAATCTGCTTAATCTGTGGAAGCCCAACCAGTAAGAATAGATTGATGTAGATATTACACAGAGTACTGCACAAAAAGCAGCCACAATATCCCTGGTGCTCTTGTGGACGGACTAGAAAAGTTCATCTGTTGAAAACACTCTGTAATCTCTTATCTCTGTTGCAGGGTTACTTTCTGTTGATAGTGTCAGCACGTTATCAGCTTGTAATGTACAGTTTGTTTGATTTCCATTGAGTTATGGATAGAGCAGCTCACTTTCTGCATAGTCTCATTCAGGGCATCAGTAGACTTTGCATTGCATCACTAGCTGGCATTTGTAAAGAGTTCACCCCAATGTGTGTTTACATTTAATGTATACGGTGTGTGTGTGTATATATGTATAATATATGTTACTGAGCACAGATATAAGACAATAGGGGAATAGGAAGCTTCAGCTTTGTTCACTGCTACGGAATCGGCGAGGAATTTCAATAAGAGTTTGTGCTGTGAACTCCGCTTGAAATTTTGCCTGTCCCATTCTGTGGGATTTTTCAAGCGCAATCCTCAATCTGCCTAAAGAATTGACATGTCACCAAAAGTTCTTTAATGTGATTAACACAAAAACTTGATTTAAACAATGTCATTTTCTGATGACACATTCCCTTTACCAAGATGGCCTTTGTTCCTTGTTGCTGCATGTATCAGGCAGAGATGAGCTTCTGCGGCAGCCAGTTGCCTAACAGCCAGAGAGGAATATGATCTAAGTATAAGAGAATGGCTGATCCGTGACAGGCATAACACACACTATGGCATATCATGGAGGAAGTTAAGTTTTCCTTGCATTGATTACTGTACTCTTTTCTGCCAGCCGCTGGTACCTTTTTCTGTTCATGTATTTGTAAGGGAAAACAGGTTTGTCGGAAGTGGCATCACATGTGTTACCGGAGATCAGGATTTGTCCTTATTTTACAAATGTTACTCTGCGGCTATAACCTGCAAATGTTGTTTTATTACGTGCCCCAGGCATCTAAACCACACATGTCAGGCTCATACATGTAACACTGCTGGGGGCCTGGAGCCTGCTCCTCACATGTGCCGTCTCTGTCTTCAAAAGGCATTTACCCTTTAAAATTATAGCTGCCATACTATTTATTTATATGAACTTTCCTGAAATTGGTTACAACTTCACAAAATAGCCTAGGAAAATGCAAAATGTCCTCTGCTAGTAGTGTAATCCATGGTGTCGGGATACTACAGTGCGGTACTGTCTATGTGGAGCCTTGCTCTGGGATTGTCATTACTCTGTGAAGGGATGTGCTGCATGCAGACTCTCTTGTTTTTCCATGACTTCATGGTTTTTTTGGCTGATGCAGCTTCCTAATATTTCTGATCCTCTCCACACCCCATTATTTGTGTGTGTCTCGGTACAAAGCTGAACAGACTTTTGTCTGATTGCTAGTGATGTTGTTTCATATCTTTGAGGATTGCAATATTTTTGAAACTATAATTACTATTGTCAAACCTTTCCTTTTGTGTGTGTGTTTTTTGTTTTGCTTTTGTAACCCATTATACTGTATAAGTTTGGGTTGTACTTATGTATAAGTATAAAGTAGCATTTTTCATCATGCCACCAAGCTTTTTCTTCCCCCCCCCCCCCCCCTTTCAATAGCCCAAAAAAATTGACAATTCGCGGATGAGATACCATGCCTCCTCTTACAAGGGACAACCAATCACGTGGCTGGGCCGCATCATTTGTGTGTATGTATGTGTGTGTGTGTGTGTGTGTGTGTGTGTGTGTGTATATATACACTCACCGGCTACTTTATTAGGTACACCATGCTAGTAACGGGTTGGACCCCCTTTTGCCTTCAGAACTGCCTCAATTCTTCTTGGCATAGATACAACAAGGTGCTGGAAGCATTCCTCAGAGATTTTGGTCCATATTGACATGATGGCATCACACAGTTGCCGCAGATTTGTCGGCTGCACATCCATGATGCGAATCTCCCGTTCCACCACATCCCAAAGATGCTCTATTGGATTGAGATCTGGTGACTGTGGAGGCCATTTGAGTACAGTGAACTCATTGTCATGTCCAAGAAACCAGTCTGAGATGATTCTAGCTTTATAACATGGCGCGTTATCCTGCTGAAAGTAGCCATCAGATGTTGGGTACATTGTGGTCATAAAGGGATGGACATGGTCAGCAACAATACTCAGGTAGGCTGTGGTGTTGCAACAATGCTCAATTGGTACCAAGGGGCCCAAGGAGTGCCAAGAAAATATTCCCCACACCATGACACCACCACCACCAGCCTGAACCGTTGATACAAGGCAGGATGGATCCATGCTTTCATGTTGTTGACGCCAAATTCTGACCCTACCATCCGAATGTCGCAGCAGAAATCGAGACTCATCAGACCAGGCAACGTTTTTCCAATCTTCTACTGTCCAATTTCGATGAGCTTGTGCAAATTGTAGCCTCAGTTTCCTGTTCTTAGCTGAAAGGAGTGGAACCCGGTGTGGTCTTCTGCTGCTGTAGCCTATCTGCCTCAAAGTTCGACGTACTGTGCGTTCAGAGATTCTCTTCTGCCTACCTTGGTTGTAACGGTTGGCTATTTGAGTCACTGTTGCCTTTCTATCAGCTCGAACCAGTCTGCCCATTCTCCTCTGACCTCTGGCATCAACAAGGCATTTCTGCCCACAGAACTGCCGCTCACTGGATGTTTTTCCTTTTTCGGACCATTCTCTGTAACACCTAGAGATGGTTGTGCGTGAAAATCCCAGTAGATCAGCAGTTTCTGAAATACTCAGACCAGCCCTTCTGGCACCAACAAGCATGCCACGTTCAAAGGCCTCAAATCACCTTTCTTCCCCATACTGATGCTCGGTTTGAACTGCAGGAGATTGTCTTGACCATGTCTACATGCCTAAATGCACTGAGTTGCCGCCATGTGATTGGCTGATTAGAAATGAAGTGGTAACGTGCAGTTGGACAGGTGTACCTAATTAAGTGGCCGGTGAGTGTATATATATAATATATAATCTAGGTCTGGCAAGCCATGTGGCATGTAATTGACTTTTTGCTTTGCCCATAAATTATACAGGTTGTGTTGGGGTGCATTCACATGTTCTGTGTATAAGGTTCAAACGCTGTAGATGTTCTGCACAGCAGATTCACTTAACAGCAAATGTTTGTATCTTTGCGGTAAATCTTCGGTAGCTCATTTTCCATATATGTGCCGTATTGATGGAATGCGTGAATGCACCCTTAATGTAGCGCTACAAGAACATGGTTATTTGCTTCAAGAGACAGCACCACTCATGTTTTGTAACTGTTTTATTGAAGTGAACAGAGCTTAACTTCAAACCACACCTGAACTGTAGAATAGTGTGGGATAGCCCCTTTAATCAGTCCTACAAATAACCTCTCTGCGCTGTTGAGTATTGAACCAGTTTATTGCCGAAAGGTTGTGTTTCTCGAGGTGTGTGTGTGTGTAAGTATATTAGACCTGACCTGAAGCTGCAAGCTATGTGTTCATCTCTCTTCCTGCTGGTGTTCTGTGTTTGTCTAAGCATTTAAAATTATTTTCTCTATTATCTGCCGTGACATTGACAGACATTGGATGATCCACAAGTTGGTTTGCATTTCGCGTGTTTTGTAGAATACACTTTCACAGCTGGAGGAAAGTTTTCTCGCTAGATAACTTGGTGCTAGTTTTTCAGACCGGCCATAGATGGTCCGATGCTGCACTAATGTGCCTTGACTCTTAAAGAGTCACTGTCTTATTTTTTTTTTTTTTTTTGCAGAAATCAATAGTCCAGGCGATTTGAAGAAACTTTGTAATTGGGTTTATTAGCCAAATCTGCCATTATCTGCATGTAAAAAGCCTTTTCCCAGGTCCCCCCCCTCCTTCCTCTTTTTCATCCACTCTGAAAAATCTGAAAATTGTGACTTGTTGCAGGAGACGTACCCTGTCTGCTCTAGGGAGAGGGGAGGGGGGAGGAGGAAGGAGGGAGTTAGCCGGCAGCAGAAAGCAGATAACAGAGGATTACAGGCACAGAGCTGGGTGACAGCTGTAATCCGAGCTCGGACAGGTCACTGGTGACTGTCACAGGAGATATCCCGTGAGGGATTTGTAGATTAACTCTTTGTTGTCCTGTTTTCGTCTTTTCTTTAGCTCTCTCCATAGGAGAACAATGAAGACAGGGGGGAGAGCTTCAAACTGCTTTTTCATGATAAAAATGCATTTTTCGGATAATAAACCCAATTACAAAGTTTCTTAAAATCGCCTGGACTATTGATTTCTGCAAAAGAAAAATTCACGACAGTGACACTTTAAAGCTTTCAAGACTAGCTACATATAAAAAATTATAAAAGACTGATTTTCATAAGGTTTAACCAAGTTAGAGGAGATGTTGTGAATGGAGCTCCACTTTCTCCCACACCCGCACACAGTATATTATTGCTGCCTGATACTACTGATTTTGCTACAACATTGGGTAGCTATGGGTTATTGTGTGCGGGGTTGTTTTACCTGCATGCAAAGCTCACTTCATCCATCTTTTTGTGTGGCAGGAAAATCATTGTTATAGGCTGCACATCTGCAAACGATAATCGTCCAGTGGAATTGGGCCCTTAGGCTGAGGATAACTATATTGTGATCATTATTACCAAGGTTTCCATAAACATTCATTCCCAGCTATCTCTGCATTGTTAGAAATGGCCAGATCCAACAGAGCATCAATTGTTGGCTTCTCTACATACTGGTCCATAAAATTATTAATGAATAAAGAAATGTTCTCCTCAGAGCCTAAACTGTATTTACAGAAACCTTTATTATTTCATTCAGATGTGGTGTAAAAATCCAATGCAGTGAATCCACCAAAGAACCTGCACAGGTTACTGTCTGATGTAGTGTTTTTATTCATTACATTGCTGCAGAATATATACCTGAGACTCTGTGATTTTTTTTTTTTTTTTTTTTTTTCAGATTGGTAATGGAGTTTCCATGGGTTTTTCTTGGCCCACATTGTATATCTTTAAAACATATTCATACATTGGAAACATATACAGAACTTTTATGTCATGTGATCCCGAGCTGCACTGTGCTGGGGTATGGAAAGTATGGATTTCTGTGGTACGTCTGGACCCATAGACTGTATATGGCATTAAAGGGCAACTCCGGCGTTTTTTTTTCTTTCTTTAGGTTATTTAACACACATTACAAAGTTATAACTTTGTAATGTGTCTAAATAACTAAATAACCTATTTGGCTCCAATTTCCCCCCCTCCCACCCCTCTCCCGGAAGTTAAATAAAGTATACATAGTATACATGGACCCCGTCCTCTTCTCCTAGGCGCCATTTCGTGACGACTACGTCACAGCAGGGGCGCGGCCAGGTCTTCATCCTCTTCGATGTCTTCTGCTGAAGTGAATGGGATATGAAAAGGCTGCTGGTGCACTTGCGCACCAGCAGCCTTTTCATTGGCTGGACTGCATCACTGGCTCCCAGCTTGCTCAGCCCTGATTGGCTGAGCTTGCTGGAAGCCATGTGATGCGCTCCAGCCAATGAAAAGGCTGCCGGTGCGCATGCCCACCGGCAGCCTTTTCTCTCCCATTCACTTTACACAGACCCGAAAGTGAGGGAGTTCTGAAGACTGGGGCCGGAGGTGACGGAGTCGCGGGCGGCTGGAGATTCAAGTGGCGATCGTCACTGGAGGGATGGTGAGTATGATCTGTGTGTGTCTGTGGGTGTTTTTTTTTTTTTTTTTCCGTACCGCCAGAGTTGTCCTTTAAAGTCCATATTTGTTGCGCCATCGGCAAGATCTAAGTTATTGGAGGCCCACAGGCCACATTTTGCTGACAGAGAAGTGTGAAGGGAATGGGAGGGAACTAAAATTTCCTGCCACCCTCTTTATCTGGTGACTCTTGGACATTTCCAGGTTTAGTCTTTTATTAGCCTTTAGCTCTATATTATAATGCTTGAAAAAGCACCATATTGTAATCCGTATTCTTCTTCTTCTTCTTTTTGTTCTTCTTCTGCTTCTTCAGCTATTATTCTGTGATTAGTACAGCCCGAACCCCCTTGCGCACTGACACTGTTCAAACTGCATTATGAAGCCCTCGGCGGTGACAGGTGTGCTATCTATTTTTCGTTTTAATCGGATTTATTGTTTTTAAGAAACTTACGTTTTAAGACCCCTAATTTTCCATAGGAAATAATGCCCACACTCTACAGCACTAACAACCAATCACAGTGCATATGCAAATAGCTGAAATAAAGCAGCCAATAGAAATTCTAAGGTCTTGTCAGTCAACGCCTGACAACATCCACGCAGTCACATGTCCACTATTGGCCAATAAAAGATGTAGAAGATGGAAGGTCCTTAACAATTTTATCTCACTGACATGAGTAAGATTGTCATGGTAACCGAGCAATGATCGTTACCAGGAATGTCAAACTCAAATACACAGTGGGCCAATATTAAAAAAAATTGACAAAATTGCGGGCCAACTATAATTATTGAAGCGCGTGCGGCATTCCTGCCACTGTGAGTGTGTGTGTCTCCCAGTGCTGTGATAAATTGCTACAATATGGTTAAACCCCATCCCATGTAATAGCCAACTCCCAATATTACCCCATGTAGTAACCAACCCAACTAAAACTGCCCCACATATTAGCCAGCCCTCCAAATAGTATTCAGCCCAAGTGTCCCATATATAGTAGCCAGCCCTCCCCAATAGTCTCATATAGTAGCCAGTCATCCCGCATAGTCTCATATAGTAGCCAGTCATCCCCCATAGTCTCGTATAGTATCCAGTCATCCCCCATAGTCTCGTATAGTATCCAGTCATCCCCCATAGTCTCGTATAGTAGCCAGTCATCCCCCATAGTCTCATATAGTAGCCAGTCATCCCCCCCCCATAGTCTCATATAGTAGCCAGTCATCCCCCCCCCCATAGTCTCATATAGTAGCCAGCTCTCCCCCATAGTCTCTTATAGAGTAGCCATGGGGGGGCCAGATGTAATTTAAACTCTGAATTGCCCGGCGGGCCACAAATGGCACCACGGGCCCGATTTGGCCCATGGGACAGAGTTTGACATGACTGATCTATACCACGTATACCCACGTGACACAGCAGAGCTGAGCCAATGATGTAGCAGGGCCAATACCCACATGACTTAGCAGAGGTGAGCCAGTTATGTAGCAGAGGTGAAGGTACCAAAGTCACTCTTAAACGGATGTTACATAAGTCGCCCTTAAAGCATGGTACCAGAGTAGCTCTTTAAAGGACAGTACCAAAGTCACTCTTAAAGGGATGGTACTAAAGTCACTTTTACAGGGACAGCTGCTCTGCAAAGGGTGGTACCTAACTTGCTTTTAAAGGGACATTATATAGTTAACTCTTAAAGGGTTGGCACTAAAGTCACTCCTTAAGGGACTGTACCAAAGTCACTGTTAAAGGGACAGTACCAAAGTCGCTCTTAAAGGGAGGGTATCAAGGGTTAAATTTTCTCTTAAGGGTGCCTTCACAAGTACTGTATTGCTGTGTATATATCGCTGCGACTTTCTCGCACATAAACCCACAGTGATACTGATTGCTATCAAGCCAATGTATGTGTATTCTCACTGCGTGTTTGGTGCGATTTTTACATGCGAGTTTTGATTTTCACAGGCGAGTTCAACACCACAAAAAAACGCTGCTACTTTCATGCGAGTTTTGTGCGAGAAATAAGCAGCCAAACGGTACGTGTGAAGGCACCCTAAAGGGAAGTCACTGGTAAAGGGGCGCTCTTTTCAAGCACTATGTATTTCCCTGGAAATGCAAATCTAGTCAGTTTATTATATGTTAGAATACAGTCTGTAAATATGTAAATTGTAGATATCACTGTACACGCACCTCCTCTCAGTAAAATGTGTCATCGGGCACTTCTACAAACTCTTGGCAAGTTTATTCTTGACACAAGCCCTGGTCTCCTCAGAGCTGAAGACAGGAAGCTTGGTCTGTTAACAATAGAACACAGGCAGTGACCGAAATAACCCACTTACTGTTAAAGGGGACTGCTCCCTCTTTGGTATTGTGCAGGAGCTCAATGACGACCAAGGCTTTGTTAATTTAAATTAGAAAGAGAATTGTGTGTGGAGATCTCCAAATGTGATCATTGCTGTAAGAAGACAAGTAAATTATACGTGGGAACCTTGTGGGGGAAGCAGTTTTACATCATTACTCTTTAATGAGGGATCTCCTCAAACTCCCTTTTGTAAATGTTTTTTTTCTTCTTTTTTTGACTTTCACATCAAACCTATTTTTAAGGACAACTCCGGCTGTACGCGGAAAAATAAATAAATAAATAAAAAGACACACACAGATCATACTCACCATCCCTCCAGTGACGATCGGCACTTGAATCCCCCGCCGCCCGCGACTCCGTCACCTCCGGCCCTGTTCTTCAGAACTCCCTCACTTCCGGGTCTGTGTGAAGTGAATGGTAGAGAAAAGGCTGCCGGTGCGCTGGGAGCCAGTGATGCGGTCCAGCCAATGAAAAGGCTGCTGGTGCGCAAGTGCACCAGCAGCCTTTTCATGTCCTATTCATTTCAGCAGAAGACGCCGAAGAGGATGAAGACCTGGCCCGCCCCCTGCTGTGATGTCATCGTCATAAAATGGCGCCCGGGAGAAGAGGACGGGGTCGACAGTGATCGGGTATGTATACTTAACTTCCGGGAGGGGGGGTTGGGGGTCGGAAAGGGCGGGATCAGAGCCAGATAGGTTATTTACACATTACAAAGTTATATAACTTTGTAATGTGTGTTAAATCTAAAAAAAAAAAAAAACCACGCCGGAGTTGCCCTTTAACTTTTTTTATATCTTGAAAGATGAGCTACAGTATCTGAATCTACACTCATTTAAGGAAACCTTTTTTTTTTACCTTTCACATTGACACGCCACCCACAGTTGAAGGGGAAGTGAGCAGTGTAATCCTCGGTCTGGAGCACCATTAGGAGCACTGCCTTGCTCCCGTCGAGTGAGTCGGTCTGCATCAATGCGGTGTGGCATGGAGGGGATCAGCATGTGGCACTGCAGAGGGGTTATGGAAGCCCAGTTTGGTTTGATAGCGGCCTTCAGATCGTTTTCATTGTTGGGTCTGGTGTCTCTCATCTTTCTCTTGACAATACCCTGCAGATTCTCTATGGGGTTAAGGTCTGGCAAGTTTGCTGGTCAATCAAGCAGCGTGATACTGTGGTTATTGAACCAGGTATTGGTACCTTTGGTGTTCTAATTAGGGATGGTCTGAACCCGCCGAGGTTCTGGTTCGGATAAACCCAAACGCTCGGCATCAGATTCCCACTGTCTGCCCGCTCCGTGCAGCGGGCGGATCCAGCAGGAAGACCGCCTGGAAAAATGGAGGATGCACGGAGCGGGCAGACAGCGGGAATCATTACCGAGGGTTCGGGTTTGTACGTACCCGATCCGAACTCTGTTCGGACCATCCCTAGTTCTAATATTTCCTGGTAGATGGCTACATTGATTTTGGTCTTGATAAAACACAGTGGGCCTACCCCAGTAGATGACGCTAGCAGCTTGGATTGTGGTCCTCTCCACTATTTATCCAGACTCTGGGACCTTCACAAATGAAATGCAAAATTTACTTTCATCTGAAAACATCTTTGACCACTGAGCAACAGTCCAGTTCTTTTTTGTCCTTGGTCCAGGTAAGATGTTTCTGGTGTTTTCTATTGGTCATGAGTGGTTTGACATGTGCAATATGACACTTGTAGCCCATGTCCTGGATGCGTCTGTGTGTGGTGGCTCTTGATGCAGCAGTCCATTCGTTATAAATCTCCCCCAAAATTTTGAATGGCTTTTTCTTAACAATTCTATCAAGGCTGTGGTTATCCTGGGTGCTTGTGCACTTTTTTTTTTTCTTTTTTTTACCACGCTTTTTCCTTCCAGTCAACTTTCCATACAGCACTGTGTGAACGGCCAGCTGCTGAAGCAATGAGCTTTTGGGGCTCAACCTCCTTGTGGGGTGTGTCGGTGACTGCCTTCTGGCATACCAGAAATAAATGCTAGAAAAAGTTCCCTGTTTGTAATGACTATATAATATAGGGGTTTCATTTTTTTGAATTAAATTACTGAAAAAAAAACCTTTTTGCTCTTGTACGTCTGTGTTATAATGTATGTGCTCTTTTATTAGGCTTTATAAATCCTTTTTCACACACATTTATATACACATTGACATCAGAATTAGGCTCCTATCTCCACCACCATTACCTGTCGGATTGTCAGGAGGGCCATTTTATATTGATGGATGGACCCGCTGTGAGTGGTGGGTAGAGCTGACAAAAGGATGTGCTGGATGGGGACCTTAAAGTGTCACTGTCGTGAAATTTTTTTTTGCAGAAATCAATAGTCCAGTTTAAGAAACTTTGTAATTGGGTTTATTATCCGAAAAATGCATTTTTATCATGAAAAAGCAGTTTGAAGCTCTCCCCCCTGTCTTCATTGTTCTCCTATGGAGAGAGCTAAAGAAAAGACCAAAACAGGACAACAAAGAGTTAATCTACAAATCCCTCACCCGTTATCTCTTCTGACCATCACCAGTGACCTGTCTGAGCTCAGATTACAGCTGTCACCCAGCTGTGCCTGTAATCCTCTGTTATCTGCTGCCTGCTAACTCCCTCCTTCCTCCTCCCCCCTCCCCTCTCCCTAGAGCAGACAGGGTACGACTCCTGCAACAAGTCACAATTTTCAGATTTTTTGGAGTGGATGAAAAAGAGGAAGGGAGGGGGGGGGGCTGGGAAAAGGCTTTTTACATGCAGATAATGGCAGATTTGGCTAATAAACCCAATTACAAAGTTTCTTAAAATCGCCTGGACTATTGATTTCTGCAAAAAAAAAAAAAAAAAAAAATACGACAGTGACTCTTTAAGGCAGGAATCAGACTTAAGTGGCATAAATAATGCCACTAAAAGAAAACAACTAACTTTGCACATGGAATTTTTTGGGATCAGAAACACTGCGGTCAGATATTAGCTGAGAGTTTGGTGTCTTTCAATGCATTTGCAGTGTTATATTTTTTTTTTTTTTTTTTTAGCAGCAGCAGGGCCGCCTTAAGCTGCTTCTAGGGGGGTAAAAAATTCATGTCTATCTGCATATTGGCGTTTTTCAGTTGAAATGACATGCTAAAGAATCACATGACACCAGAGATGATGATGATTTTGTATAGCACCAACAGATTCTGCAGCGCAGAGATGAGATTTACGGGAAAACGCCAGAAAATGCTGTGCAAAAGTTTGTGTCTGAGAGAAGCCTAAAGACCATGTCAAAATGAGCCGTCTGTGTGGGTGTCTGGCTGCTGGCTTGTCTGAGCGCTGTGGGGGAGTTCATCAAGTATTTCCGACAAGTTTCTGGTATAAATGTTACAAGTTTTTGTGCCATGGTTAGTTGTGGCAAAATTTGCAACTTAAAAGCGCTTGTCAAGTAAAAAGTAGTAATTAATCATGTCCCTGGAAGTGTTGGGATCATAGGAGACATGTTTAACCACATCTCCCAGAATGCCATTGTATTAAAGGAAATCAGAAAAGCTGTAACTTCAATTAGTGCTCTTGCCATCATGGTATGTTGAAAACTGAGTCCGGCCCACTGGCTATATACAGCAACTCTTTCATTGATATAGGTAAAACAGGGCAAGGCTTTCGAGGGTCTTTTAATGGCCTCTTCATCAGATCCTAATTGGACATTGTTTGATTTTTTTTATATTAAATATTATGTCACATTAAAAGCAAAACGAACGTCATTTTACCATTCATGCCTGCTACTTGCCTGCCAACGTTGTTAGAGGATGTTTTAAGGGTGCTGGAAGTGGTTGTGACAGCCTGCGGAAAGACTATTGGCAGCAAAAGCACCGCTGGGAAAGAGATCAGGGCAGTAAACGCTCCCCTATCTGCTTTTCAGTAAAACTGTGTTCACCCCATCATTGGCAGAACAGGACTCTCTGCAGCTGGAAATGGATTTGCAATGGGTAATGACATCAGCAGAGCTCCACTTGTAGTGTTAGCAAAGAAAAGACTTTTTGCATGAGGTAAACATTGGCTCTGAACACCGTCCACGTTCTTTCCCAGTGGGAGATTAAATCAAGTAGGATCCGTGCCAGACACTTAAACAGAGCAACCTATTTCATGGTCTGAGTGTGAGACATGGCATGTGCCTATTGCTCATATGTTACCTGAACTCTCTGGACCTGTTCATTTTCAATTTGTTATTCCTTCACTCATCTTCTGGACTATTTGGCAAACACACTTTGGCTGAAAACTAACTTGTAAGGGTGTATTTTTTTTCTGGAAGAGTAACATATTGCTAGTGGGGTAAATTATATCAAAGCCGTAAAAGGGAGATCTTAAAGTGACTCTGTATCTACCAACCCACCCCACCAAACCACTAGTACCATCTGTTTGAGAGTAAATCCTTACCGATCGTGTCTTTTTTAAAATGCGCCTGATGTTCCGAGATTGACATGAACCCCTCCCAAGAGACGTGAATATCCCTTGTGGTATTGATGACTCCTGGCGCCCCCTACTCCCCTTTCTGTTGATCCCACCTTCCTTTTTGTTTTCTAGTGTTTTTTTTTTCTTTTGTTATTACAATATGTTCAAGGTTTCAAGTATATGCTCATTAGAGGTATAGGTGCTGCCCTTGGGAGTTGTTTAGCACATTGCAACAACGGCCATGATTTATACAAAACATTTGTATGTTCATGAATGGAATCCCGGGCGGAGCGTATACATATAGTATACGCTCCGGCTGGCATTCCTACCGGCAGCACGGAAAACTGACATGTCAGTTTTGTGCAGCCGCTATTAATCGAATAGTGGCCTCACAGAACGTGTCAGTTCACACAACGCTTCTTTGTATGCAGTGTTGAATTGTGATGTGGACGCACACAGGTGCGCCTGCATCTCAATTGATAGAAATGAAGATCATTCGGCCAGTACTGCACTACTGGCCGGGATGATCTTCAGTAACACCGACCGGTGTTATAACTAATGTGAATATAGCCTTATGTGCAGCAGGTAATTTAAACTGGTGTTGCCTTCAATGTCTGTACCCCAGGTCTGTGACACCTCTCCTTTTAGCCTTCCCCTTCTCTTCATCATTAAAAACACGCCCAGATAGGATTTTTTCTATTCATCACTTCTTTTCATTAGGGATGGTCCGAACCTGCCGAGGTTCGGGTTCGTATGAACCCGAACGCTCTGCAGCAGATTCCCGCTGTCTGCCCGCTCCGTGGAGCGGGCGGATACAGCGGGAGGAAAGCCTGGAAAACTGGGATACAGGCTATGGCTGTATCCCAGTTTTCCAGGCGGTCCTCCCGCTGGATCCGCCCGCTACACGGAGCAGGCAGACAGTGGGAATCATTACCGATCCCTACTTTTCATCCTGCCTGGGGATGTTACTAATGATGAGGTGAGGTGAGTGGGGTCTTGTCACTGAGTGATCGGGACCCCCACAGGCTTGCTACGGCTCCTTACCCCCGTCCTGTCCATTCGGCGATTTGTGAAAATGCAGGATTTATACATAGATCGCCAATAACACTGATCTATGCTATGCTATGCTATGCTATGGCATAGCATAGATCAGTATATGCAATCTAATGATTGCATATTTTACAGTGAATAAAAGTGTAAAAAAAGTGTAATAAAGTTTTTAAAAGTATTAAAAAAGCCCTTATAAACCTTCTCCCAATAAGAGTTTAAAAGACCCCTTGCCCATTATAAAAATAAATATATTACATATCGTAGCGTGCAGGATTGTCTGATCTATTAAAATATAACATTATTGTTCCCGCACGGTGAACGGCGTAAACGGAAACAACGCACCAGGATTGCTGATTTTATTATATATCACAAAAAAAATTAGGAAAGAGCTATCAAAAATTTTCTGTTATACCAATATGTTATTAATAAAAACTTGAGATCATGGCGCAAAAAATTACACCCCAACCAGCTCTCCTAGGTGGAAAAATAAAAGCGCTATGACTCTAAGAAGGCGGAGAGGAACATTTCATTAATTTTCACCCAGACTTTAGTGCATCAAAGGGCCCAGTCTTGAAGGGGGTCAAAAGACGACCAGTAAGGATTTACTTTCATCAAATGGATGGTACTAGCGGTTTGGTTGGGTGGGTTGGTGGATACATAGTCGCTTTAAAGAGTTTGTGTCATGAGAAAATGGACTTTTGGTTTAAATCAAGTTTTTATGTTAACCAAAATTTTTTATAACATTTGAAAAGGACAAGTCCTGTCTATTGTGCTGATGGCCCATGGGGTTTGCTGTAAAGCATATCTCTAAATGTTTTAATAATTTAAGCAAAATGGCAGCCATTATAATGTACAAACAATTGCAATAAAAAAAGTTCCAGTATCTGCTAGTTAGTAAAAAAAAAAATAATAATCTAGTGGGCACTCCTTAAAAACAAAACCTATACCTGCATCAAAAATTCTTTACCAGGAATATTACATGATACAACTTAAAAACAAATGTTACGTAAAATCCTAGTTTTGGACGATCAAAGTTTAAGGTGTATGAGGACCTTTAGAGATATGGTATCCAACAATGTGCAATGGCCTGATAAGGCTTGCTTCCTAGCTTAAGTCATACCATTATATTCTGCTTGGGGGAACATAGGTATGTTGGATTGTATGTTTCTAGTCCTAGTTGGTCATGCACATGGCTGCCTTAAGGCTGCATGCACACGTCCAGAATTTTGCAAGCCGGCAGTGCGGAAGCTCTTTGAATTGCCACGGCACTGTAATAAAGCATTTGCATAGCTCTGTTATTACGGTGCTGCAGCAATTCAAAGACTTTCCCTGCTGCCGGGATGATATTGACTCATCATGACAGCCAGGGAACGAATCCATGATTTGTCCTCTCCGTCCGTAAGGTCCGCAAAATTGCAGACGTGTGCATGCAACCTTAAGGCTAGAAGTTGTTCAGTCAGGCCAGCCAAGACCATATTATTCAGCAAATGGCTGTATAGAAATATTCTACAATGTTCCAGCTATGTAACCTGTAAGTGGTCATTGAGAGAAGTAGAATTGGTCACACCTTTGTCCTTCTTTTAAACCCTGCATGGTACGTGGTTCTGTACTTTTCCTTGGTTTAGTCCTCTTTGGAAGGCACAGTCTCGGAGCCTGGTTGTCCCGCATTCTTATCTTGCATACATTTGCCAGGTCATTGACCTTTAAATCTAGTGAACCTACAGAAATGCCTCAGGATGTTGGGCTAAGCTTGGGTTGTGAGGGAGCTTTTGCTTTAAGATTCTTTCTAGTAAAGATTTCAGCATGGCGTATGGTCTGTGAGTTTGCCAGGTTGGTTTGAATGCTTTGTGACCACTGACTACATTGGCACGATGCAGTGCAGCATCTGTGGGCTCAGGGAATGGGTGATAGTTGTAGTTTACTGTAACTATAGATACTTTGCCAAATGCACATCTTGGCTGAATGTTACTATTGACTGTAAAACCGCATTACGAAGGTTGAATGGAGCCATGGTACTCTATATGCCCTGCCACTATTTGTATGTATGCTAATAAGCCCAATAGTTGAATAATGGAATCGAAAGACGTGTAACTTTGGTTTGGACCTCCATCCTGTGAGGATGACGCCTTGAGACCCCCAATTGTAAACACACATATTTCAGTTAATACCAAACTGTGTTGTTTGATCTTATATATGTTGTTGTCCTGACATTTAGCTGTGTATAACCTACTGAATGTAATTAAAGGAGAAGTCCGTCCAGAGGAAATTTTTTTTTTTTTGCAAATGGCAGGGCACAGGGGAGAACATAACAAATTATATTAACTCACCTCTCCCCGTGTCTCTCCAGCGCTGGATAGCTGCTTCAGGACACACATCTAAAATAAACGATCAACCGATGACACGATCATCGGCTGATCGTTTTCTCTATTCCACCAAACTATAATCGGCCGATTCGCACGATTATTACTTTGAGGAATATCCCACTTACTTGTAATACAGTACTAATACATCCTTCTCTTATGCATGGCCATAGAAGTAGGCAGATTTGTTTTTAAGGTATTTGTAGGAAAAGCTGTCCAAAAACCCTGAGCTGATTTCCCAAATGGACTTGGAAATGATCTTTAAATGGAAACTAACTTTTCACATAATATATGTGTATGTGATAGCAGGACTATTCACCAGCAATTCTCTAATGTGTTGTATTTGGCTTTCTTAGAACCTAGCCACTAGGGTTTCTCTCTCCCCTGAATTTGCTATTCATTGTCTTTTAGGCTATGTTTATATCTAGTAACAGGGGGCTGTTGAGTGCAAAACGTTCTGATCACCCCAAACCACTTGTATCTTCAGCTGCTTTTATTCCAAGATCTGCCCTGGGGTTTGTTCAGCAGGTGATGCAGTTATTGTCCTAAAGATTAATTTTTAAACTTGCAGCCCCGTGCCCAATGACTGTGCCTTGGAGTATCTGTGCCCTAACTTTGCACCACCCCTCCGTCCCTCCTCCCCACCCTCTTCATCATTAGGAATGCCCCTAGAACATTTTCTCCTGTTTAACATTGCACAGGTGCCTTAACGATCCAGCCCATGTGCCGTGTTCTCACAGGTGTTGAATAGTAGAAAATCTGCCTGGAGCATTCCTAATGATGATGAGGAGGGCGGGGAGGAGGGACAAAGAGGGTGTGCCAGCCTAATGCATACACAATCTAGGCCATGGCCATTGGGCACAGGGCTGCATGTTTAAAAGTTGTTTTTTAGGACCATAAATGCATCACCTGCCGAACGGACCCCAGGACAGATCTTGAAATAAAAGCAGCTAACTGAAGGTACAAGCGGTTTGGGGGGGGGGACACATTGTGGGTACAGAGTCGCTTTAAAGGAGTAGTGTGGCGGTAAGCAATTATTCACTAAATAACACACATTACAAAGTTATACAACTTTGTAATGTAATATGTTAGTGAATGGCCCCCTTCCCCGTGTTTCCCCCCACCTACGCCACCCCCGGAAGTGTAATGCTCTATACTCGCCTGATTCGTGTTGACCCCCGTCCGCCATCTTAAAACAAAGATGTCATCTTCGGGTGGGCGGCCGAACCGCTCCAACCGTCCCTAATGCTGGCTCAGTTATGCTCAGCCAATCGCGGCTGAGCAGCTGATGACGCGGCAGAGGGCGGCCGGCACGAGGGACGGTCAGAGCAGTTAGTCCGTCTGTCCGAAGATGACAACCATTGTCACAAGATGGCGGACGGGGGTCAACACGAATCAGGTGAGTATAGAGCACTACACTTCCGGGGGTGGCACCGGTGGGGGGGAAACTTGGGAAGCGGGCCATTCACTAACATAACATACATTACAAAGTTGTATAACTTTGTAATGTGTGTTATTTAGTGAATAATTGCTTACTGCTGCACTACCCCTTTAAGTATACCTATCGCGTCTAATTTCTGACATGTCCAAGTAACATGTCAGAATTTAGTACTTGTGGAGATCTTGGTGCTGAGACCTCCAATGTGCTTTGTTCCATCTCCATTTTAGCAAGCGATATATGGAATTACAATGGTAGTATATGGGGCAAATTATACAGGATATCCCATAGATTTTACATTGTATCTTTATACTGCCCACTGATAATTGTATACTGAGCATTGACAAAAGGGCTGAGCAAGTGCAGCCACGTGTTTTGGGCCTCATAATTCTAGCAGTTGGTGGAGGAACAGATGAAAAGACATGTTAGACGTTTGTTCAGATCATAGGTACACTTTAAACATTTGATAACAAATTGAAATTCTTCAGTGTCCTGTTTTTGATTTGTTTTTCTACCCTTGTTTTTGACTGTCATTTTCTGCTTTCCTAGGCATGTATAGATGAAAACTTAGAAGTGGTAGAGTTCCTAGTAAACCACAATGCCAATGTGAATCAAGCAGACAACGAAGGATGGACACCTTTACATGTCGCAGCTTCCTGTGGCTACATGGAAATAGCAGAGTGAGTAAAGGATTGCATGCAGTATACCCTAAAATAAGTTTTACTGTTTGACATTCCCACTAGAAGGGCTCTTGTTGCCATCCTTTTAAGGCACAGTACCACTAAATCTACAGACACCATAAGGTAGGTAAATACTTTAAGGAGAAGTCCAGGACTGTTATGATTTTTTGGAAAAGCAGAATCAGGGAGGAACATAATCACCACCACTACTGTCCCTTCGCTGTCGAGTGTCGGATTGCTGCTCCGGGACCCCTAAAGGCCTTTTGAATTACCTTTTCGTCATGACCCGGCTCATGCTCAGCCTGTCAGTGACTGGGGCGGGGCGCTGCTCCAGTCACTGATTTGCTGAATGTGCTGTCTATCAGCCAGGTGAGGCATTTTCCCCTTGAGTCGTGACGTCATCACAACTTGGGGAAAAAGGGGCCCCGGGGTCGGTCAGGCATCCCGGGCAAAGTTTATGGCCGGACTTCTTTATTGACCTATAGGTAAAGGCAGCCTCTTCTCTAAAGGTGGCTATACACCTTAATAGACCTAAGTCGTCCGAACCGGCTGCGGATTTGGCCATCAATCTAAGCCGTATGGTGATAGGATTCTATAAACCAGATCTACAGTTGGTTGTCTTTAAATCTCCCCTACATTATTAATGACTGACGGCAGAACGATTATCTAGCCATCTGTTATTTGTCCAGCCACTGCCTGTCCTCACCATACACATTATTGGGAGGGGTAAGCTTCTTTCCCAAAACAAAGGGGTTTTGCCATGATAGAAAATCAATGGTTGTGGAGAATGGTTGTGATTGTGGCAGGAGATTCCTGTGAATGCTAAATGCCTACCCTTGGCCTTGTAGATTCTCACTGACAAAATAAATATGTTGAACAATTTTAAAAAATGACAAAAAAATGCTTTTTTTACACTTTGACACGTTTCTCCACATCTGACTAAAGTGGCTTGAACTATCCAAAAAAGCATACTTTCCATATAAAAGGGGCTTAGGATGCAGTACTGTACACAAAGGATGCACTAAATTTTGGCTCAGTTTAGGCCAACTGTTGGTTTAAAGTGACTCTGCACCCACAAACCGCTTGTACCGTCAGCTGCTTTTAATCCAAGATCTGTCCTGGGGTCCGTTTGGTGGTGATGCAGTTATTGTCCTAAAAAACTTGCAGCTCTGTGTCAAACTGGCGTGGCCTAGAGTGTCTGTGCATTAGGATGGCACAACCTCTCTGTCCCTCCTCTCCACCCTCCTCATCATTAGGAATGCCCCAGGCAGGTATTCTCCTGTTCATCTGCTGTGAGAACAGGGAACATGAGCTGGATTATTAAGGCACCTGTGCAGTGTTCACTGCAGAGGAATAGGAAAAATCCTGCCAGTGGCATTCCTA
The DNA here is from genome assembly GCF_027789765.1 of Dendropsophus ebraccatus. Taxonomy (NCBI): domain Eukaryota; kingdom Metazoa; phylum Chordata; class Amphibia; order Anura; family Hylidae; genus Dendropsophus; species Dendropsophus ebraccatus. The sequence continues at coordinate 52,549,455 of NC_091465.1, forward strand.
ATGATGAAGAGGGGGGGAGGAGGGAAGCAGAGGCGATGCAAGGTTAAGGCACAGACACTCTAGGCCATGGCAGTTTGACACAGAGCTGCAAGTTTAAAAGTTGTTTTTTAGGACAATAACTGCATCACCTGCCAAACAGACCCCAGGACAGATCTTGGATTAAATGCAGCTATCCGAAGGTACAAGTGGGGCGGACAGATTGTGAGTACAGAGTCGCTTTAAATTGAACTAACAGAGTAAAGATGAGTCAGCCTTATTACACAGCCTAAGTAACCAGACGCTTTTTTTTATGCCAGGCCTTTGTGTCCTGTTCTTACTAATCCTACTGTATGTATAGTGTAAGGAAGTTGGAGACAAATAGAGAGGCATGTGACTTGCAGAATCAGACTGTCCAATGTTGGAAATGCATAGGTCTGTATAGAATCTGTAGACACAAAATGGTGGACTATTTAATGACACACGCCCAGCATTAGGCGAACATTAGCGGGTCAAACAATCCTGCTAATTTCTGCAGGTTCAGTTGACTGAATATTTCTATCATCTGAGCATGTTATCAATTCTTTGGGATAGACCACTGGGACCCACACTGATCCTGACTGCACCCAGAGCCCCATACATTATTAATGAGGTGGCTAAATATTTTAAATCACTGATCTCTGAAATGAGTGAATAAATCATTGTGCTGCAACTCCATTTATTCTGAAGTTCAACTTCCCCTTCCCAGGATTGGGGCGATGGCGGTCCCAGCAGTCTGGCCCCAACTTATGGGGAAAGATATCTCCCTTTAAATAGAATAGGATATAACATTCTTAGATGGGAATACACCTTTAAATCTAAAGTGCATGGCCAGCTTAAAGGGAATCTGTCAACCACAACTTAGGTTTTAAATCGCTGATGATGTTAGTTAGGTGTTGGGTCAAGCAGACACATGGTACCTTTGTCATCTCTCCTGCTTTTAGAATGTAGTTAAAGAGGCAGAGCGTCAAAGAGGCGTTCCCAAGCTCCTGAACTGCTACAAGCTGTAACACCACCTCACTCCCACTGCAATACCTGACCCTGTTTGGGACTCTGGTTACTTCTGATTTTCAATCATGCAGGGTCTTGTATTGAAGAGGGAGTAAGGAGGCATTTTAGCTTGCTGCACTTCAGGAGCTTGGAAAAGCCTCTTTAGGGTAAATTCACACGGGCATCTCCCACAAGAAATCCGCAGCTAATCCGCAATACACATATTATTCTTATTAATATGTGTATTGCGGATTAGCTGCGGTTTAGCTGCGGATTTCCTTTGCGAGACGCCCGTGTGAATTTACCCTTAGAGCATAGAATTTTTAAATGAAAGGTAATTCATTGCCTTTATAACAGCTATCTGTGTCAGCAGTTTGGTATCTGAATTGCAGCTGACAGATTACATTCTAAGCCCCGTAAAAAAAGCAAAAAAACCTCTCAGCAGACTTTTTAATGTTTTTGCAAAAGAGCGTTTTTATATTATGTATTTTTTTTTGCCCTTCATAACCTGTAGCTTATGTTACAAATTCAGATGAACTTTTCTTCATTTCACCTAGGTATCTTTTGAAGCATTCAGCAAACATTGCTGCTGTGAACAGTGATGGGGATGTTCCACTGGACATTGCTGAAGATGACTGTATGGAGACTCTGCTTCGTGCTGAAATCACAAAGAGAGGTGAGAGTCCTGGCACTGGCTAATCTTCTTCCAAACAGCAGCAATTAATCCATAACAGGAAAACGACTTCATGCTGGAAAATGAGGCTTATTGCCGACACGACCATTGACTACATTGCAAAACATTTCCACAATGCGAATAGCTTTTGAATCATTTATTCCACAAAGGGCAAGGAAGGCTTAAAAGCTGAGATAAATAATTCAAAGTGCAAATGGTGAAGCATTGTGTTGGTGTAATCTGTTAAGGATGACCTGTAGTTTGGTATCTTGATTCCAGTGTTTTTTTTTTTTTTGTTTTTTTTTTGTTTTTTTTTTTGTAGTTTCCTGGAATAATTTGGCAGTAAGCTGCTCCACTGTAGCATGTCAGTTTGCTCTTGCACATCTTGATAGTCGACATTCATCTCACATCACCTCACATCTCACATCAGTGGCACATGGTGTTCTGCAGTTTTCTTGTTGCTTATTCGCTGTGGTGCCATTTGACCACTCATAAACAAAGAGAGAAAGAGAGGGACTGGGGCGCCTCCTGGTGTAATAAAGTATGGCAAACAACTCTTAGCGTATATAATGAAAAGCTCACCTGGTCGAATTGTGCAATATTAATAGGCACAACTCTATTCAGTGTATAGGTAGAGAGATACCGAGGCTCCTACTGGAGATCACCTAGCCAAGAGTTGTACGAAGTATTGCAGGTGTGAACCAGAAGGGAACACTGGACCCAGAACAACTTCAGTTTGCGATTGGGCGCAGGTATACAATCTCAAAATGGGGTAAAGCTCCTCAATGGGTGGCTGATTAAAACCATCCGCAATCCGAGGGTAGAATGAAGTATATTTATTGGGCACAACGCGTTCCAGCTCTCCACATCCAAGAGAGCCTTTCTCACATGTGTTCTGTGATTTGGTTGGTTAAAGCTGTGCTGTGTGATATTTGAATTTCTGACTATTCCGCCAATAATTTTTGTTGGAAATTTTTGGTCTTTGAAGTGAACCTGTCATCTGAGAGCACAGGGAAGAGCTCGCCCTACCCACCGGTGGAGCCCCGGATGCTTTTCTCATCCTGCAAGTCCCGCTCTAGAAGCCGGTCCTGCTGCGGAGAAATCACTGCCCGACGGTCTGCATGCGAGATATGTAAATGAGAAGAGATGAGTCCGACGTCCATAGGAAATCACTGCTCCAGTGATTTCCTATGGACGTTGGACACTTCTCTTCTCATTTACATAACACGCGTGCAGACCATCGGGCGGCAATTTCTCCGCGGAGGGGCTGGCTTCTCGAGGTCTCAGGTGACAGGTTCCCTTTAAACATTAATTTCTTAAATACAAGACAAATCCTATTGAAACCTATGATTGATTACAATATAGTGCTTTTTCAAGCACTATAATTGTTAGTCTCCCTGGTTGGAAAAATGCATTCAACGTGTATTTTACCTGAGTGGAATACACCTTTAGGCTGGGTTCACACTATGTATATTTGAGGCTATATTTGGTCCTCATGTCAGGTCCTCATAGCAACCAAAACCAGGACTGGATTAAAAACACAGAAAGGATCTGTCCACACAATGTTAAAATTGAGTGGATGGACGCCATATAACAGTAAATAACTTCCATTATTTCAATACAACAGCCAATGTTCTAAAATAACAGCACATATTTGCCATTAAATGACGGCCATCCACTCAATTACAACATTGTGTGAACAGAGCCTTTCTGTGTTTTCAATCCACTCCTTGTTTTGGTTGCTATACAGCCTCAAACATACAGCCTCAAATATACGTAGTGTGAACATAGCCTTAGACTAGGTTCATACACAGTATTTTTGCTCAGTATTTTGCAGCGAAAGCCAGGAGTGGATGAAAACACAGAAAGGCCATGTTCACACTGTTGACATTAAGGGGATGGCCGCCATTTAATGGCAAATAAAGCAAGTTTGCAATATATGTAAATTTTTTTCGTCATGGCTCAATGTGTCCACCAATCACATCACTGCCTTCTCTGTGAGCAGGCATATGACCTGGGAAACAGAACCTAGGAGGTGTCGTGTTTTCCATCATAACTAAAAAAAAAAAGTAAAGTAAAGTAAATTGCAGTTTGCGTTATATCACATCTACTATTGACTTAAAGAGGAACAGTCAGCCGGGATACCGTGGAGCAGTAATTTTCTAAGGATCTCTACTACTTTGCATAACACGTGCGCTCCGCTTCGGGACTTCCAGGGAGGGTTAAGTATGCCGGGCTCCACGTGGGTGTGTGTGTGGGGTATGGGGTGTCGGACGGGCTCTGCCGGCATCCCGGCTGACAGGTTCCCTTTAAGTTTTAAAAGTTCGAATGACAGCAACAGGAGAAATTCAGCCACAAGTATTTTTTAATATGTTATTACTTATGGAAAGTTAGACAAATTCCTAATGTACATTAATTATGGGAAATGCACATATACTGCTATTTCCCTTTATTTAGTAGATCATGGAGACTTCAAATTCTCTGAAATACCGTCACAAATCAGGTGTAATTACAATGAAGTGTCCAGTAGGGGACACACTATATAAAGAATTCAATGAGTACCATTGACTTCTATATATAGCGCACCCCTGCTGGACACTCTTTTGAATCATGGGCTGTCAATGTAAAACTGTATGCACTGTTATACACTGTACTACTCCCCCATCATCTGCTCATAGTATGAGCAGATGATGGGGAAGTAGTACCAGGGCTATCCCCGTCGCCGAGCCTGCCCCTGATCCTGAGGCAGCATTCCGGAGCTCTTGATCACTATTCCCAGGGCCTACTTCCTCCATTAAACCGGGACCTCAATTACAGCATCGGACCCCCTGCTCCCGTGTGCCGGACGGGTCCGCTGCTGTAATTGAGGCCCCGGTCTCGGGGAGGAAGTAGGCCCCGGTCTCAGGCCTACTTCCTCCCTGAGACCGGGGCCTCAATAACAGCATCCGTAGCAGGCTCGCATTGGTAGCGGTGATGGGCATGGCCCTGGTACTACTCCTCCATGATCTGCTCATACTATGAGCAGATGATGGGGGAGTAGTACAGTATATAACTGTCAATGTAAAACTGTATGCACTGCCATTGATTCAATAGTGTGTCCAGCAGCGGCGCACTATATATAGAAGTCAATGGTACTCATTGAATTCTATATATAGCGCGCCCCCTGCTGGACACTCTATTGGAATTACACCTGATTCGTGACGTCACTGTATTTCAGAGAATTTGAAGTCTCCATGATCTACCAAATTAAGGGAAATAGCAGTATATGTGTATTTCCCATAATTAATGTACATTAGGTAATGTACATTAGTTAATTTGTCTAACTTTCCATATGTAATATATTAAAAAATACTTTTGGCTGGAGTTGTCCTTTTTAACATTTGTAGCTCACTGCCCATGGCATACAGGCTACCTGCGGATTGTATGTACCGAATGTGTCTGTGCTCATGTATACATTTGAAACCACAACCTTTTTGTGTTCTCTATACCCATGATAAAAGGGCAGAGCGAAATACTTGAATTCAATGATTAGTGGGGCCCATTACTTTTGTTCATATAGTTAATGGGTACTGTGTGTGTGTGTGTGTGTGTGTGTGTGTCTGTGATTTGTATATCCGCATTGATGAGTATAAATTTAGCTAGTTCTGTACAACTTGTAGTGCTGTCATTCTCGAACATTCAAGCCCCCTGTACTTATTTCCCAGTCTGCTTTTCTGTGGACTTTTTTCCATATGGAAACTGGCCTGAAATCTACAAATGCACAGAGTATCTTGCTTGTTCCAAACAATGATCCAGCTATATGTAAGAGCTTTTACTTCTCCATGTATGCACACAACCATTTGCTGGGAAAGAGTAGAGCTATATTAAGATCTGTAATCTGTAGTGTTCAACTTAATGCTTGTGGAATATACCGTCTCCGGGGACATCCGCTACAGGGTTCACATTTTAATTATTTATAGCACGGATGATTAAAGGAATTTACTAAATAAGGATCTGTGTACATCAGTACAGGCTATTGCCTGTATTTTCTTATCAGTGTTGGATATTCTAGGTTTGGTGACAAATAGGAGGCATAAATAAGACTGTAATGTGTTTATCAGTCACATATTTACAGCAGACACCAAGAACTGCTCAAGAGATGCTTCCTGCCCATGACTCCCTAAAGAATGATTCTAGAGGTGAAAGCAGGGCCTGGATGATAACCCTTTCGGGGTTACCAGAAGTTTCAATCAGGTACGATAGGCATTTTGATCAATGCAGACTTACATTTTTCTCATTACAGGTGTAGACATTGAGGCAGCCAAGAGAGAAGAGGAGGAGGTGATGCTTCAGGATGCCCGACAATGGCTGAACGCAGGGAAAATAGAAGACATCAGGCATCCAAAGACTGGGGCCAGCTCCCTGCATGTGGCAGCAGCTAAAGGCTACATAGAGGTCATGAGGTAATCTGGTTCCACTGGAGGTCTTTCTTTGCATATTGTATCTAGAGTTGGCCATTAAAGTTCTTCTGTTCACACTCTGACCAGGCTGCTGCTTCAGGCCAATTTTGATCCGAATGTTCGGGATAAAGATGGCTGGACACCCCTTCATGCTGCTGCCCACTGGGGAGTAGAAGAAGCCTGTCGACTTCTGGTAGAAAACTTCTGTGACATGAATGCCCTCAACAATGTGGTGAGAGAATTATTGTTTGCTTTTCTCTTTGGGGGGTTGCCTGTTCTCAGATAATCAGTGGTCCTAAATAGTCCTTAAAGATCTGTAGCAAATATCAGAAAGCCCACATAAACCTGACTGTATCTGTGGTATGTTAATTGCTGTTCTGTTAAAGATAGACCTTTTTATTAGTAAGGTATTATTTACTGTTACATCAGCACTACAATTGATGGTAAAGCATGCCCACACACCCACCCACAGCTGTTTTGACCTTGTTGGCTTTTCTCATACTGTTGTCTGTGTGCCGTGCATCCTTCTCACAAGACGTTATACTTTCAGGGTCAGAGGCCTTGTGACGTTGCAGATGAAGAGGTTGTTAGTCTTTTAGAAGAGCTGCAGAAGAAGCAGGAAGATGTAAGTAATACTTGGTTCATCCTATGTGTGTGCGTGTTCCCCCCACCCCTCTTTTTTTTAAAGGAATATTCTAATTAAACAAATTTACAAAGTCTCCTGAAAAAACTGAACATGGTATAGTTTTGCTAGAAGACCCGTCTAATGGCGTCCCCTATCTACTATACTTTATACTAGACTCCACTTTATTTGTTTGAGTATTTCCAGCTTGTTATGCTCTAAGTGTCTGATAGACTTGGGACCTGCATATATCTTGAGAATGAGGCCCCTTAAAATCCCATCCCACACACCCACCACATGCCTCCAGTCCCATTGGGCCTTCTTGGGTCAGCCAGTAGGAAGCTGAAAGTTTAAAGTGAATGTACCATCAGGCCTGGGCTGAAGCACTGGAGGCAGGCCGACCCACCCCACAGTGGGAGGAAACCCCCGCCACTCTGACATGGCTCCATTAGAATCACTCCCACTGGGGGTGGGTTGGCCTGCCTCCAGTGCTTCAGCCCAGGCCTGATGGTACATTCACTTTAAACTTTCAGCTTCCTACTGGCTATATGTGTGTCCCAAAGTTAGGACTTGCGTTTATTCTGTGGATATGTCATAAATGTCAAGATTGGAATACCCCATTTATTATGTTTTTGGGGAAGTCTCCAGGATCCCTATTCTTAGAAATCATTTACCTCCCCTCTTTTTGTAATTAATTGCAAGGAAAATTTATTTACTGTGGACACTTTTTCGTCCCACTTTGTTTTGTTTCCCTTTTAGTTACGGAGTGAAAAAGAGGCAAATCTTAAAAGAGCTGTTATCGATACAGGCTTGGACCAACAGACTGTAAATACAAATAAACACAGAAGGTGAGCTGGGTTATATAGCGTTACTGCAGATACATCTGTTAGAAGCTGGATTCTGTTTTTGTAAGTTTAAGGCCAGTGCTCTTTGCATTGCAAGAAAGAGTAAAGGGCTTTTTACAGAAGTTGATTATCTTCCAGGAGCATTGCAAGAAAAGCAGGCTTTAAAATTTATTGCTATTGGCCGTACTTGTTTCTGTGTAAAGAGGGGATGTGAGGCTGATTGCGGAAAGGGAAGGGAAACTGGCTGCACTGATGTATGTATATCCATGCTGCCAGTTTCCATATCACAGACCAGTAGATGCTTACCACTGCTGTGATCCAGCATCCTATTCTCCGGTTCTCCCGTCCAGCTGTCTTTAGACGCAGTCACATCCAGCTGTCAATTATTTTGGAGGAGGCGAGGCCTGGAGGAGACACAACCGCTGGACTTGAGAGCTGGAGAAACAGGATACCGGATCACTGCAGCAGCAGTATGTACAGCTCTGTAATATGAAAACTTACAGCGCGGATATATGTATATCCGTGCTGTCAGTTTTCCCGCCTGCATGACCCATACAAGGATCAATTATGCAGCCTGGCCCCTTCGATTTGTCGTGCTTTGCAGAGGCGCTGCAAACAAGCATAAATCTGTGCTCAAGGCATATCTGGTGAGGCAGGCAATGAGGAATGTTCTTTATTTACACGTGGACTGTCCCATAACCAAGCTGAGCACCACTAAATTGATCATTTGTAGATTTAGGTCCTGATATCTATTTCTGCTGGGAGTTGTAGTGCTGGTGGACTATAAAACAGTAGTATTTGCAGTAATCATTTGTCTTACATTTCAGTATGACCCCATCCTTTCTAGGTTAGAGTATTTCCGGCTTTGTGAACGTGTTGTACACATGACAGAGCTGTGATCTTCACACCTTTATTTTCGTCATTTTTACCAGTGACTGGTTTCACTTTTAGTGCTTTGCTTTCCCTACTGTGAAAATAACGAGCCAGTAGTCCCAGAGAAGTGTGGCCCCTATAGTTTGCATATTCCCTTGCAAAGGGAAATGTACGTTACATTTCAGCAGTCAAAGATTGTAGCGTCACAGCTCTTGACATCATTGCTGAAGCCGGCTTTGTTTATGCTGATTTTTAGAAGCTCTGTGTGTCGAATGAGCAGCAAAGAAAAGATATCTGTACAAGACCTGTCCAAGGAGAGGAAGACATTAGGCATGATAACTGTCGGCGATGAGGAAAGTTCTTCCAGCTCAGAAGAGGACAATGACTCTGGAAATGGTAAGAGGAGAGGACTTTATAATTCCTACAGGGAAGGTTTGATTGTGGTTATTTTAAATGCAATTGTATCCTTAAATAAAATATATATTCCTGACCATATAGCCTTTAAAGTCATTGCATGGATGGCCATATGTCTGGACACCATGTAATAGTCATGGTATGCTTAAGGTGTTAGGCCCCGTTCCCACTGAGCAAAACTAGCGGAATTGTCCGCCGCGGAATGCCGTTAGCCTCCCGCTCATAATGGGAGTCTATGGGGGGCGCGCGCTCCTGCCCTGTCAGCGCTGAAGAATGAACATGTTCATTCTTCAGCGCAGACAGGGCAGGAGCGCGCGCCTCCCATAGACTCCCATTATGAGCGGGAGGCTAGCGGAATTCTGCTAGTTTTGCTCAGTGGGAACGGGGCCTTAGGAATAAATATGGCAGCAAACTGAAAGGACTTAACATAACATGAGATGCTGCATTTGTTCCACTTTTCCAAGACTAGATGTAGCAGAAAAGTGGAAGTTTTGCATAGTCAGAAATGACTATGTATAGTGATGTAGCACTGCAATTCCTCATTCCTTTAGTTAGGAAGTCAGGGGTACTCTTACCTAGAGGAGATTGCCCAGCTGAATTGGTGCTCAGTATGAATTTCTGTTCCTCCCGGGCAAACATTTGCTGAATTTTCTGACTGACATATTTTTAATTGGCTTTTCAATGGCTGGAAATGGAAAATCACTTAATAAAATCCATAACTGCAGATTTGTTGACCTTTTATTGAACATGATGGAGGGTAGTGTTTGTTTTCAGCTTGATGTATGCTGCCATCTACTGGCTGAAATGCAGTTGATCTATTCGGGAAAGAAAATAGAAAATCTGACACCAATGTGTTACAGCAGTTTGTTTTGTATTTGTAAGAAAAAGAACTGTAGAAAATTGTCAGCAGATGTAGACATATGGATCGTCTAGTCTGCCACCATATATTCTGTATGTTTGTGTGTATGGATAGAGAGAGATGAGAATTACTATAGATTTACCAACCACATCTCCTATAGGTTTGCTTCAAGCATCTATATTAGTTTTTTTTAGTAAATTTTAGTACGTTTTTTATGTTTTTGAAACAAATGCATCCCATAGTACTGAAGCTTAGCCCCATTCACTTTCCTTCATGGCAATTTGTTTTTTCAGTTTCTTAAAATGCCTTCAAAGGGGATTTTGCACACAGCTTTTTGTGGCAGTTTTTCAGTTTAGTTTTTTGAAGAGAAGTGAGAAATGGATCCAGCGGGAATAAGTAGAATACTTAATCTTTTATTTGAGTTCACATGGTGGTTTGACTGAAATAAACTGAATGAAAAGTTGCCACAAAAAACTAATTGTGCTAATTAAAAGGGAGGCCACCACCATGCAAATACTACCTAAGCTATCAGTATAATGCTGAAGAGCAGAAGGAGCGGAATAGATTGATATATATTTTTATGGGAAAAGATTCATTATAACTTGTAATTTAATCTCTGTTTCCATGCTAATAAGTTCAGTCAATTGAGTGACACCGCCCACTGGACTCCTTATCACAGAATTATCGGGGATTTTTATCAACATCTTAAATGTTATACTGAATATTTTCCCACAATAATAAATATCAATCTGCTCCACTCTTCCTGCTCTATAATTCAATTGGCCAGGCAGCATGATCTGGGTTTCTTAAATTTTGTGCATGTGACTTTATTGGAATTTTTTTTTTCTCATTTCACAGATCCTAAAACAAATGTGCAGGTCAATGAAAATGGATTATTGCCAGAGACACAGAAGAGCACTTTGAGCCCATCCTCACCTGATCAGAAGGTAAGACCAAGTCTGTCTTATGGATTTCTTGGGAATTGTCTTCTGGATAGTTGTAGTCTCAAAGTTTTCTTCCTGTTTTTATTTCTACTAACACTTCACACCAGATCTTTATCAATATTTGATTTTGTTTTAGAGCAATACATTGTGTATCCAGTCACCAAAATTTAGGGTAGCAAAGTAAAGATATAGCATAACAACACTTAAAGGAGAAGTCCAGGCATTTTCAATAGTTTACAGGCAGCAGGGGAGAACATAGCAATGAAGCATTGCTTACCTCTCCCCATGCCTGCAATGCACCGTCCAGCCAGCCCCGGGGACCCCCGCCAGAAGGCATTTTCTCCCAGGTTGTGATGATTTGTGTGTGTGGCTGTTGTGGGGTGGGTTATGCCTGTCTCGGCTGATGGACAACCTGCTAAGCCAATTAGTGATGGAGCGGCATTCTGCCTCAGTCACTGACTGAGCATCAATCGGGTCGAGACGTTGGCAGCGCAGGAGATCGTGGAGCCTGGCTCCAAATTCCAGAGCAGCAATCCTTTTGGGTGTGGCTATTTTTAAAGATCCTTTTAATTTTTGTTGAAAGGATGACCCAAGATAAAAAAAAAAGTGTGAACAACTCAAAATTATGGCCATTCACTAAATACCGGTCTCCAATACATGTCCTGAACGTTAATTTGACAGCCGCAGCAAATAACGTTTGTATGCATTGTGTGAACTAATGGACGTTGTTTCTATCGACTTGAAATCTTTGAAGACTGAAAATAACAGCAATTATTTTGAGGATCAAATAACTGCTGCTATTTTACAAAAAAAAATGCTGTATTTTTACTCTATTGCCCTAAATTTTGGTGATTGGTTCCCTTTAAATGAACAGTTGTCATATAGGAAATGAACATCTGTGAGTATTGATTTGGATCAGGAGGGTATACGGAGACCCTTTAGTAGTGGTTACAGAGAGCTGCATTGTGTGAGGCTGTAGTACTGTCTAGTGGAGGTGCACCACACTGAATGCTATTGATGATGATCTGGTGAGAGCTGCACTGTGTGGTGTTATTGTGCTCCTGTAACCTCTGTTATGTAGAATAGAATTCGTGTAATTTATTGAATTGTCATGAGATCACCACGACTGTGCAGCTTTTGGTCTGTGATGTCAAGCATTGATAGAGTAGGTTACACATACCGATTACATTTATATTAAAGCTTAATTCTTCTGGTGGCAAAATCTTTTAAGTTAAAGCAGCTGTAAGAGGATGAAACGAATACATGTAACCAGTGATACTGCCTATTTGGGACTCCTAATGCTGACCTGCACTGCCTGGTAACTATGTAACTGGCTGATAGGCCTTGCATGACCACAATTATGCACCTACTCCTTGATGCATGGTATAATGCATTTTATTTGCTTGCACAACAAAAGGAGCCCACAATCTGGCAGAAGCGCTGTATCAAGTTGTCATTTGAGATGCTTTACCTGTTTTATCTTAAAGGGTCTGTCATCCCAGAAAATGAATGGTTATATTTGACTTAGGATGATCTCATCACATTTGGAAAAGCTTTATTTTGAGGAGGTATAGTTAGTAGTCAGAAATGTGTGATATATGCGCATAGGGAATATTTCACAATGGCATCCACATATTGTTACCGTACATTAAAGGACTTTACAGATTTGTTTGACAGCTGTGTCTGTCCACTGTCATTATGAGCTTTTTGTCAGCATGAATAGACAGTCTTTTATAGGTTGCTTCTTTCCCCCCATTAATTCATTGACCACATGCATGTTTCTGTGCTGCAGATGCCAACACCTTGTGGAGTGCCAGAGCTTTTCTTCTTTAAAGTGTAGCTCCAAGTACACAAAACATGATAGTTTTTAATGTGAAATATCATTTGTTATGGTAGTTTATAAAGATCTGCATACCAAACTAAGTATATGTGCACACAGATTTGTTGTACAAATATCTCTAACTATCCCATTAATCTAAATAATGTTTGTAGCAATCCAGGCACCTGATGCAGAAATTAACTTAACATGTATGCTGCATGTTACCCTACTGCTGGGTTGCCTCGGCTAGTGGATTTCCTTGCCTTCAAAAGGCAGCAACCTCTCTAGAAGCTATGGCTACTTAAAGCAATTCTAAACATAAAAAATACACAATTTATTAAATGGATACTCCTGTTCGCTACTAAAACATTACTTTCCAAATTCTTTAGCCAGTTTGTGGCCTGCCAGAGATAGTTGGAAAGTCTAAAACAGCAAAGCTTTCTGTGCAACATGCAACCTCCATTAATAACAATGGCAGTTCCTGTTAAAGCATAAGGAACTACACTGTTCAGGTAACTTATGGAAATGCATATACAGCAGAGCTACCATATTTACAACAGTCTATATTTTATTGGAGAGCCTGTATCTTTAGATGTGGCTATGCCATAAACTTCCAGCTGTAGCTTTACATGGTATATGTAACAGGTTGGGGCTGCGCTTGTTTCAGGCCGTTCCTCCTCATGGTAAATGTGAATGCCCAGCTGGGTTTCATGTAGCTTTCCTGCTGATTTTGAAGGGTTTTCTCCTCTGAGTGGAGATGTTCTAATAGGAACATGCATTATATATTGGGTAGTAGATACATTGATGTTTATTTAGGGAAATAACAATGTAAAGGCTTTGACAATTTTTTTTTTTTTTTTTTTGTGCCTGAATCGGAGCTACACTTTAAAGTCCTTTTTTTCAGGCTTTGTATGGAGGACTTGGAGAGAGCTCACTGACTGACGCCAGTTGGAAGCTTTATTTTAATGGGTGTTTTTTTCATATTGTTCTTATTTTGTATGAAAAACCTCATAAGATAAATTTGCTAGTTCTGGACCTTCTTCTGTCTTTGTCTTTTCTCTTTCTGTCTCTAACCACTTTTCATTTTCCTCCTCCCTTCACCTTGTCCCTTTCATCTGAGGTGTCTGGCTTGTCTTTTTTTTCCTTATACTTCTGCTGATTTTAATTTGCCTTTATTAATTTTCCTCTCCATTCCCCTGGCTTTCCTACTTGCTCCCTCTTACTGTGTGATTGTCTGTGTGCCTGCTTGTGTGTCTCCTTACATCCCGCCAGCCCCTTCTCACCTTTGTCACTCCCATTTTGCCCCTTGCTGGACCAATAGGTCCCTCCATGTGGCGTCAGAGCTTGCGCAAAACCGGCATCATTCTGGTGCCCCAAAGAGGCCAAAAGGCTGCGGTGAGCAACATTTGTCTTGTTTGTAATGCTTGTGCGTGTTCATTTTTGGTTTTGTGTTGTCTTATCGGTTTTGTTTTTTATCTTTATCCCCTCATTTCTTTCCTCTGTTACTTAGTTATAGAAGATAAAAAGTAAAAGGTTGCTATAAAACTTCTATTGTTACTCAAATATTTTTCTGTTGCTTCTGGAAGTTAAAGTAAACCAGTTGGCTTTCCCTGACATGTGACTAAATATTTGTAGTGCCCATTAAGGGTGTGTCCACACGTAGCGAGTTTGCAGCTGATTTCAAGTTTCCAAAGTGCTGCAAAATTCTGTACCATTATTGCTTTTAACGCTGGCCCTGCATTTAGTTATCACCTTGTTTAACTAATTAGCTGCAGGTTAAAATAATAAACAGCCCTTCCTACGCTTCCTCATCGTACTCCTGCTTGAGTTTCTGGGTCCCTGAGTGCGCTGTCCCGCCGCAGCCAGCAATTGGCTGTGCGGGCAGTCATTGAGCCAGAACACGGAGACTCAAGCAGGAAAGTGACGAGTAAGCATGGGCAGGTAAGCATGTATTGATTATTATTTTAACCAGCAGCTAATTAGTTATGGAGGTTACTACATTATTGCAGCAGAATGAAAATCTGTAAAACTCGCAGCGGATTTTACGCAGCCTAAATAAGAGTTATGAAGCTTCTTGTCTTAGACCTCGCCATTTGCTGTTCCATTGTTCCTCCTGGAAATATATTGTTGTCATACACTTGGTCAGTAGGTATGTGACTGTCTCATACTATGGGCCCTATTATACGGAGCGATTATCTGACAAATCCGGCCTGTTTAGGAAGATATTGCTCTTGGCAGCCCTAGGGCGGCATCTAACGTCTGCAGCCGCGGGGCATGAAATGCTCACCATTGTGGTTCAAATAACGTTGCAGAACTGGAACATTTTGGCAGGTTCGCTCGACACTAGCAACGATCATCCAATATTGTTATCTTTTAATATTTAAGAAAAACACTGGCTGATGACAGTGTGGCTGATGACAGTGTGGTGCATTAGCACCACATAGTCCCGCCCACAACGCCACCGCTGGCCTCGCCCCCTTGAGGCCCATTGGTGGGTTGACCAATCACTGTTCAATGTGTCCATCAATTACATGACTGCCTTCTGTGTGAGCACCCAGATGACCTGGCAGACTTGCTTTATAAAACATGTACTGTTCTAGGTTTTGAAAGTTATAACGACACTGACACTTCCCGTGTGAAATGTCCACCATCAGGAAAGGGAAAATGCCTGCTAGGGATGTGTGGCTGATAGCAATATATTTACATGGCCGCACAAACGATGCTGTGAACTATTTGGGCAGATATCGCTCCATGTAATAAAGACAATGATCAGCCTAGGAATCATCAGCTGATCGTGGTCTTTCAACATGTTTCAAAATCATAGGCTGCTGGCCGTGCATCACTATGTGTAATAGAGATGTGCAGCCGATGGGTGTTAAAAGGTCTTTACAAGATAATAAAGGTTATATTTGCCTGTCCATGCTTGTCCCGTATCCTGCTGCCTTTTCCGCTTCTTAAGCAGTCTCTTAAGTGAGAGGACGCTCAGCCAATCACTGACCAAGAGGGGACAGCGTCACCGCAGAGACTGCTTCAGAAGTGATGGCTGTGACCAGAGGGGAAAAGGCAGAAGGGGAGCATTGGCAAGTAAGTATAATCTTTATTATTTTCTATATAAAGCAACGACTGCATGAACATCACGATTATCCTACTGTATAATAGGCTCTGTAAGAGTGCTCCAATCTAGCAAGTTGGGGCTCGCTTACCCTGCTAATCTGGCTGTCTGCTATGGCTCTTAGAATGTAACACTGCTTCAGCCATGTTGTCTGCCCTTTTTAAGAGAACAGTAGAGCTGTCATTCTAACTCCTACCTGTCTGCTTCCTGCTTTATTTCACTGGATATGGTGGTGCCACAGCTTTAGTACACAGCTGACCATTAGGGATCTGCACCCCTCTGATCTGCATTGGATAATACAGCAATAAATCTTTCAGAAAAAACTCCTTTGTTAGCAATATAATTCAAATTCTTAAAATAACCTTCCAAACATTAAGGTTGGCTAAAGATTTTCTTTACCCTTGTACAGCTCATTTAAGCAGCAGGACTATTGTGTGCATTACTGGTGGTGTCGGGGGGGGGGGGGGCTTCCTTTTTTTTTTTTTTTTATCTGATCATTTGCAGTTTTAAGCATAGATTATATCATCATTTAGCCCAAATCCATTTGTAAACACTTGTTCTGCTTTTGTGTATGTTCACCAACATGTTCCCCTCATGGTAGATTCCAGGTACCAATACCTGACCATAATGCTGGCTGAAAGCTGACTAAGGCCTTATTCACACGTTCAGTAATATTTTCTAGTCCTGAAATAACCCGCCAAAAATTACGGATTGGACATTCGTAGTACATCCATATTGCATCCGTATTTCCGTAAATCTGTTTTTACTACTGACTGCTTTATACAAGTTAATAAAGTTGAGTAGGTTAAAAAAAATAGCACCAGTTTGCCCAACCCCTAAAATAAGTCACATGATCACATGATGGTTGCTTAGAAACAGAACCTTGTGACCTATGAGTCATCCGTTTTTTTTTTACGGGAATACGGATGCCAAACATGTTGCAATCCGTAAACAATTGATTTTAATGAGAGGATCCGTAAAAAAAAAATCTGGGTCCGCACTAGGACATGTCCTTTTTTTTTCGCCATTGATTTTCATCCGTTTTATCTACTGATAGTGTGAATAACCCAATAGACATCAATGTGCACTAACTCTGATACGGAAATGCGGATCCGTAAGTTACGGGTCGTTTGAATAAGGCCTAACACTTTGTGATATATGGAACTGTGTGTCTTATTATATCCAGGTACTGAATATAATAATAATCAGTCTTTTTTCTATATGTATTACTTATAAATGTTACATGCTTTATTGCCAGTTATCAATATCACTTATTGCATGTGTGAGCTGATGTATACAGCTATAAGAGGGGTATAAGAAGGAGCTGATCTCTCCTGACCTGTCTGCTTTAGTATACACCAGTATATTGCATGGGGCATCTTTTCTTAAAATGCTGCTGTGGGCCTTTTCTTTTATTATTCCTTCTGGATATGTAAGAATAAATCAACAATTGGGCGTTATTCTCTCCATTACCAATGGGATGTGTCTGACGTCTGCACGGACAGCATCATGTTGTAGGAACAAAGAATGGTAATGGCCTGTTGCATCCGACTTGTACTTTCATAGGAATTATAAGTATCTTATAGAGCAAAACAGTCAGGAGAGCAAACAACTCCTTTTTAAATTATGTGATCTGCAACCGCTTACTTTTGCTTTCAGTGTGCTGCATTGTCTGCTCTAGCATGTCAGGGTAGGCTGGGGTTTCACTGGCAGAACTTTATTTTTTACTAATAACTTATTTTTTGAAGTTCAACATTGATGCATGCAAGCATGCTTTTTAAATGTGTTTCTCCAGATTGGCACAGCTACCTATGTATGCTTGCCTACAGGGCTGGCCTTAGGGTAAATGGCACCCTGTGCGAAACCTTTTTTTGGTGCCCCCCCCCCCCCCCTTAAGGTAATATAAAGCTCCTTCAGCCGCCCACTCCCGCCAGACAACACCAATCACCTTCCCCCCCCTCCCAGCCATTCATACAACTACCACCCCCAGCTCCCCACACAACTACCACCCCCAGCCAGGGGCGGACACAGACTGCAGTGGGCCCCTGTGCAAAAAATGGGCTTGGGCCCCATAACCAAAACATACCCTCCTGCCTTAAAGTAGGGTACACACAGATTAATATGTTAGCCCAGCTATTCATAACAGGTTTCCTGGATTCCCAGGAAGGCCCTATGGAGGATTTTACAAAGTGAAACTGGTCATATAAGAAAACATAACATCATATGCTTACTTCTCTGCGCTCCTCTCGTGTCCTGATGCGGTGTCGCTGGTGTCTTTAGCCGACATTACTTCCCAGTTCATCTCGCTGAGTGACAGCCCACTCAGCCAATCAATGGCCGTGGGACTTTTCCATCTCAGTCAAAGATTGGCTGAGCAGGCTGTCACTCCCAAGACAATCTTGTTTCGGATGTGGGACAGTGGGAGACAACAGCGAAACCGCACTGGGACACGGGAGGAGCGCATAGAAGTAAGATCTTATGTTTTCTATGTTTCATGTACGCTGTTATGGTTTCTTATATGACAGCATGATGTAAAAAGTGTGCAAATCGCGCATAACCCCTTTAAGGGGCTAAGAAAGTATACTAATGCTATTGAAAGTATATTTTTTCAGTATACCCTTGGCCTCTTTCAGGTTAATGGTGTGCACATCAGTCAGACTCACACATATATACACCACTATCCACCCTGCATCCACAGTCACACACATATACACCACTATTCACCATGCATTGGCACAGACACACATATACACCACTATCCACCCTGCATGGGCACAGACACACACATACACCACTATCCACCCTGCATGGGCACAGACACACATATACACCAATATCCACCTTGCATGCACACATTCAAACACATATACACCACTATCCACCCTGCATGGACACAGACACACATATACACCAATATCCACCTTGCATGCACACATTCAAACACATATACACCACTATCCACCCTGCATGGACACAGACACACATATACACCAATATCCACCTTGCATGCACACATTCAAACACATATACACCAATATCCACCTTGCATGCACACAGTCACACATATACACCAATATCCACCTTGCATGCACACATTCATACATATACACCAATATCTACCCTGCATGCACAGTCACACTTCAGTTCTCCTACTACAGTCACCCACCATACCTGGCTGGATCTCTTGGGCCTTTGCCTCCTGACTGGGAGCCTGGGACCATCACCAGGCAGCAGACGGGAAGGGCTGAATAACCTCTGAACCTCTGTAACTTGTGCACCGGCAGCTATAGGTCTTATCAGCACACACAGAGATGCTGCTATATTTTATCTGCTGCCCGGACAGCTAGGTGAGGAGGTCAGCAGCTGAGCAGCAGCTCCTGACACATTGTGCAGCGTCCCGCTTCTCCTGAAGTACAGTGTCAGGGAGAACCAGCCTCTGGATCCTGTGTGCAGAAAAGCTGCCTGACAATAGCACACGATGGAGCCTCTGGGGTCTAAGCCTGGCGGGGGGAGGGCGCTCCGGCAGACACACAGCACATCTAACTTTTATTTGTAGTTAGATGTGCTGTGCAGCTCTCTGCCGGAGCGCCCCCTAGCTGGCCGGGGGTGAGGCGCCCTGTGCAAGCGCACAGGTCGCACACCCCAAAGGCCGGCCCTGCTTGCCTACTGCAGTCACAAGTGATAATTCAGAGGTGTAGTGGCTCCAGTTCCATACCTTTTTAATTACCTCTGTCCATAGCCTTATTAGTGTTGTATAAGGATCCTGGATGGTGCGACAGTACTGTTCATGAAAAAAGGGGTTTCTCAGTGTAGATTTTCATGTTGGGTCAAACATTATGGGTCACTATATGCTTAATGATACGATCTGAATCAAGGTCTACTGTAATCAATAGAGATTATGGAAACACACTGGAGGGGGCAGTCATAGGCTCCCACAATTTTTACTGAGGAAGGCTATCATGGCGGAATCCATTTAATTTCCACAAATGATTTATCACCCCAATAACTTATTCTGTGAGCATTTAATATAACAAAAAAATGTTTTATTTGCATAGTGAGTCATTGTCATTCTCTTTTTGGGAAATATTTTCAAATTAAGTTGTTTTGTGTTTTTTTTTTTTTTTTTTTAAACAGGACTGCATTGCTCATCTATTCCAGCATTTATTTTATTGTAGTGCTTGAGCTACTTTACCCTAAAATTCACTATCCCTTTATATACATCCACTTATAGGTTTAAAAGATGATGGCCATACTTCCTTTCTTTAAGTTTTTTTTATTGTTTTATATATATATATATATATATATATATATATATATATATATTTATATTATAAAAAAATAATATTTTAGTCGGTATAATATGGCAGCTGGTGCATCAGTTCTTGTCTCTCTATATGCCGGAAGTGATTTATTTTTTTTGTAATGGAGATGTATCCATCACAAATCCCCATACATACCCTTCTTCATATCTATAGTTCTCTGGGGCACCAAGCAGCATCACAGAGAAATGCCAGCTTTCCTTTTCCAACTTGAGGGCAGGCTTACGGAAAACTGGCAGCTTCGGGGCTCTGCAGGATGCCAGAATAGAGGACAATAGCTTCAAAGCGACGGGAATCAAGCGCTCTGCTTCCAGCCCCCGACTGGACACCCAGGAGAGGGTGAGCAGCTCATTCATTTTATTCTGTTGATGAGCAAAGTGAGAGCAGATACTATTTAAAGGTGTATGTAGGTCTTTGTATACACATGTGGCCTTTGTGGTGTCTTAAAGCGACACTGTATTGAATCCCCCCCAAATAAACCGCTGGTCTCGTAAATTTGAGTAAGTCCTTCCCAGAAAGAGTCTCTTAAAATACGCCTTGTGCCTTGGTTAGGGTCAAAAATTATCTTTTAATCTACAGCAGACTAGTTAATGTGGTGTAGCCTACGGTGTCTGTGCCCTAAGTCTGTGACTACTCTCCTTTCTTTCTCCCCTCCCTCCTTATCATTAGGAATGCGCCCGGGCAGGATTTCGCCTATTCATCACTTGTGTTGCTTAGAATTGTTAAGGCACATGTGCTCTGTTTAGACTAGTGATGAATAGGAGAAATCCTGCCCAGAGGCGAAGCAGCGGTACCGTCCTAAAATGTGAATACACTCCAATCCTTTCAGACTAGAACTTACAATTGGTGACTGGTGGTTTCTCACCACTCCACAGAAGGCAATGCCGAAAACACAATTTCACACCAGTTTGCTGCAATCCCTCCGGTATGTATCCACCAGTTCTGGTGGACCCTCCCACCAGTGATGCATCCGTTTTGCATTAGGAGTAATAAATGGCCGCTGGGAGGAGCCTGCTTATTGCTTGCCAGGCAATGTATCAGTAAATACTAACCGCACACAGATAATGCATCCATATGTCGTCCTTTAAAAAATTGACCCATTGTGGGGGGCGGATCAGCTGCCTCACTGGGTTTAGATGACCCATTAAAAATAAAGTTCTCTTTCTACTTATAAATTAGCATCCCGATGTACACACAGGAAAAACATGTGGTTGAGGCCTTGGAGTTCACTAAAAATGTAACTTGCAAATGTTCAGTCTCCTCTGTCTATTGATGTTACCCTACAGTTAGAAGAAGCTACCATTATTAACTACATTATTTGGATGAGAAAAAAGATGTTTTGTGATGGAATAAATATCTGGTTTACATGTAAGGGCAGATAGTCCCAGTATCTAACATTATTTCAGGAAGCTGATGTATGGCAAGTGCTGTCGTAGGATGCTCATACAGTAAGTTTTTCATACTTGTATATAGTTACTAGTTACTTTGTCTGACTTGATACAGAACCTGAGGAAACTGACCTCTAAAAAGATTCTGGTTTTCTTTTAACGTGGACAAAATTAAACATATGATTTAAAAAGGTATTAACAAAGGCTAAACATAAATCGATTTCATAGGCAATAAGTAGGATCCAGAATCAATGAAAAAATACACGTCCGCAATGTATGTCTGCGCAGACACAGTATTCTGCGAACCAGAGCTCCTGGTGGCATGATTCTTCATTATGCTGGGAGCTCTCAGCAGTTTAAATATCTGCATTACTATACGGACACAGCCATGCAGTACATTTTTTTTTTTTTTTTCCCCCCCAGAAAATATATTAAATTTTAGGTTTTGAGTACAGGTTGCCTTAGACATTAGGGCTTATCCATGATTTAAAAAGCACAGCTATTTTGCAAAAGCAGCTTCACACCTTCTTAAGTTGTGTGTGTGGCGCTGCAAATCCACAACTAAACTGAACACAAGGATGCTGCTGTTTGTTGTTAAAAAAAAAAAACAAAAAAAAAACACAGCCATCTTTTTCTAAGCCTGAGGAACACTTTTTTTTTTTTTTTTTTATTTGGATAGAAAGGATTAACATAGATAGATATCTCAAGGAAAAAATGATTACTAGACAATTGTGTGTATGTCTTTAGTCTTAAAGGGCCCTTGTCTTTTATGCGACCTGAGCCAGCAGTCTTCGGGCTTGTTCCTAGCTCCTTCCTCTCACCTCCCTGTGCCATCAGCCTTGATAAATGTTGCGATCTGTTGATCAAGGCTGGTCGGGAGAAACCGCTGGCCACCTCCCCAATGACTTGTGCGTCAGGCAGAATGAAAGTGATGACAGGTTCTCTTTTAAAAGCTCACATTTGTTAAGTGGGGTCACTATTTCTAGTTGCTGTTCAATGCTTTGTTACATAGACCTTCTTTGTTGTGCTGTCTCAGAAGCCAGACATTTGGGAGATCCTTCAGAAGTGGAAAAGAAATCTTGAAGCAGTCGCAGTGAGCAGCAGCGTCTCCACAAACAGTAAACCATTGTGCAGTCAGCTGGATAAGAGTTTACAAGCCTCAGTGGTAGGGTCATACAAATGGCTGGATGTAGTATAGAAGTAGTAGCTGCAGCTTCAAGAAACAAAGCTTGCTTTTAGAAATGTGACTCGTAATAGAAGTGCCATGTGTATTGGTTGTACTGTATACTGCACTGTAATTCATATATAATTACTGGCTTCCTACCCTTTGAAGGTTGATGAGTTCCCTGTACACAAGGGAGACCCAGATTTTATGTGAATGAATTCTCAGCCTAATAACATAACTTGCTACAGAACTAGACGTATTGCTCAGATACCAGATAGCTATACAAGGTGAATAAAGGTGTTCATTAATGTTTATTACCCTGGCAATAAGACCAGCATAACCCGACAACCTAGGAATTAGCTACAGTACGTTTTCAACAGTACTATGCTTCCTTAACTTTGGCCTTTCAACGTTCTTTCAAGTTCTTTCTGGACTATTGTAACTTGAGACCAGACTCCACATACAATGCCACAGTTAGAATCTGCGACACATGTGAATAACTAGATGATCAACCAATAAAAGTAACCATGTACAGACAGTGGCTGTCTAGTATCTCCTCTACTGTACAATATGATACTACATGTCCTGTGCTGCTCTTTACCTGTGCCAGAATGAGTTGCTCCTTTGGGCACCAGGTGACGGTTTTATTTTATTCTGGGACCCTGCGTGAGCTGTACAGGACCCTAGGAACACTCTGAATCTCTACATAGAAAGTAACTAACTGTCTCCAGTAGATCTTTCTGACTGTTTGTTTGTAAGGACTTACTTTACCCATATTAGTTATCTGCTTATTCTCCTTTACTTAAAATTTTTTTTTTTTTGGGTGATATTTTAGAGGCCTCAGAACCATATACAAGTTTCCATAGATATTTGGTCTCAAGATACAATATTTATAACAATGTTCAATTAATAGTATAACCTTTGTAACTGTGTACTGTTTAAAAAAAAGTTAACTTCTTTTACTTATGTTCTAAAGACACGTTGAAAATTGTTTATATATGGTTTTTTTTTTTTGTTTTAAGTGACCTTGCCCATTTATAGCTGCCTATAAATATTAATTTTCCAGAAAATGACATGGTGTTGCAGTTTAGCTGCTTTACATGCCCCTGTGGCTGGGTATAGCTAATACCCCCAGTCAGGGATAATCCATCTCTTTAGTGGCAGAGTTTCAATGGACACTACGGAATCGCACGATCCCCTCCCATTCAAACAGATAGAAGGCAGGATTCGGCACAGAGTCTGCGCAGGTTCCGCACAGAATTTCCACGCTGATTCCATAGTGTGAATGTGCCCTAACAGTTTTTTTTTTTTATTTATTTTTTATTTTTATTTTTTTTAAACATTCTGTAAGACTGCCTTAATAAATTAAATATTTAATCTTAATCATGGGAAATGCACATGTAGAGGAGAAGCTACAGATGTTCTGTGAGGATTTGGACAAGTAAAATATACACTTATAGTACCTGTTTGTGAGCGATCATACAATAATCTCAAAATAACAGTATGTTGAGTGTGCAAAGATATACACCATTAATTACTATCCACACGTGCTGATCAGTCCTATAATAACCATATTAACTGTTACTTCTGATAAACCCTATGTACATTCAAAAACAATCTAATGTAGATACAACAATGTGTAAAACATATACTAGAAAACTATCCTGAATCCTTGACTCAGGTGATTGTGTGGCTTGTTGTATTCTACACACTAAACCCTATTGTCTCCTGGTTTCTTTGCTACTTCAAATGAAAATCTATAAGCAAAAGCCTTTGATTTACTTAACTTTTCCCCCCTCTATCCTAGAACAAAGAGCCACGTATGGCTCGTATTCCTCCAACACCAACAAGGAGGATATTCAGCCTACCAGAGTCAGACAATCTGCCAGATACAAAGAAAGAGTGAGTATTGCTGATATGAACCCCAGTCTATGGTAGTCACCACCATAACCTCATGTCACCAACCTGTTCTCTAATCCACAATGCACTTAATCATTCTTTCTGTCCTGTTTTCCACTAATCTAACCCACAAACCATATCATTGTATCAAGCTGTACTAACTTAGTTTTTGAAGTTTGATTATAGACTTTAAAGTCTTGGAAATTAGCTTTTTATAATGGTTAGGAAAAAAATCTTTACTTCAATCATCTTGATAGAGACTTAGAAGGTGGACTACAGATGAAACTTGACATGGTTCCCACCACACAAATGCACACAAACACTTTGTCCAGCATGACTGCCACTTCTTCCACCTCGTCCTCCAGCACAAGCTCCATTACTGATCCCAAAGACAAGCGAAGGTAAGGCACTTCTCACCTGCATGTCCTACTTTTCCTATATCCTTCTCACTTCTTGGGGGTTTACATTACCTGTGATGATCACTGCTGGCTCATAATCGGGCATTGCACTCTTGTACAATGGATGACCTGGTACATTACATTGTTAGTTTATGGGCTCAGCCATGAGCTTTGATTTCGCATTGCAAAATGCTTCTAAGAGTCCTATTAGACTTTTTTAACGACAAACAATCTCGTTTGCGATTGTTTATTGTTAATCGCTAACCTGAAATCACTCACCATATTACACAGAACGATAGTTACGATCATTACTGAGATCGTTACTAAGATGGTTACTCCATCTGATCCTAGCAAAACAATGAACAATGTGCAATTACACGGAACGATTAGTAAACAAATGTGGAATTATAGCGAACGATTAGCAAACAATTACCAATGATTTTAGGTTCAGATGTAGATCAACGACTCACAAATGATTTTTAATCGTTGCCTGCAGTTACACAGAATGATTATCTTTTAAATTCGACTGATGCAACGCACAATAATCGTCACGTGTAATAGGGCCCTAAGTGTGAATGTTGACGATAACTTTGCTATATTCATCCTATTGCTTGAGACCCCCCCCCCCCCCCCCCCCAGCAAGAATGGGAGGGGTGCTGTTCAAGGGACTCATGTCCTGTAAACTAATTTACCGTAATGGCTTCAGGGGAAATGGTTGGCTGGCCACTTTGTCTCCCGGCAGCTGAGAGTAGGACCCACATCAGCCAGATGTTCTCGTATCTGCTTTAAAAAGCTTCTTCGCATTTACCTTCTAAATGAGGCTGAAACCATGCCCCCATTTCTTTCCAGTGTTGGCAATAATCCTAGCAATGTCTCGTAGGGGTGAAAGTGGGGTAGTGGTTTCTTCCACATACTAAATACTATACACAAGATATTGTTGACTTAAGACCTTTCACTGTGCACTAAGAAGCTGTTTAATTACACTCATTTATCAGGTCGTATCAAACACCTGTCCGTGATGAAGAATCAGAGTCCCAAAGAAAGGCTCGCTCTCGGCTCATGAGGCAGTCAAGACGTTCTACTCAGGTAAATATCCAAACTTCTCTTCCATCTCTTTCTCACGTTTGTTACTTTTTTTTTTTTTTTTTTCTATTTGAAAATGTCTGCAAAAACAACCAGCGGGGAATCCTATAAAGAATACTTAGTCACCCAGATTGCTATCTGCAGTGACATTACAATCAGCCTAGCAGTAATCCTTGCTACCAAATGGCTCCCTCAAGACCTTTCTTGTGGGTGATAGATCTGAGATAGACAGACATATGCATATATATATTTCGTTCCGGAACTGTGCCAGGACTGTCAGAGGTCTGTGTGGTCACATAACTGCAATAGGGAAGGGGGGTATTTTTTTTTAGCATGGACCAGTCTGGAAGTGGGAATAACAGAGCTGTGCAGGAGGACAGTGACAGAGACTGCCTGGGTCAGAGTACAGTGCTGTAGACCCCACTACTCAGACCATGCCCCTCCCCCACACACCCTCCCACCCAAAACAGGGAGCTCTTAAACCAAAGCAATGCTCTTAAACCTAGTTACAATTTAGAAAAATTGTGAGCTCTTTTTGCAAAATGCTCTCAATTCAAGTTACTATGTGTGTGTGTGTATTGTGGACATGTCACTGGTAAAGTGCTCGAGGGGATGTACATCTCACCCAGGTTGATACATAGTGTGAGATGGTGAGTCCAGGAGGCATCTGTGCTCAGCAGTGTTATGCTGCTGAGCTATTATTTATTATTGCCGGGCCTGGACTTACATGGAATGGCAGGTAGGTTTTGGTAGTGGGACTTGCCATTCCCTCCCCCTCGATCCAGTGTGGGTTTTGGGATCAGGTGAGCTCTGATCCCAATCAGCCTGAGAAGGCAAAAGGTGTGCTCAGTGTACAGGTCCTTGCTCTCAGCCAGGGTGAACAGCCTGCATGCTGTGTTTCCTGGGAGCAAGGAGTTCTATCACTGCTGGGGCCTGTTCACACTCCACGATACCGCCTATGGAAGTGACAGTTAGGTGACCTGTGTTAGTAAGTGCCCAGACGGGCAAGACCTTTTTGTTTTGTTTTATTATCAATGCACGGGGTTGCTGTATTTATGTTGCTGGACTGTTTATGCTACAAATAAACACCAAAGCTGTTTCTAAGTCCAAGTTTGCTGCCTGAACTGTGTCCTAACACACCATCCCCCGGGAAGATCCCTACAATTGGTGCTGCGGAGCGGGCAAATCGGTTGCTAGGGGCAACGGTGTGCATCGACTTGGCTACAGCTGCTTATGTCCTGGGTGAAGGCTGCTGCTTCACTCCAAAAACAGACAAGCAACATGGAGGAGATGATGAAGCAGTTAATGCAAGTGAGTTTGCAACAACAACAGGCATTGGCCGCACAACAACAGGCTCAGGCAGCCGCTAAACAGGATCAGGAGGCCGCTAACCTTCGCCATGAGCAGGCTAATAGGCTGCAACAACAGGCTCTAACAGATGCTAACCTGCGCCATGAACAGGCTCTAACAGACGCTAACCTGCGCCATGAACAAGCGGTGGCTCAACAACAGAGACTTATTGAGCACCTGATAGCAAAGCAAGAGGCGTCTGCAGGTGCTAATCCCCAGCTGGTGGCAGCAGCCGCGCCAGAGACTTTGTCTGTGAGAAGAGCTGTGCAGCGTGCGCTGCAAAAGATGACTGCTGATGACGATGTTGAGGCCTACTTAACTGTCTTTGAGCGTGTGGCTGAGCGAGAGAAGTTACCCTCCACTGAGTGGGCAGAAGTGATTGCGCCCTATTTAACAGGCGAACCTCAAAAGGCCTATTATGACCTCAGTGAGCAAGAGGTCAAAGACTATCCTCGGCTAAAAGCAGAGATACTCGCCCGACTAGGAGTTACTGCTGCTGTTCGTGCCCGGAGGGTTCGCAACTGGAGCTACAGTCTGGACAAGTCAGCGAGGTCCCAGATGTACGACCTGATCCATTTGGCAAGAAAGTGGTTGGAGCCAGACACCTCTACTCCTGCCCAGATCCTAGAGAGGGTCGTGATGGATCGCTACCTCCGTGCCCTTCCTGCTGATCTACAACGCTGGGTGGGACAAGGCGACCCTAGGAGTGCCGACGAACTCGTCAGCCTTGTGGAGAGGTTCCAGGCGACCGAGGACTACCTCCGTGATGTTCCTGCAGCACCGTCACCTCCCCGGAGTGCCAGATCTGTGCCATCATCT
Organism: Dendropsophus ebraccatus; assembly: GCF_027789765.1. NCBI lineage: Eukaryota > Metazoa > Chordata > Amphibia > Anura > Hylidae > Dendropsophus > Dendropsophus ebraccatus. Next base: position 52,577,481 of record NC_091465.1, read on the forward strand.
GGTAAGAGACTTCCATCTATTGGGGGAGTGTGGAGGGGTGCTGATAGAGGGAAGAGCGCTCAGGAGGTAACTCAGGGGCAAAAGACTGGTGATGGTCCCCGGTGGCTAAGTGGCCCTAAAAAGGACTCCCTGCCAAGGAGACCAGGCCCTATCCAGTGCTGGAGATGCCATGAGACGGGACATATGTCTGCCCATTGCCCTCTTACCACTGAGCCCATGGAGTGTGACGCTAGCCGGCGTCAGTCGCTATTTGCGGAGCCGTCTTTTGTTGCAGTCACTGGACTAGAGACTGAACCACAAGTCTGCAACATTACTGTAAATGACTTTTCTGTTAAGGCGTTGCTGGACTCAGGAAGCCTTGTCACCCTGGTGCATGCCAGCCTGGTGGCTGGGGACTTTGTGCCAAAAAGACATATGAGTGTGGTATGCATACATGGTGATACAAAGGTTTACCCTATAATACTGGCTAATGTCGGGACTGAACTAGGCACGGTACAATATGAAGTGGGTGTGGTTAAAAACCTTATGCATAATGTGATATTGGGGCGTTATTTTCCTTTGTTCTGGGCTCTATGGGGAAAACAACAATCCCCTGAAAGGAGTGAGGAGACCCCTAAGTCTATTGCATTACCCACGGTAAATGATAAAAATGTACAGAAGGGATATGATGCTTTTCCTTTGCAGGTCCTGGCTGGTGAGGAAGAGGCTCCTCCCACTGCGCAAACTGTTCCAGACTTAGAGGTGTCTAGGGATAATTTTGGTACTGCACAATTACAGGACCCCACTCTCAAAAATGCTAGAGAGCAGGTCACTGTTATGAATGGGGTACCTCAGGAGCCAGAAGCTGAGAAAAAGTTTCCACATTTTTCTATGACTAATGATCTCTTATATAGAGTCACTAGGATTAATGATAAGGTTGTGGAACAGCTTCTGGTGCCTAAGTCGTACCGGCGTCAGGTGCTCGACATGGCCCATAATCATGTCCTTGGGGGCCACTTGGGGACAGATAAAACACAGGAGAGAGTCCTCCAGAGGTTTTATTGGCCTGCGATTTATGCTGACATAAAAAAATACTGTGAGTCGTGCCCCACATGTCAGCTTAGCGCTCCAGTGTCGCATTTTCGCAGTCCTTTGGTCCCACTCCCCATCATAGAGGTACCTTTTGACCGGATCGCAATGGACTTGGTGGGTCCCATTGTAAAGTCGGCTAGGGGACACCAGTACATTCTAGTTGTGTTGGACTACGCGACCCGCTATCCTGAGGCTGTACCCCTAAGAAACATTGCGTCTAAGACAATTGCACGGGAATTGTTTTATATGTTTTCCAGGGTGGGGATCCCCAAGGAAATCTTGACCGACCAAGGTACCCCATTTGTGTCAAAGGTAATGAAAGAGCTATGCAAACTGTTTAAAATCTCACACCTACGTACCTCTGTATATCACCCACAGACAGACGGGTTAGTGGAGAGGTTTAATAAAACCCTGAAACATATGTTAAAAAAAAGTGGTGGAAAAGGATGGTCGTGATTGGGATCACTTACTACCTTATCTAATGTTTTCTATTAGGGAAGTGCCCCAAGCATCCACAGGGTTCTCTCCCTTCGAATTAGTCTATGGTCGTCACCCTAGGGGTTTGTTGGATATAGCGAAAGAGACCTGGGAAAGTGAGTCCACTCCATACAAGAGTGTTATAGAGCATGTAGCACAAATGCAGGACCGTATAGCCACTGTAATGCCCCTAGTAAGGGAACACCTCCAGAGGGCGCAAGAGGGCCAAAGCAGAATTTACAATCGTTCTGCAAGAATCAGGACATTTAGCCCAGGTGACCGGGTACTCATTCTTGTTCCCACGGTAGAAAGCAAATTCTTAGCAAAGTGGCAGGGTCCCTATGAAATTGTAGAGAAGATCAGTGAGGTCAACTACAAGGTACACCAACCTGGTAGAAGGAAGCCTTTCCAAGTTTATCACATAAACTTGATCAAGCCCTGGAAAGACAGGGAATCCTTGGTGGCGACAAAGCCTGTTGGTCATCTGTCACCACCAATCCCTCCGGTCAGGATTGGTGACACTCTATCAGTGTCCCAGAAGCAGGAAGCTAAGGAGTTCCTGCAGAGAAATAAAGGCAAGTTTTCTGACCTACCAGGGCGTACGCATTTAATTAGTCATCATATTGAAACTGAGCCTAGAAGCAGAGTAAACCTGAAGCCCTACAGGATACCAGAAGCACGGAGGGAGGCGGTATCATCCGAGGTAAACCGTATGCTTGACCTAGGAGTCATTGAGGTGTCCCAGAGCGAGTGGTCCAGCCCGATTGTGTTAATCCCAAAGCCCAATGGAACTTGGAGGTTCTGTAATGACTTTAGAAAGTTAAATGAGATCTCCAAGTTCGATGCCTACGCCATGCCCAGGGTAGATGAGTTGATAGAAAGGATGGGTAATGCCAGGTACATAACCACCCTCGATCTCACTAAGGGCTACTGGCAGATCCCCCTCACTCCTAAGGCTAGAGAGAAGACTGCATTCTCCACCCCTGATGGGCTCTTCCAATACGTAGTGATGCCATTCGGGTTACATGGAGCCCCTGCCACTTTTCAGAGGTTGATGGACTTGATTCTGCGACCACATCGTGATTACCTCGATGATGTGGTCATTTTTAGCCCGGATTGGGAAAGTCACCTCTGTAAGGTCCAGGCGGTGTTAAATGCCATAAGTGATGCGGGGTTAACCATCAATGCAGAGAAGTGTGCACTAGCCTTAGAGGAGGCCAAATAATTGGGCTACATTATTGGGAGGGGGTTAGTGAAACCACAACTAAATAAAATCGAGGCAATACAGAATTGGCCTCAACCCCTCACAAAGAAACGGGTCAGAGCTTTCCTGGGTATTACGGGCTATTACCGGAGGTTTGTGCCGAATTTTGCTTCAGTTGCAGCCCCACTAACTGACCTGACAAAGGGTGCAAAGTCCGCAATGGTGACATGGACTCCAGAGGCCGAGAAGGCTTTTCAAAGCCTTAAGTCTGCCCTGTGCCAACAGCCTGTGCTAGTTACCCCTGACCAGGGTGGATTTGTTTTAAATCAAACTGATTTAAATCACGATTTAAATCACTAGTCCCGAAGGTTTGATTTAAATCAGTGATTTAAATCAAAGTTTCTACTTAAACTAGTTCTTGCTACTTTAACATGCAAGTAGATGAAGATTTTTAGAATCACTTTTTATATTACTTTTTTCTCCCCAGTTTAATGGGTTAATCATTCATATTTGGACACCACTGTTCTGTTGTACTTAGGAAGGAGAAAAATAATCCTGAACTTAATAACAATTTAAATGGATTTATTCAACTGAAACAATAACAACATTACAGCATACGTTATTTGCTTAAACAAACATCCATGTTAACTAATTTGGCTAAACAAAAAAAAAAAAAATAGTCCAAACAATCAGAAACATATTGTCTAACTTCTTGGACTTGGTACTGAAGGGGATGATTCTGTATTCATAGGTTTGTAGAACAATAGGATTAAGGTCTTTTTCTCAACTCTGTTCATGTTGTAACATTTGAGAACATATACAGCCTTTATTCTACTGAGTTAAACAACTCAGCTTTATCTCATGATGGAAGAACCTTTGGATGGTAAAATATTTTCCTCAAAAAGCAGTTTATTGAAAAAAATCCGATTTAAATCAAAAAAATCCGATTTAAATCAAAAAAATCCGATTTTTTTTTTTTGATTTTTTTAAAAAAATCATTGATTTTTATCCACCCTGCCCCTGACTTTAGGCGAGAGTTTTTGGTACAGACAGACGCCTCTAACACAGGCTTAGGTGCCGTCCTCTCACAGGTCGTGAATGGCGAGGAGCACCCGGTGATGTACTTGAGTAGGAAGCTATCCCCGGCCGAGAAAAACTACGCCATTGTGGAGCGAGAGTGTCTGGCAGTGAAGTGGGCCCTAGAGTCCCTGAGGTACTACTTGCTAGGCAGGAAATTCAGGTTAGTGACAGACCATGCCCCCCTAACATGGATGAAGCTAAACAAGGAGAAAAACGCAAGGGTGACTAGGTGGTTTTTGTCCCTACAAAACTTTAATTTCACTGTGGAACACAGGCCAGGGAAATTACAGGCAAATGCTGACGCCCTATCTAGGGTACACTGCCTGTGGGGACAAAATGCTCAGCCCTCCGGTCTGAAGAAGAGGGGGGGGATATGTGGACATGTCACTGGTAAAGTGCTCGAGGGGATGTACATCTCACCCAGGTTGATACATAGTGTGAGATGGTGAGTCCAGGAGGCATCTGTGCTCAGCAGTGTTATGCTGCTGAGCTATTATTTATTATTGCCGGGCCTGGACTTACATGGAATGGCAGGTAGGTTTTGGTAGTGGGACTTGCCATTCCCTCCCCCTCGATCCAGTGTGGGTTTTGGGATCAGGTGAGCTCTGATCCCAATCAGCCTGAGAAGGCAAAAGGTGTGCTCAGTGTACAGGTTCTTGCTCTCAGCCAGGGTGAACAGCCTGCATGCTGTGTTTCCTGGGAGCAAGGAGTTCTATCACTGCTGGGGCCTGTTCACACTCCACGATACCGCCTATGGAAGTGACAGTTAGGTGACCTGTGTTAGTAAGTGCCCAGACGGGCAAGACCTTTTTGTTTTATTATCAATGCACGGGGTTGCTGTATTTATGTTGCTGGACCGTTTATGCTACAAATAAACACCAAAGCTGTTTCTAACAAGTTTGCTGCCTGAACTGTGTCCTAACACACCATCCCCCGGGAAGATCCCTACAGTATATATATATATATATATATATATATATATATATATATATATATATATATATATATATATATATATATATATATATATATATATATATATATATTATATATATATATATATATATATATATTATATATATATTATATATAATTTTAGTATATATATATTTTTTTTTTTATGTGTGTGTTTTTTCTATTAGGGTGTCACACTTACTGATCTAAAGGAAGCAGAGAAGACTCTGGGGAAGTCTGTAGAAATCCAGTCCACCGAACAAAAAGATGACAGAGAGCCGGTGGGCAAAGAACAGACTGCTGAAAATATGGTTAGTACTTTACATAGATTCTCATATATTTTTAGTAAGTTGTTGTTTTTTTTTTGTTCTTTAGGACACTATATGTGTGCTTACCAGTCTGTATCATTCGGCTCCACAACAACGGGTCTTGGTTGCCTTTTTTTTATATGTGTATTCTGCTTCAGGATTGTTTTCAGTGTGAATATGCATTCTTGGCGTGGGTTATAAAATATGCTCTTATTAGTCCGTTTTTTATATGTTCGCTTGTATTTCACATTGACTGTCCAAAACAGAATATTTGGAAGAAGGTAGGGAAAAATAAGGCAGAAATTGTGTTAGCCTAGGATTTCTGTTATGTATTCTGAAGCATATGTGGTGTATTTACTGGACTAAAGTGCTGCTACTTCTGTGTCTATATGGTGCAGTCACCAGCACATTATGTTTGCACAGCGTTCAACATAAACCTTCGTTCTCTTAGCGAGGTGTTTGGTTTCCTTTAAATTGGCCATTGCTGGTGGGATTGTTCATATGACATCAAAGTCCTATGTGTGTGTGGCCAACTTTAGGCACTAAAATGCAGCAGAATTTATGCAATTTTTAGTTTACTACCAATCTTATAGCATCCGTGCAACAGGCCTTTAGCATGTGAGGATGTATTTCATAACAAAACAATGTTTTTATGTATTTCCCTGTCTGCTTTTTGAGCAGGATCCAATCCGAAGATCTCGCTTAGCATTGAACACTGAAACTGTCACTCCTGCACCTGTAAATACTGTGAATTTTCCAACAAAGAAAGGTGATATAATGTTACCACTTTGCATCTTAATTAATGTTGTAGTGCCTTCATTACAGCTATTCTGCTTGTCATTTGTATAATATATAGCTGTGGTGACTGACGAATATCACCCACTACCCAATAAGCATGTCTCTGTTTACTGGAAATGACATATAACGTGTGTGTGTAATTTAGTGCTGGTTAATCTTTTCACATATATTCATGACAGTCTTGCCTGTTTTCTGACACTGAGCTCCTCCTTCCCTGAATAGATACTAGAGAGAGCTCATTGCATAATGTTTATATTTTGGCTTCTATTAACCCCTTCAGGACTGGTCCAGAAAGTGCCTTAACCCTGTAAGGACACAGCAGATTTTGGCCTTGGGGACCAGGCCAATTCTCATTTCTGCATTTTTATTTCTTCTTCCTTGCATTTTTAAAAGCCATATCGCTATTATTTTTCTATCTACATGGCTGTTTGGGGTCTATTTTTTTGTGCCAAGATCTCTAGTTTTCATTGGTACCATATTTGTGTAGATGGAACATTTTGATCGCCTTAGTTTTTTTTTTTTTTTTCTTTTTTTGTTTTTTCTTTTTAAATATAATGTAACAAAGAAATTGGCAACCTTGGGGCGCTCTTCAGTTTATGCTGTTAATCGTACAGGAACACTATTGTTATATTTTTTTAGTTCGGACAATTATGCACGCTACATTATATAATATGCTTATTTTTATATGTGTTATATATAAAATGGGAAAGGGTAGGATTTAAACTTTTATGGGGAGGGCAGCTAATATCTATCTATCTATCTATCTATCTATATATATATATATATATATATATATATATATATATATATATATATATATATATATATAAATATTTATATGGCTTGTTTTTTGTTGTGTGTTTTTTTTGTTTTTTGTTTTTTCTTTGTAATTTTACACTTTTTAAGTTTCCCTAGGGGACAATCACACTGATTCAATGTGATGCCATTAACAGTGATTGTGAGCATCCAGTCCTCATGCTCTATGAAGCTAACTTACCTCCTAAGCATGCTTAACCCCTTAAGGTCAAAGCCTATTTTCGTTTTTGCGCTTTTGCTTATTCCATTTTAAGTTTAAAAGTCCATAGCGCTTGCATTTTTTCACCTAGAGACGTATATGAGCGCTTATTTTTTGCGAAACCAATTGTACTTTGCAATGACAGGCATTATTTTTCCATAACATATGCTGCGAAACCGGAAAAAAATCATTTGCACTGTCAAATTGAAAAAAAAACTAATTTGTTTTGATTTTGGGGAGTTTTGCATTTATGCCGTCTGTCCTATGGTAAAACTGACTTGTTATGCATGTTCCTCAAGTCGTTACGATTACTATGATATATAACATGTATAACTTATATTGTATCGGATGGCCTGTAAAAAATTCAAACCATTGTTAACAAATATACGTTCCTTAAAATCGCTCCATTCCCAGGCTTATAGCGCTTTTATCCTTTGGTCTATGGGGCTGTGTGAGGTGTCAGTTTTTGCGCCATGATGCGTTCTTTCTACCGGTACCTTGATTGCGCATATACGACTTTTTGATAGTTTTTCATTACATTTTTTCTGGATTTGATGCGACCAAAAATGCGCAATTTTGCACTTTGGTATTTTTTTGCGCTGACGCCGTTTACCGTGCGAGATCAGGAATGTGATTAATAGTTCGGGCGATTACGCGCGCGGCGATACTAAATATGTTAATTTATTTATTTATTTATTAATTTATATTTATAAAATGGGAAAAGGGGGGTGATTTGGACTTTTATTAGGGGAGGGGATTTTTTATTAATAAAAACACTTTTTTACTTTTTTTTTTTTTACTGTAACTAGAAGCCCCCCTGGGGGACTTGTATATAGACAGCACTGATCTCTCATAGAGATCAATGCTGTGTATATACACAGCAAAGATCGATTAGATCGGTCATAGATTACTATGGCCTGCTGCAGGCCATAGCAATCTATTGCCGAGCCGGGATCAGCGTCATTCCGACGCTGAGGCCCGGCACGGGCAGAAGAACGGATCTCCCCCCCCCCCCCCCCGCGATGCGATCGCGGGGGGGAGATCCGTCCCACTAGACACCAGGGACGTGAGGTCTGAAGCCTCTAAGTGCAGCTGTCAGGTTTGACAGCTGCACTTAGAGGCTTAATTAGCCGGCGTGGCAACGGGACCAGCGCCGGCTAATAGAGGCACTGCCCAAACTGGAGACAACAGTAGGGAGAAAGTGGCCATGTTTTTGTAGCGCTGGAAAACCCCTTTAAATCAAAGCAATTTTCTTAAACCAAGTCACAATTTTGAAAAACGGTAAGCTCTTAAACCAAAACGCTCTTAAACCAAGGTACCACTGTATCACTATTATAAAAATTTGTGTCCCTTAGTGTATTTATAAAGATACAGACTGCCGCTGGAACGTAATGACATCACCAAGATGCCCCATTGTTACAGCATCAGGAGAGATGTTTAGGTGAAGTGGACTGCAAAGGCGGTCTGTATCTTTGTAAATGCAGGGACACAAACCTTTATAATAGGGACACATAAAATGAGATGATGGGTTCTCTTATAGTGTATTTTGTATATTATTATTATTATTATTATTATTATTATTATTATTATTATTATTATTATTTATTACCTGATAGCATTAGGGGCCACGAGGAATGTGTGTGTGTATTGCACTTCATTCATTCATTCATTCATTTTATTTATTTATTTTATTTTAAATTTTTTGTTTCCATAATTTTATTCAATAATTTTTATATAAGAACAGCGAAAAACAGTATTGTACAACAATACACATCAGGGTTGCTAGGCAATTTGTGTAGCGAAGTTGTATGAATATATTAGTCTTAACCCCTTTGTGCTGCAGCTAGTTTGGGCCTTAATGACCAGGCTAATTTTTCAAAATCTGACCTGTCTCACTTTATGCTCTCATAGCTCAGTGATGCTTTAACGTATGCTAGCGATTCTGAGATTGTTTTTTCGTGACATATGGCACTTTATGTTAGTGGCAAAATTTGGTCACTACTTTGTGTGTTTTTTGTGAAAAACATCAAAATATCATGAAAAATTTAAAAAATTTGCATTTTATGAACTTTGAAATTCTCTGCTTCTAAAAAAAGAAAGTCGTAGCACATAAATTAGTTACTAAGTCACATTACCAATATGTCTTCTTTATTCTGGCATAATTTGGTAAACATATTTTACTTTTTTAGGGTGTTATGGGGCTTAGAAATTTATCAGCAAATTATCACATTTTCGTGAAACAGATTTTTTTAGGGACCAGTTCTTTTTTTAAATGGATTTAGAAGTCTGGTATCCTGAAAACCCCCATAAGTGACCCCATTTTGGAAACTACACACCTTAAAGAATTAATCTAGGGGTATAATGAGCATTTTAACCCTACAGGGGCTGGAGGAAAGTATTCACAATTAGGCAGTAAAAAAATTGAAAATTTAAATTTTCCAATAATATATACGTTTAGATTAAAGTTTCTCATTTTCAAAAGGAATATGAGACAAAAAGCACCCCAAAATTTGTAATGCAGGTTCTCTTGAGTACAACGGTACCCCATATGTGGGCGTAAACCACTGTATGGGCACACAGCAGGGCTCAGAAGGAAGGGAGCGCCAATTAGCTTTTCCAATGCAGATTTTGCTGAAGAAGTTTCTGAGCGCCAGGTGCGTTTGTAGTGCCCCTGTAGTGTCAGCAGAGAGAAAACCCCCCATAAGTCACCCCATTTTGGAAAGTACACCCCTCAAAGAATTCATCTTGGTGTGTGGTGACCATTTTGACCCCACAGGTATTACAGGAAAGTATTCAAAAGAAGACAGTAAAAATGAAAAACTTGAATTCTTCCAATAATATGTTCGTTTAGTTTGAAATTTCTCAATTTCACGAGGAACAAGAGGAAAAAAGTACCCCAAAATTTGTAACGCAGGTTCTCCTGAGTACAATGGTACCCCATATGTGGGCATAAACCACTGCATGGGCACACAGGAGGGCTCAGAAGGGAAGGAGCGCCAATTAGCTTTTTCAATGCAGATTTTGCTGCAGAAGTTTCCGAGCGCCAGGTGCGTTTGCAGAGCCCCTGTAGTGCTAGCGGAGTAAAATCTCGCCATAAGTCACTCCATTTTGGAAAGTGCACCCCTCATAGAATTTATTTTGGGGTGTGGTGAGCATTTTGACCCCACAGGTATTTGAGGAAAGTATTCAAAAGTAGACAGTAAAAATGAAAAACTCGAATTTTTCCAATATTATGTTCTTTTAGTTTGAAATTTCTCAATTTCACGAGGAACAAGAGGAAAAAAGTACCACAAAATTTGTAACGCAGGTTCTCCTGAGTACAATGGTACCCCATATGTGGGCGTAAACCACTGCATGGGCACACAGGAGGGCTCAAAAGGGAAGGAGCGCCAATTAGCTTTTTCAATGCAGATTTTGCTGAAGAAGTTTCTGAGCGCCAGGTGCGTTTGCAGCGCCCCTGTAGTGCTAGCGGAGTAAAATCTCGCCATAAGTCACTCCATTTTGGAAAGTGCACCCCTCATAGAATTTATTTTGGGGTGTGGTGAGCATTTTGACCCCACAGGTATTTGAGGAAAGTATTCAAAAGTAGACAGTAAAAATGAAAAACTCGAATTTTTCCAATAATATGTTCCTTTAGTTTGAAATTTCTCAATTTCACGAGGAACAGGAGAGAAATGTCACCCCAATATATGTAAAGCAGGTTCTCCTGAGTACAATGGTACCCCATATGTGGGCATAAACCACTGCATGGGCACACAGCCGGGCTCAGAAGGGAAGGAGCGCCAATTAGCATTTTCAGTGCAGATTTTTCTGAAGAAGTTTCTGAGCGCCAGGTGCGTTTGCAGCGCCCCTGTAGTGTCAGCAGAATAGATTCCCCCCAAAAGTCACCACATCTTGGAAAGAGCACCCCTCAAAGAATTCATCTTGGGGTGTGGTGACCATTTTTACCCCACAGGTATTAGAGGAAAGTATTCAAAATTGGCCAGTAAAAATGAAAAACTCGAATTTTTCCAATAATATGTTGGTTTAGTTTGAAATTTCTCAATTTGACGAGGAACAGGAGAGAAAACGTACCCCAAAATCTGTAACGCAGGTTCTCCTGAGTACAACGGTACCCCATATGTGGGCATAAACCACTGTATGGGCACACAGCAGGGCTCAGAAGGGAAGGAGCGCCGATTTACAGGAGCAAAACCGCAGCTAGTAATGGTTATTAGAATAGCGCAGTTACTAAAATAAGATAAAAAAAATTAGATTACAGGTAATGTGGGGTGGTTACGGACAACCAGGGATGGTTATGGGCAACCTGAGGTGGTTACAGGTAATCTGGGGTGGTTACGGACAACATGGGGTGGTCACGGGCAACCTGCTGTGGTTACAGGCAACGTGGGGTGGTTACAGGCAACGCGGGGTGGTTACGGGCAATGTGTGGTGGTTATGGGCAACGTGTGGTGGTCATGGGCAACCTGCTGTGGTTACAGGCAACGTGGGGTGGTTACAGGCAACGTGGGGTGGTTACAGGCAACGTGGGGTGGTTACAGGCAACGTGGGGTGGTTACAGGCAACATGGGGTGGTTACAGGCAACGTGGGCTGGTTACGGGCAACGTGGGCTGGTTACGGGCAACGTGGGCTGGTTACGGGCAACCTGCTGTGCTTACAGACAATCTGGGATGGTTACGGGAAACGTGGGGTGGTTACGGGCAACCTGCAGTGCTTACAGACAATCTGGGGTGGATACGGGCAACGTGGGGTGGTTACGGGCAACCTGCAATGCTTACAGACAATCTGGGGTGGTTACAGGCAACGTTGGCTGGTTACGGGCAACCTGCAGTGCTTACAGACAATCTGAGGTGGATACGGGCAACGTGGGGTGGTTACGCACAACCTGCAGTGCTTACTGACAATCTGGGGTGGTTACGGGCAACGTGGGGTGGTTACGGGCAATGTGGGGTGGTTACGGATAAACTGAAGTTCTTATAGGCAATCTGGGGTGGGTACCTGTAATCTGACATGGGCACCGCAATCTGGAGGGGGTCATTGGCAATTTGGGGTGGTCAGAGGCAAGGTGCGGTGGTCAGAGGCGACGTGCGGTGGTCAGAGGCGACGTGCGGTGGTCAGAGGCGACGTGCGGTGGTCAGAGGCGACGTGCGGTGGTCAGAGGCGACGTGCGGTGGTCAGAGGCGACGTGCGGTGGTCAGAGGCGACGTGCGGTGGTCAGAGGCGACGTGCGGTGGTCAGAGGCGACGTGCGGTGGTCAGAGGCGACGTGCGGTGGTCAGAGGCGACGTGCGGTGGTCAGAGGCGACGTGCGGTGGTCAGAGGCGACGTGCGGTGGTCAGAGGCGACGTGCGGTGGTCAGAGGCGACGTGCGGTGGTCAGAGGCGACGTGCGGTGGTCAGAGGCGACGTGCGGTGGTCAGAGGCGACGTGCGGTGGTCAGAGGCGACGTGCGGTGGTCAGAGGCGACGTGCGGTGGTCAGAGGCGACGTGCGGTGGTCAGAGGCGACGTGCGGTGGTCAGAGGCATCGTGGCGTGGTCAGAGGCAACGCGCAGTGGTTACGTGCAATCTGGGGGGGTTACATGTAATCTGGCATGATTACGGGGAACCTGGGGGGGTTACATGTAATCTGGCATGATTACGGGGAACCTGGGGGGGTTATGTGCAACCTGGAAGGGTTACAGACAATCTGGGATTGTTACTGATAAACTGAAGTGCTTATAGGTAATCTGGGGTGGGTACATGTAATTTGGGGTGGTTACGGGCAATCTGGAGGGGGTTACGGGCAATCTGGAGGGGGTCACTGGCAACGTGCGGTGGTTACGGGCAACGTGCGGTGGTTACGGGCAACGTGCGGTGGTTACGGGCAACGTGCGGTGGTTACGGGCAACGTGCGGTGGTTACGGACAACGTGCGGTGGTTACGGGCAACGTGCGGTGGTTACGGGTAATCTGGGGAGGGGTTAGGGGTAATTTGGGAGTAAACTGCAATTATTACTATAATAAAAAGTGTGTGTTTTATTTTTTTGTATGTTTGTCACTTTTTGTACTTTACATATTCATTTTCACTGTATTACTATGATTATTGTGATATTTTCTATCTCAGTAATCATAGTTCAGTGACAGAGACCAAATTGGTCTCTGTCACTTTAAATTTTCAGAGTTGGCTGGTTGTGAAGCGCATGCGCACTTCATAACCAGCCAGGACGTCGAGGAGGAAGGAGCTCCGTCGATCCGGTGAGTATATGGGGAAGGGGGGGGTGACTGGGGGACGGGGGTGACAGGGGGGGTGGGGGGCGACTTGGGGGGTGGGGGGACATCACTTTTTATCCCCTGTCACCAATCATTCATGGTGACAGGGGATAAAAAGTGCCGGGAGCACATGGTACAAGCGATCAGCGGTATATAGTATATACCGCTGATCGCTTGTACCGGGACCCCACAGGGGGGTCCCCGATGACTGCCCCATGCTCTCCGCTACCTCCGGTGGCGGAGAGCATGGGGCTTTCATTCATTTTAACCTTTTAATCGCTGTGAACAGACGTTAGTCGGTTCACAGCGATAGCGGCGGCCAGCTTGGAAATGATGGCCGCCGGGGGAGGGGGGTTAGTTATCGGGGCACTAGGGGGGGCTGATCTGAGGTCTGGGGGATACTTATTTCATCTCCCCCCGCCGTAGATTCACGGCGGGGGGAGATGAAAGGTGGCGGCGGCACCGGTACTGTCATTTACCGACGGTCGCCGCTATAACGTTAATAGCGGCGATCGTCGGTAAGGGGGGGGGCCGGGACGGACCTCACACACTGCCCCAACCCCTCAGCTACCTCCGGTAGCCGGGGGGATGGGGTGGGGGCCGTCCCGGCCCCGCAGCCTTATTCTCTGCCATCGCCGTAAAAAGCTGATGGCAGCAGAATAAGGCCCATTAGTGACCGCCGTAGAAAGCCGTATCGGCGGTCACTAAGGGGTTAAGATCTTATGAAACATCTCCAGACATTGAGAAGATGGCAAAGCATTACATCTTCAAACTGTAAATCTTAAGTGTGCAGAAGAACAAATAATCAGAACAACAATTTTAATACTACCAAGGGTATGTAAAGCAAATTGCTTATAGCGATTAGTTAAACTTCAGTGCTTCGAAAACAGTACGTGGCCATATTTGAGTAGATTAGGCAACTGTGGGAAGGGGGGATTCCGTTTATATGCCATCGCGGGGGGGGGGGGGGGGGGGGGGGTTGTAGATAGTGAGGAGAGCTCATCCAGGGGGACCACTCCTCAGCGAATTTTGGGTATCTCACTGAGCCCAAGGCTATTATGCGTTCATAAATAAAGGTATTATTAAGGGAGTCAATTACTTCTTTCAAATCCGGGATCAGAGGGGACTTCTAGTGTCTTGCTATTATAATTTTTGCAATTATCAAGGTAAAGGAAAGGGTAATATAGACTGCAATAGATTTTTACATCTCTGCCAGTAACCATAGATAGATGGGCATGACCATAAGATATGAACTAGAGTACCTATTTTCGAGCAAAGCCTCCAGCAGCGGTCGGTAGAGTCAGCATATATAACTGCTAATCTAGCCTATTTGTAGCTAGTCTATTGTAATTTTTTTTTTTTTTTTTTTTTACTGTCCCGCCATGGGGACTTCACTATCTGATTGCCAGATGATAGGCATATCACATTACAGTGCCAGTCTGCATTGCAATGTAATGTGCCTGTCATAGGCATTACTGATCAGACTTAGTCTTAGCTATGGCACTGGAGGACACTGGGAACTTATATGTACAGTTATTAGATTGCATATACTGATCAATGCTATGCCATTCATATCTTCTGGTCTCCATTACCGTGTTGTTCCTGCCAGTGACATCCCACTTTCCCTCTATGCTCTGTGACTGGCACAGTTTCTTTTACGGCACAGGAAGGCATTTTCCTGGAAAACACCTTTAACTTTTATTGCTGCATTGGGTTAATGTTTATACATAGAGTAAAACTCAAATTAATGGTAATAGTTATGGGGACAAAGAGAAAATGTACTTGAGCAGAGTACCCCCACCCTACTATTAATTCCGAATTCTCTAATAGTTCATAACACAGTGGATTGCATTGCACAATTCCTTAGTTTCTGTGTGTTATATCTAACAATACTTACTTTCTCTTACAGCAGAACTTGAAAGTGTTAATAAAGAAGATAGTCAAACAGAAAACTCAAACCATCTGACATCAAGAGACCGACGGAGATGGAGAAAAGAACTACAGTCGGCAAACATGGGGGTAAATTATTCTGAATTGTTAAGCTGACTATACACCTTAATTATGCCGTGAATGGTGTGTACGGTGACCACCTTAGCCTACTTCAGTGTGTTGGCCATCATAGAATAACATTTTTCAGTGTACAGTAGTATTACATGTACATACTCTACTTACTGACTAAAACGCCAAAGCTGTGCTGTCCTAATCTGCTGGATTCTGTCCATAAAATGGCAGACCATAGAGGAGCATGTCACCATGCCCTTTCCTTTGGGTCCTCCACTGACCCCTTGTATATGCCTATGGAGGAGACAGAGTGAGGGACTTGGTCCCATGTTCCTCCATGCTCTGCCATCTTTGTGGATAGGATTGCTGTTCAGCATTCAGGGCAGGATGACACAGGCTGGAGGAGTCTGATTTTAGCTCTATGGGGTACTCGAGGACCTGCTGTCAGTAAGATTTTTGACCAGTTTAACACTTAAAATGTACCGGTCACGAAGTCTGCTGACCGCATTGGCAGTGATTTCCATTCTACAGTCGAAAAGTTCGGGTATCCATCGATATTATCACTCTGTGATCCACATTCTGATTCAGTTGTAGAGAGAAATTCATCACCGATCAGGTCTGCAGACTTAAGACAGGTTTGCCTTAATACACACATCCATGTGCAGCCTGTAATGTACGGCCCATGTGCTAACTACATTACAGGCTGAACACTTATCTGTAATGAGACTCATGTGCATCATCTTTCATACTACTGACAGAGCTGTGTTCAGTAGTGTAGCGTTCTGGCTGTTCCTGCAGCATCATTGTAAATTATGATACAGCAGTGTTTAACATTAAATGTGCCTGTAATACCAAATCCACCTGTGTCATAGACTCCATTCTTTGGTCAGACAGATTCCGCCGCCCACTCAAAGAAGGGACCCGTTAATTCTTGCTTTGGACGGCAGAATCTGCCTGACCATAGAGTGGAGTCTATTGCACGGGGGGAGAGGCACACAAACAGGGGCGAACTGCAGAATCCACAGTGGGTGATCCACCTGGTTTCTGTAGTGTGCACATATCCCAACAATGTGCTTAGCCAGAAGGCATTTATGTATTACTGTAATTTCTTAGTGTCAGTGACTGAGAATTCTTCTGGAATTAATGCAACATGCCATCCCAGCTCACATGTGCATGATGATGTGTAGCTACATGTGAAAGATGTTTCAAAGTAAAATAATGTAAAGAGAGCAGGGCAATAACAAACTGCAGAAAGATATGAAAACCTTAACACTTTCTCTTACCTTGGTTTTTCTTTTAAAGTGTGCTAGTCAACTAATCAAAAAGTTTTAAAGCGACTCTGTACCCACAATCTGTTCCCCCCCTAAACCGCTTTTACCTTCAGATAGCTGCTTTCAATCAAAGAACTGTCCTGGGGTCCGTTCGGCAGGTGATGCAGTTATTGTCCTAAAAAACAACTTTTAAACTTTCAGCCCTGTATCAAACGGCTGTGGCCTAGAGTATCTGTCCCCTAACTTTGCCCCCCCCCTCCGTCCCTCCTCCCCACCCTCTTCATCATTAGGAAAGCCCCTAGAACATTTTCTCTTGTCTGAGCATTGCACAGGTGTCTTAACGATCCAGCCCATGTGCCGGGCGGACACTGGTGGGGAATAGGACACAATCTGCCTGGAGCATTTCTAATGATGAGGAGGGTGGGGAAGAGGGACAGAGAGGGTGTGCCAGCCTAATGCATACACAATTAAGGCCACGGCCGTTTGACACAAGGCTGTCAGTTTGAAAGATGTTTTTTAGGACAATAACTGCATCACCTGCCGAACGAACCCCAGGACAGATCTTGGATTAAAAGCAGCTATCTGAAGGTACAAGCAGTTTGGGGGGGTCAGATTGTGGTTTAGGTCTGGATATTCGAACTCCCACCAAAGCTAAGCAATTCACTCCCTAGGTTGCTATGATCTCCAACTCCATCTTCATAGACTTACAATTGAGACCCGAGAGGCAGCATGCCAAGAAGTTATCCATAGAGCCAGGGCTGTGGAGTTGGAGTCGGAGCTAGTTTTGGCTGGAGTCGAAGTTGGAGTCCGAAAAAAATGTTCCGACTCCAGCTTTAAAAAAAATCTTTAAAAAATGTAGAATTGAATTTTTATATGAATTTTACAAGTTTTGCTCATGAATATATATTATGAGCAACATTCTAATAGAACACTGGCCTTATTACATAAGGAAGGTCATGAAATATATCAGTAATAGGACACTGGCCCTGTTACATAAGGGTGGTCAGGGAATATATCAGTAATCGGACGCTGGCCCTATTACAAAAGTATGGTCGAGGAAAAGTTGTCGGTAACTATTTGGCAGTTTGTTTCTGAGCTGGAAGAGCCCATTGTGTGGGGGGAGATCTGCGCTGTTCTTTTCCTGAATGCTGGATGATTGTACATGAGCAGCAATGTAATATGTCTTCTCCTCCTCCTCCTCCTTTATATTACACAGGATATCTTTATAAGTAGTGTAACAGTAACCTCTGTCCTCAGTGTGGTGTTTTCTCTCTGGGAGAAGATTGTGTGTTTTTCCTCAGTGTTCTATGGCTGCAGCTGTGTGTGGGTGTGTGCTATGGCTGCAGCAGGCTGTGTGTGTGTGCTATGGCTGCAGCAATCTGTGTGTGTGTGCACACTATGGCTGTAGCAGGCTGTGTGTATGTGTGCTATGGCCGCAGCAGGCTGTGTGTGTGTGCACACTATGGCTGCAGCAGGCTGTGTGTATGTGTGCTATGGCCGCAGCAGGCTGTGTGTGTGTGTGTGTGTGTGTGTGTGTGTGTGTGTGTGTGTGTGTGTGTGCGTGCGCGCGCCCCCACAGTGTCCTATATCACTGTGTGACCTCTATAATCACTGTGTGACCCCTCTCTATATCACTATGTGTGACCCCCTTTATATCACTATGGCTGACCTCTATATTACAGGTATCTGGCATTGTTAGCAGTGTTTCTGTGTGTATGGTGAATATTAGTTAGAAACATAGAAGATTGTCAGCAGGAAAAGACCACCTGCTCCATCTAGCCTAGTTGTGAGTAGTTTAGGACATGGAGGCTGGAGACTGGCTGCATACACTGCACGCACAGGAGAATCTGCTTTATATACAGTATTCCTTTATTCCCTCAGAAGTCGCCCCAGGATCATGTAGGACATTAGGGAGAAGCTGCTCAGCCAGTGTGATATATAACTCCCCTGGTATATGACTGGCCATTTATGAAGGAGCAGGAGTCTGAGTCAGTTCTGATAAAATTCAGGAGTTGGAGTCGAAGCTGCGGCTTGCCGACTCCACAGCCCTGCATAGAGCAAGAAGGAGCTCCTAACTGATCAGCATGCCATCACAGCTGATGCTGGAATATCTGGTTGCTGTAGAGACTGGCCGAGCTTTGTGTTTGATAATTAAAGAAGTACGGCAAAATTTTTTATTAAAGTATTGTATTGTCCCCCAAAAGTGTTAGAAATCACCAATACAGAATTATTGGGGTAAACGCTTATAAAGTGCTTTTTTCCCTGCACTTACCACTGCATCAAGGCTTTACTTCCTGGATAAAATGGTGATGTCACGACCTGACTCCCAGAGCTGTGCGGGCTGTGGCTCCTGGAGAGGATGATGGCAGAGGGACACTGAGCATCCCTCTGCCATCATCCTCTCCAGCAGCCACAGCTACAGCTCTTGGAGTCTGGTCGTGACATCACCATTTTATCCAGGAAGTGAAGCCTTGATGCAGTAGTAAGTGCAGGGAAAAAAGCACTTTATAAGTGTTTCCAGTAATAAGTGTTTATTGGGGATTTGTATAACTTTTGGATGGCAATACAATACTTTAGTAAAAATTTTCACTGGACTTTTCCTTTAACCCTTTGAGGACCAGGCCCAAAATGACCCAGGGGACCGCGCAAATTTTGATCTTTGCGCTTTCGTTTTTCCCTCCTCCACTTCTAAGAGCTCTAGAACTTTCAGTTTTCTATCTACAAGCCATGTAAGTGCTTGTTTGTTACAGGAATAGTTGTACTGTGTAATGGCATCTTCATTTTACCATAAAATGTATGAGGGAATCCCAAATATATTATTTATGAAGATATAAATAGGTGAAATCGTAAAAAAAGAATGCAATATGGTAACGTTTGGGGGGTTCCTGTGTCTACGTAATGCACTATATGGTAAAGGGACATGATACTATTACTCTATAGGTCAGTCCGAACACAACCATATGCAGGTTTACACAGATTCTCTGTTATATATTTTTTTTTTTTATGAAATCCTTTTTTTTGGCAATTAAATATTAATAAAATGGGCCTATTGTGACGCTTTTAATGGTTTTCGTTTTTTACCTATGGGGCTGTATGGGGTGTCATTTTTTCCGCCATGATCTCTAGTTTTTAATAATACCATATTTGTGAAGATCGGACGTTTTGATCACTTTTTTTTTTTTTTTTTTTTTATATATATAATGTAACATTAAATCTGTAATCCGCGCACTTTTTTCCCTCTTTTCGTGCACACAGTTCGCAATGACGCTTGTTATAGTTTAATAGATCGGACAATTACGCACGCTACGGTATATTATATGTTTATTTATTTATTTATTTTTATATGTTTTATTTATATAATGGGAAATGGGGGGTGATTAAAACTTTTATTGGGGGAGGGGTTTTGGGGTAGTGTGTTAGTGTTTTTAACTTTTTTTTTTTTTTTATACATTTTAAGTCCCTTTGGGGGACTTCTACATACACTACTTTTATTTTAGACACTGATGATTGCTATGCCATAGGCATAGCATTGATCAGTGTTATTGGCGCTCTGCTCATTGAGCCTGCCTGTGCAGGCTCAGTGCAGCAGATCGCCGATCAGACCGCACGGAGGAAGGTAAGAGACCTCCGGCGGTCTGTTTCAACGATCGGGACCCCCGCAGTCACACTCCGTTTAAGGGGGTAATGACACACGGCAGCGCGATCACTGCAGCGTGTCATTACCGGTGAGGTCCCGGCTGCTGATTGCAGCCGACCCCATCTGCTATGAAGCGCGCTCCGCTCCGGAGCGCGCTTCATAGCTCAGGACGTACCGGTACGTCCAGGGTTGTCTGGGGACAGACTTCCAGGACGTACCGGTATGTCCTAGGTCGCCTAGGGGTTAAAATAGGGCACGTACACAGGTGTGGGAAATACGATAACATGATTTTCTGGCATCAGCTGCGTCCTTATGCTGATACAGAATTAGGAACTTCATGACACATTAAGACCCTTGTGACCCACGGCTCTATTTATTCTCTGTGGAGCTGTCAGAGTCGAGTACAGCACTTGGCTCTTTCTGGCAGCTCCATATGGAATGAATAGAGCCTCAGGTCACGTGCCTTCCCGCAGTTGTATTCAAAACAGAGGAGTCCGTGGAAAATCTGGAGACCTTCGGTTACAGAGATCTGACCTCCGCAATCTCTTACTTGTCCCCTATCCTGTGGATAAGGGTTAAGTACGTTTTAATTGGAGATCCCCTTCAATTAACATTCATACTATACATCTAAAGTGTTATGTATTCTTCCATATTTACCTCAGCTGTTTGAACATCCATGACTGTTGGAAATCTTAGCTAATATAAGAGAGATTACATTTGGGAAATTGTGGAGGACCTTCAGTATGAATATTGGGTTCTATGAGCTTGATGGAGATATCTAATAAAAGAAGAATACTGTTTAACAAATAATCATTTAGGGCCAGAAGGCTTATTCCTAAAATATGGAAGTCCAGGGAGGGTCCCTACTGGAATTCCATAGGTTGATTGAAAAGAGCATAAAGTATGGGGCAAGTGTACAAAAAAAAACCACAACTGTCAACACCATTTGTGGATATTTGATTAGAAAATATTTGATTTGATAAACTAGTGACCTACAAACCCTACATTCCGGTCTATAAGATTTAGATGTCTATCATTTTGACCAGACGCATGCTCTGCCACTCTTTCTATGAAATATGATGGAATCTGTGTTAGATGCTCCATACTGAGTCTACAGGGTAGATGTAAGGAGTCTTACCTGCATTTGTTACTTATGTCTTCAAAGCTGCAGAGCTTTTGAGTCACCTATTCAGAATGCCAAGGGAGGACATGGTGGTTTTTATCAGTATTTACCTGTGTGCCCTTTCATTACCATTGCTGACTGTTTATCCAGAAACTCGTAATTAAATTAGTTTCGTTTTTACAGGTTACTGAGAATGAGGACACAGAAACTGTAAACCACAATGACACCTCCGGGCACAGGTACTTATGTCACTTCCTAGTTCTTTCAGTTAAACTGTAAAGGGGATGCTCCATCAGGGTAACTTCTCCTAAGTAGACTACATTACACTTCACTGAAACATTGTAATATTTGGAATGTGTGGATTCTGAATGTGATATTGTCATTACAATACATTGAGTAAGCCCAATTCATATGTCTGACATCAAGACATACATACCAAATAAGCCTCCATCTAACAATGATTTTCAGTATACTGACAAATAAATGGAATATATATAAAGTAAGACCAGGCAGATGTTTAGCAATGTCTATAGTCACTTGCCCCAGGTTTATTTCATAGTGGGTCACTAACAATATGTATTGTCTTTAGTTATTGAATGCCAGCCCCTGATGGGGAGCTGCTTCCAGTCACTGATTTACTTGAAGCAACTATTTATACATGCCCATTATGTAGAAGAAGTGGAGATCAGTCCATATAATGTAATTATAATGTGTTAATGATTATCTCTGCAGCCACAGTGCCCTTAATGAACCCCCCAAAGTAAGACCACCCATCCCGCTTCCACCTAACAACCCCAAACCCCCTGCCCTGCTTTCACCCGCAGGGCTCAAGCCCTTTGCAAGCCCCCTGTTTTACTGAAAGTGTAATCAAATTCTTCTTTGTGGAAAAAGAAGACCTAGCACATCTTGGGATTTATAAAAAAAAAAAAAAAAAAAAATGTGTATATATATATAGAGATTTATATTATAGAGAGAGATATTTGTATTAGTGTATTAGACTATGTGTGATACATTGGCATCTTGACACCTGTCAGTTGCAGGCATCAATATAAGTTTGTCAAACTCCAGCGATGACATGTCCACTTGCAGAGAGTTGAGCTGAGCATCTTTCCATGGGCTTCCTTTTTGTAGAGGGCAGTGTATATGCCGATACAGTTGCATATGTTGCACCTTCTGTTGAATGTGTATCGCCAGCTAAAAAACTTAGAGGTTCGAGATGGCGGGTATATTCAACTTCAGTGACATCATACTGCTTTTGGACATCACTTGCAAGCATGGCTTCTCCTGCATGTAGTGATCGGGATATACACCTTCTGCCCTCCACATCTCTAAACACTTCTGAGT
Source organism: Dendropsophus ebraccatus (assembly GCF_027789765.1). Classification (NCBI taxonomy): domain Eukaryota; kingdom Metazoa; phylum Chordata; class Amphibia; order Anura; family Hylidae; genus Dendropsophus; species Dendropsophus ebraccatus. The sequence continues at coordinate 52,600,012 of NC_091465.1, forward strand.
TGTAGATTCCCATGATATGAACAATGGGGACCAGAGGGATTTCTGCTTCCTGGATAACCCCTTTAAACATGATGTGCACATCGCCTTATTGATTTTATGATTGCAGGATAACAGAAAGCGTAAACAGTATTTTGCCGTACAGAGCTGGGACATACTCCTTTCCAAGGCACAAGGATGAATCTGACAAGGATTACAAAAAGGTGTGTAGCCGTTATAGAGCTTTGTTGAATAATTGAAAAGTTATGGCTTTTGGAGGGGGGTGAACAGTAATGCCATTGCTAGAATACACTGCTTGGAGAATAGGCTAAAGCGTGGTCTGTGTTCTAGGAGAATGCTTTCTCACAAATCTGAAGACTTCATCAGCAATCTGCTGGAAGAAAGGTCTTCACATGGCTAGTGGTGCCATAAGATGGTGGGCAGTGATCGTGTCAGGGCCCTACAGCCAATGGCATCTTGGCCATTGGCCAAAGCAATGGTCCATTAGTTTGGACAGCACTTGCTTAACAGGCAGCAGTCCTTAAAATATAATTTGCTGTAGCCATCTTATTAAATACCTGATGCAGTAGTGGGAATTTCTTCTGTTGATTCCACAGTTATATGAAGATTTAATTTCTGAAAATGAATCACTGAGAGAACAACTTCAAGAGGCAGAGCTGAAGCTCACCCAGATAAAGCTGGAGCTGGAGAGGGTCACGCAGGTATGTTTACAACACTTACTTGTTTAATGGTGGTGCCCTGGGAATGACGTCATATGGTTAAGGATCTAATTGCAAAGAATTTCAGAGACACCACGAAATCTGCTCAGAGAGAATTTTAGCCCAGAAAAGCAACATGACTTGTACGTGTTAGGATGAATGGTACTGAAGTAGAATTCATGCAAATAATTGCCAATGAATTATAGCTACAGCTTCTTCTGGCATACAACTAGGCTGGTCCTTGTCTTCTACTTGCGACTGCTTGATGATCTTTTAGTCAGGCAAAACTAAAGGATTGCTTTAAAAAAAATATTCTGGGAAGTATGCAATTTTTCTGACTCTGGGAGTGATGGGTATCTCAATGGATTATAGAGTATATGTGTAATTCATGAATCTGGGAAAGCTGGGTGACATGGGGAGCAGTAGGGGATAGCAGAGTTTAACAGTAAAGATCTAACTAAAACTATTTTTGTCTTTCCAGCGACAGGAACGTCACGCAGAGAGGCCCGCATTGCTGGAGCTTGAGCGATTTGTATGTATTTGTTAATTTTTATCATTCATTTATCACAAGGTTGTGTTTAAATGATCGTGGAGTGTTCCAAAAGATTCAAAACCTTTAAGAAACTGCTTGCCATTGTGCATGCCAGAACTTTACGTCTATTTAACTATTAATGACCTCTCCAAGGCCCCCTTCACGTCAGGAAAATATATACGGATTTCATATCAGGAAATGTGCATCGTTTTCTCATGGATACCCTTCAGAATCTTTCCTGAAAGGTGTCTGTGCCTTAAAATAGGCCCAGAAATGATAGGACATGTCCTATAATTGTCCAGAAATCCGGCACAGAGGTCCCTTTAAAACCTTGTGGAGACATTTGGAATTTTTCCCAGAAGCAGAATTCCAGATACACTGCTTTACAGGTCCGGCAGTTGCAACTAGGTGTCTACTCTGGCCCTTTAACCCTTTAAGGACATGGCCCATTTTCGTTTTTACGTTTTCGGTTTTTCCTCCTTGTGTTTAAAAGGTCATAGCACTTGCATTTTTCCACCTAGAAACCCACATGAGCCCTTATTTTTTGCATCACTAATTGTACTTTGCAATTACAGGCTGAATTTTTGCATAAAGTACACTGCGAAACCAGAAAAAAATTCAAAGTGTGGTGAAATTGAAAAAAAAAACGCATTTCTTTTATTTGGGGGAAATGTGTTTTTACGCCATTCGCCCTGGGGTAAAACTGACTTGTTATGCATGTTCCTCAAGTCGTTACGATTAAAACGATATATAACATGTATAACTTATATTGTATCTGATGGCCTGTAAAAAATTCAAACCGTTGTTAACCAATATACGTTCCTTAAAATCGCTCCATTCCCAGGCTTATAGCGCTTTTATCCTTTGGTCTATGGGGCTGTGCGAGGTGTCATTTTTTGCGCCATGATGTGATCTTTCTATCGGTACCTTGATTGCGCATATACGACTTTTTGATCGCTTTATATTACATTTTTTCTGGATTTGATGCGACCAAAAATGCGCAATTTTGCACTTTGGGATTTTTTTGTGCTGACGCCGTTTACCGTACGAGATCAGGAATGTGATTAATAGTTCGGGCGATTACGCACGCGGCGATACCAAACATGTTTATTTATTTATTTGTTTACTTTTATTTAAAACCTGGGAAAAGGGGGGTGATTCAGACTTTTATTAGGGGAGGGGGATTTTTACTATTAACAACACTTTTTTTTTTTTTTTTTTTACACATATACTAGAAGCCCCCCTGGGGGACTTCTAGTATATACACTTGGATCTCTCATTGAGATCTCTGCAGCATAGATATGCTGCAGAGATCCATGAGATCGGCACTCGTTTGCTTTCGGCTGCTGCAGCGAAAACGAACGAGTGCCGAGCCGAGGACGGCGCCATCTTGGACGCGTCCCCGGCCGGCATCAGTAACCGAGATCGCTCCTCCGGGACAAGGTCCCGGAGGAGCGATCTCCCCCACTAGACTCCAGGGAAACGTTGCCTCCAGTAATTGGAGGCAGCTGTCAACTTTGACAGCTGCCTCCGATTAGCTAATTAGCGGGCACGGTGATCAGACCGTGCCCGCTAATAGCAGCGGTCCCGGGCTACTCGCGGCACCCGGGATCGCGGCACTTTGAAGTGCAAGTGAGGACATATGACGTACGCATACGTCCTATGTCCTTAAGAGGTTAAAGCGACTCTGTACCCACAATCTGACCCCCCCCCCCCCCCCAAAACACTTCAGATAACTTCGGATAACTGCTTTTGATCCAAGACCAGTCCTGGGGTCCGTTCGGCAGGGGATGCAGTTATTCTCCTAAAAACAACTTTTAATCCTGCAGCGCTGTGTCTAACAGCCGGGGCTTACATTTGTATATGCATTAGGCTGGTACCACCTCTCTGTCCTTCCTCCCCACCCTCCTCATCATTAGGAATGATCCAGGAACATTTACTGCTGATTAAGCTTTGCACAGGTGTCTTAACGATCCAGCCCATGTTCATTATGCACACAGGTGGGGAAAAGGAAGCAATCTGCCTGGAGCATTCCTAATGATGAGGAGGGTGGAGAGGAGGGACAGAGAGGTTGTGCCACCCTAATGCATATACAAATGTAAGCCCCGGCTGTTAGACACAGCGCTGCAGGATTAAAAGTTGTTTTTAGGAGAATAACTGCATCCCCTGCCGAATGGACCCCAGGACTGGTCTTGGATTAAAAGCAGCTATCCGAAGGTACAAGTGGTTTGGGGGGGGGGGGGGGTGTCAGATTGTGGGTACAGAGTCGCTTTAAAGGGCCAGAGTAGACACCTAGTTGCACTTGCCGGAGCTGTAAAGCAGTGCATCTGGAATTCTGCTTCTGGGAAAAATTCCAAATGTCTCCACAAGGTTTTAAAGGGGCGTCTGTGCCGGATTTCTGGACAATTATAGGACATGTCCTAAGTAAATTTTTTGCACAATAACTGCATCACCTGCCAAACGGACCCCAGGACAGATCTTGGATTAAAAGCAGCATCTGAATCTGCATCTGAAGGTACAAGTGGTTTGGGGGGGAGGTGTCATATTGTGGGTACAGAGTCGCTTTAACTGTACGTGTTCCAAGTGCATTCAGTAAAATATGGCACTGTGTTTGACAGGATGCGCTCACAAAGCTCACTATTATTGAGCTGTCTAATAGACTTTGTAAGCGAGCACCAAACTAGCAGATCGGTGCTCAGTTTCCCCCCAGATTGGGCCATCTAATACAACCTTGAGATAACATTTTTACAATAATTGTACATAAATATATGCAGAAATTAAGGCTTTTGCAATACATTTGTCACCATATAGCAATGTAGATAACTGGATCAAAATATGTGCAAAAGTAGTAAAGGAAAACATTTACGGAATTACTTCCAAGTAGATTTTAAACTGAATGTTTAAAATGTGTAACCATCTGTTACAGGAAAGAAGAGCATTAGAACGGAAAGCTGCTGAACTTGAAGAAGAGTTAAAGGTAATAACACCATTTTTTTTAACACCATTCATAAAGGGTCATTGTTATTTCATTTACCTCTTGATGTTTTAAAAGTTTGTGTTGATGGGGTGTTGAGATGCCTATCCACCAATGCAGCAAACTTGCACTACTACCTGAATTTTATACCTTTCACTGGAAAGCAGTAGCTTGCTGATGACTAACTAGTAGACTGTTGCCTGTTTTGGCAACATGAACTTACCGTTATGTTGGTCCTGTAAAAAAACAAAAACAAAAAAAAAACTATAGAAGGTCTGCATTTTAAGGTTTGACTTAATGTCTAATCTTTTTTTTTTTTTTTTTTTTTTTAATTAACTTTTAAAGGTCCTCTCTGATTTGAAAGCAGACAATCAAAGATTGAAGGACGAGAACGCAGCTCTAATACGAGTGATCAGCAAACTGTCCAAGTGAGGCAGCAATTGAAAGCGCAGGGTATCATCATTCAGACACTGCACAACCTGACACACAACCTTCAGCCTGTCTGGGCCACAACCAGTCCTATGAGCCAGCCTGGCAGGAATCAACGTCTTCCCAGATTTGGCCGTTGCTGCAGGGAAAGCTGCATTGGGAACAGGAAAGGTGTCTTGTATGACATAGTTCTGCACACACTGGAGCCAGACTTTCAGAGCCAGCTCCCCATCTGCGAACTTCAAGGAAATCGAAGATCCTCTAAGTTTCTAAAATAGTTTTATCCATTTTTTTTAATGTATAATCTATAAATATATACTAGTATGTATATTCACATGTCTAAGTGATGGCACTGGCATCAGGTGATGCCTACGGACAAGTTTGCTCTCTTGGCTTAACAAATGGCTTCATTCTTTGTCATAACCAAACAACTGTTTAACCCATGGGGCAACCACTGGACCTCTATCTGTTGTACTACAACTGTGATAAACCCTTCTATACCCACTCCAGCACTCCTAACATGTCTATAGAAAAAAGCAAATCTGTCCATACAGCAATAACCAAGGGCAGTGTTCAAACTGCTTTGATGCTATACAGTTATTTATATTATGCACAGTTACCTTATTGTCTGCACCCCCACAATAGGTAGCCCTAAATAAAAATAAAAATGGTGGTTGTAAGATTTAGGTAACGCACCCTCTCCAACTGTGAACACTTGCGTGTATTGATGTATTCTTGAATGTACTTGTATGCAATACAAGTTTTAGAGCTTTTTAACAGTTACACTGTTTATGCCTTTATGCTGCATTGTCTAAATTGTATGTTAGGACTTCATCCCATGTCAAACACCTATCGCTTATTGCATCCTGTGTTTTTCTGAGCTTCTGGTCTTCAGTCAAGGCTGTAGAGAGGACTGTTTCACCGCATTGTCTGTTTTAGTAAATACTCGTATTCTCCATGAAATAACAGAGCTGGTGCATCATTTCTTTAAAATTCTGCAGTTTGCCATAGCTCTGTTATTCCTTCTGGAATTTCTCATGTCAGTAAGGTGTGTCCCTAAAGTCTGACGCTGTCAGCTCCGATTGAACGGTGACAGAGTTGGTAGAAGTCCCATTGACCAGTGGATTGCCTAACACCTATTCGTCATAATAGTATACATTTCCAGGAGGAATAACAGAGGTATGATACAATGCAGAGTTCCAAGGAAAGATGCTCCAAAACTTTATATGGGTGTTATAATGTATATACTAAAATTGACAGGTACTCTTAATTTAGGCAGCGATGCTTATAAGGCTTACTGTGCCAATTACTGTGATTCTGGCACCACCAGTCCAAAGCAGCTTTACTGCCCCCTTAAAGTTCTTGCAGCTATTATTTTAAATCTCTATCAAGGAGGAGTGACCATGTGTGAGGATCATTAGTTCCTGGTGAACCAAGTGAATTAGAATGATAGAAGGGGCAGGGTACTGTCTGCGAAGTCTGTATAAAGCTAAAGAAAATGGGATTCCGTTTCCTCAGGAGGCAAGCGGCTAGCTAGATCAATCATAGGTGTTCACCTTCCTGTCTGCCTGAGCACTTATATCTTGCTTACACCTGATCAGTTTTCTGATCTGTTTATATACTTTAAGTACTACACCAACGCATCTGTCTGCTCTTTAGATGAGCTGATGCTCTTTTAGCACATATGGAGAATGTTTTTGTCTTTATCACCTATGAGAGTTTTTAGATGGATCAGTATTACATTTATGTGATATAGGTAGAGTTTACAGTACTTACGTTGTGTCTGTTCAGATCTGTTGAGCAGATCTTGGTTTATGGTAATTACTGTAATATGGTTTTATATCACTTTATACCAAACATGTCAGAAAATGCACCAAGTTCTATTACTATGTATCCATCTATACCCTACAGACCTTATTAAACGGGAGTCACAATCTGTCACCTTACCTCTAGCTTTGGCCAGGAATCCAGTCTTCGGATTGGAGAGTACAATGCTACCATTGACCGTTCATGATGTCCTGATTTACTAAGACAGGTAGCCAGATAATAAAACCTCATATGGAGTAGCAGTATATTTTAATTTTTGGCACTGTCTGGACTCTCATGCATTCATATAGTTAGATGTCTTCTGGTTTTATGTGAATAAAGCATAATTCCTGTGTACATTCTGCAATTTCTGATTTACTATGTTACATATGGCCATTTATTTTCAAGTTCTTGCTGTCAGTAAATGCAAACTTATTTACATCTGTAATCTAAACAATGAAAACTAATGCTGCCTGATTCAGAGGTGGGTGCATCTGGCTTCAGTTTAGACAATGCTCTGTGAGCTGAACAACCTATACTCAAGTATTTGAATGTATTTTCAGAATACTGAACAGGAGAGAGAAGTTTAAGTCATAGAGGATTTCTTGGCTTGCAGACATTATTGTAGATGTAAAGAATTAAGTTACTCACTGACAGCAAGCAAAACCATTTATTAGAAAATTGCATAACTCTAGCTTTACATGAATATTACTTACCTTGGCACATAGAGCCACAGGTTGAGTACACAGATTGGGCACTGGCAATACTCCGTCATGTGTCTTTGGCACACAGGATTGTCTGATGTTTTCCATACTATTTCACACATGCATGTTTTTTTTCCCTATCAGGTTTCTATTGGTTTAAGAGTATAAGAATAATCCAGAATGCTGTACTATCTGGAGAAAAAAAACAACCCAATATAAGGCTATGTTCACACAACGTAAGTTTAGGAGTAATCACGGCCGTTGTTGCCGATTTTCAACAACGGCCATGATTACTTCTGAACTTTGTGCTGCAGCTGAGGGAATCCGGCTGGAGTGTATACACATAGCATACACTCCGGCCAGGATCGCTAGCGGCGCCGCAAAAAACTGGAATGTCAGTTCACACAATGGTGTGCAGCGGTGAATAGGGATGTGGGTGCGCCTGCATCCCAGTTCATCAGAAGTGAAGATACCGGCCAGGATGAGCTTCTTTGACACCGGCCGGTGTCACAGAACGGCCGGTGTCTTACGCAGTGGGAACATAGCCTAAGAGTGCAGAGGATTTAGATCAGGTCATAAAATCCTATGAACTCCGAAGCCATTGTGAACAGACCCTTCTTGTCTTTTGTCTTTTGGGAGTAAGCAACCCCTAAAGTATTCAGTAGTTGCCCACTCCTCTGTAGGGATAATATGCACATTCAGCTAAACTGAGTTTGTATGTGAGTAGGATGGACAAACAACTTCTGCCTAAAGCTTGTGTTACGGACAGTTTAACGCTAGAGCAGCTTTCAACTGTGAGGACATGCTGAAAGTTGTGGATATGTAACAGCTGGAGAGCCACAGTATGAACACTATTGGGTTACAATTGTCAAAAACCTGAAAGGAGGAAATATGGCCACATATTCAACTGATACGATGCATGTGAACGGTTAGATAAAGAAAAAACAGTGAAACATTGGCATGGAAGGCACTTTATGTATTAAGCAGTGTGATTTTAAATGAAGTCATAAGCGTTATCCAGCATTAGAAAAATAAAAACACAGCACGAACAGCCCCTTTAACACCTTTAATCCTTAGTGATTCTCTGTTGTCTTAAAGTCTTTGTGAAGTGAAGCACTGTGTTTTGGCTACCTCTATGGCCTCTTATGCCAAAACTATTCTGATTTGTGTTGTCCATTAATGACTACCTTGCTGGCGCTGTTCTAGAGAACTTTCAGGATTGACTCAGTTGTGTCTGTAGATCTACTACTTGTAGAGAACTATTTTTTCACCTCCTAAACAGAGTTAGAAGCAATGTATAATGACTTTATTGGGCATGGCAAATGTAAATTGGTAGAAGTCAGTCGCTTTAATATAGATATGCCCAAGGTATGCAGAAACAAGGGCCAAGTTAATAAACCAAGATAAAAACAGGTTTAGTAGATACTAAGTGTGGATTAAGCGATAAAAAAAATTAATGTAGTAAATGGTTTTACTGCATGCTCATTCTAGATCTGTTTATGTATTCTACATCAATATTCCCACTTAAAGGCTCAGGTTATGCAGTTATTCCCTGGAATCTTCCACTGCACATTCCCCATCTGCTATTCTATTCCACAAGTCTTCTGAGTATTACTGCCAACTCTGCCTTCTCTATGCCAAGGTATGACCCACAAAGGTGGTCACTGCCTAGATGTATCTTCTGGATTTAAACTGTGCCATGCCAGTTCATTAACTAAACAAAACAGGCAAACTGCAAAAAAACAAAAAAAATCAACTAAATGACTTGTATTTGTATATAAGGAAAATTATTTTATATACATAGTGTTGAAATGTGCAATATGCATGAGTTTTGTTTTTTTTCCAGAGAAATATAAATATATATATATATATAATGTATTTGTTACAGCAGATACAGCTGCAATCTCCTGTCCCTCAGGTTCTACATGGGCGTGCAGTACATCTAATCTTATCTAATGCATTGCATGCTTTTGTCGCACTGAAAGGGGGTGAAGCACATGAAAAGAAAATCTGAGCAAAAAAATAAATAAATAAAAACTATGTTAACTTGGTTTTGTCTTTTTCATTGTATTACTTCAACTTAAGAGCAATAACCACCGAAGTAATAGAGAATAGAGAAGTACTGTCAGAACAGTAGCACAAACATTTTAACTGTTTTGGAGCTTCCGGCATTATAATAATTGATGGTGGGAGTTCTGACAGTCCATGCACTGACCTTATATTGCTGATGAGTGAATGGCCCTTTAGAGCTGTCATAGAGGTCCATCTGCTGTACCTCTGTATGCTTTCAATTTTACAGACAAAGGGAAAATAGAAATTTTCAAATAATGTTTGTTCAGATTAAAGCATCTCAATTTCACAAGCAACAGGAGAGAAAAAGCACCCCAAAATTTGTAACGCAGGTTCTCCTGAGTACAATGGTACCCCATATGTGGGCGTACACCACTGTATGGGCACACAGCAGGCCTCAGAAGGAAGGGAGCGCCAATTAGAAATTTCTACAGCAAAATCTGCACTGAAAATGCTGAGCGCCAGGTGCGTTTGCAGTGTCCCTGTAGTCTCAGTGAAGTGCACCCCCCACCCCACCCCCCCCAAAAAAGTCACCCCATTTTGGAAAGTGCACCCCTCAAAGAATTCATCTTGGTGTGCGGTTGGCATTTTGACCCCACAGGTATTTGAGGAAAGTATTCAAAATTTTACAGTAAATATGAAAAACTAGAATTTTTCCAATGTTTGTTTAGTTAGAAATTTCTCAACTTCACAAGGAATGGGAGAGAAAACGCACACCAAAATCTCTAACGCAGGTTCTCCTGAGTACAACGGTACCCCATATGTGGGCATAAACCACTGTATGGGCACACAGCCGGGCTCAGAAGGAAAGGAGCGTCATTTTGCTACAGCAAAACCGCAGCTAGTATCGGTTATTAGAATAGCACAGTTACTAAAAAAAAATTTTTTAAATGAGATTACAGGTTATCTGGGGGGGGGGGGGGGGTGACGGGCAACCTGGGAGTGTTTTCTTGTGATCTGGGGTGGTGACAGGCAATCTGGGGTGGTGACGGGCAGTCTGTGGCATTCTGGGGTGTTTATGGGCAATCTGGTGGTGTTTACTGGCTATCTGGGTTGGTAATGGACAATTCTGGGCGTGTTTACTGGCTGGGTTGGTAACGGACAATCTGGGGGTGTTTACTGGCTATCTGGGGTGGTGACTGGTAATCTGGGGGAGGGGTCACAGGCAAACTGTGGTGGTGATGGGAAATCTGAGGGAGGAGTGACAGGCAATCTGGGGCAATCTGTAGTGGTTATTGGCAGCTTGTGGCAATCTGGGGTGGTTACGGGTAATCTGAGCGTTTAAAGGTAAACTGGAGTGGTTATGAATAATCTGGGATGGTTACAGGTAGCCTGGGGTGGGTTACAGGTAGCCTGGGGTGGTTACAGGTAGTGCAGGGTGGTTACAGGTAGCCTGGGGTGGTTACAGGTAATGCAGGGTGGTAACAGGTAATCGGGGGTGGTTACAGGTAATGCGGGATGGGTACAGGTAATCCGGTGCACTTGACTTTTTATCCAGTCACCAATGATTTATGGTGACGGGATAAAAATTGCCGGCAGCATTTGGAACAAGTGATCAGTGGTATATAGTATATACCGCTGATCACTTGTACCAGGAACACATCGGCTAGTCCTCAATCATTGCCCCATGCTCTCCGCCACCTCTGGTGGTGGAGAGAATGAGAGTTTGATCTTTTTTTTTTAAGGCTGCAAACACACTTCCTGTATCCACCGCGAGATGTACATCCCTGCTGTGAATTTATCTGCTGCCCGCCCCGTTAACGTCACCTGATCCCGGCTTGCTTCGGGGGTCCCGACGTCTTCATGGCCCGCTCAGTCAATCAGTGCGCTGCGGCGGGGCAGCACACTGATTGGCCGAGCGGGACGTGCCGGTAATCAGCGAAGGAAGCCCGAGTCGGGATCAGGTGACGTATAGTCTCTGGCGGCCGGGGGGGTTAACGGAGCTCGCTGCGAATACGCAACGAGAAACTCGCTGCGGATACAGCGTGTGTTTGCACCCTAAGGAATTAATTACTGTGAACACTAAGGTTATTCGGGCGGGGGGGGGGGGGGGCACATGCATTCATCTCCTCTCACTGTGCATTCACGGTGAGAGGAGATGAAAGCATGCAGTGCCCGTTACCGGTGCCCGCCATTATACTGGTAATAATGGCAATCGTCTGTGCGGGGACCGTCCGGGACTGACCCCACACTCTGTCTCAACCCCTCCGGTAGCTGAGAGGAGGAGGCTGCAGGTATTACAGGTGCCGCTGCACTATTCTGAACCATCGCCATAAAGAGCTGATGGCAGCAGTATAGACCCCATCGCCGTAAAAATTCATATCACCGGTCACTAATAACATAATACATGTATTCTCTGGGTCACTACGATTACGGCGATACCACATTTGTATAGATTTTTTTAACTATCTTCCTAGCAAAAACCCACAAAAACTGTCGCCACATTGCAAGATCCATAGCGTTCTTATCTTTTGCGCGACAGCTAGTTTTGGGCTTATTTTTTGCGGGAAGATCTGTAGTTTCTATTGATACCAAGTTTTTATATGTATATGACTTTTTGATCTCTTTTATGGTGCGTTCACACCTACAGGATCTGCAGCAGATTTTCTGCAGCAGATTTCATTTAAATAACTGAACACAGCATCAAATCTGCTGCAGATCCTGTAGGTGTGAACGCACCCTTATGAAGTATTTTCTAAAGTGGATTGATAAAATACAGCTATTCTGGTACTGTTTTTTTTTTTTTTTTTTTCTTCTTTACAGCGTGTGTCGTGCGGTATAATTATTGATATTGTTTTATAGATTGGGTTGTTACGGATGTAACGATACCAAACATGTATAGGATTTGTGTTTTTTTTCATCAGTTTTTTGTAATGTTTTAGGCTATGTTCACACTACGTAAAACTACTGCCGTAGTTTTCGCCGCAGAACTACGGCCGTAGTTTTGAGGAGTTGAACATAGCCTTATTTGCAATGGGATCCTGGCCGGAGCGTACACACACTGTATGCGCTCCGGCCGGGAGCCCATTCAGTGAATTCCGGCCGCAGAAAGACCTCCTCCAGCCGCTCGCTTCACTGTGTGCTATGGGAAGCTCTGATGCCCGGCGGCCTTCATTTGGCCCCTGGAGTTACCATGGAGACATCGGGGACCAGACTGCACCGCGTGACGTCGCAATCACGTGAGTATGACCGCTGTGCCGACCGGGACCCACCGGAACCCGTTAGATGCCGCTGTCATGCTTTGACAGCGGCATTTAACGGGTTAATCTGCCCAGGGCGGAGAATCCTCTGCTTCGGGGAGTTTCGGGGGGGGGGGGGGGGGGGGTCAGCTGTCACACTGACCACTGGTCCCCCGCTCTGCTGCCGCCGCTGTTAACAGGCGTACGCATCGGAATAAAGCCCATTAGTGGCTGCGGTTAAAATACATGCGGCGGTCACTAAGGGGTTAAGAAGGCAAAAGCAAGAAGACAGAAAAAAATTAGGATTACAGACATTGCTCACAATAGTAGAACCTGATATTGTCTAAATACAATAAATCAAGATCATGCCTATAATTTCGTACAGTGTACCAGCAACAATGAAAATTGTAGAAAAAGTGTAAAACATCTCCAGATAGTAGATGTTATTTCAAGTTCACAATAAATATTGGAGTGAACTGTAATAGCAAATCATTGTTGCCAGAAATTTGAATAGGAAAACAGTATAACCTTTTGAAGTAAAACAGAATTAGAACAACAAACTATTAACTGCAGCCAGAAATAAGATTATTGCAAGAATAAATGGGCCCATAGGTACCCGCCAATCCCCCCCCCCCCCCAAATAAATTTTAAAAATGCCTGGTGTTCTTTGAATATCTTCTTTACTGTACCGCTCAGAACCACGGAATTGCATGTGTTCTTTCAGTTGACAGAGATTTATCTGACAGATATTTGAAGCCAGAGCCAGGAACAGACTATAAACAAGGAACAGGCCATAAAGGAAAGACTGAGATTTTTCCTCTTTTCAAATCCATTCCTGGTGTTGGCTTAAAAAAATCTGTCAGATACATCTCTGTGTAAACGCACCATTAGTTGTAATACCACACACAACCTTGGGGACAGGGGCTGCTGGTTTTTTCAAGAAAGTAGCTGTGTGTTTTTTTTTTTACATATCAGCACCACCTCAGTACTGACAGCCAACAGAATAGAGAGCATACTTAACATATGTAACAATAAAGGGAATATATGGGTGCTGTCACAATGGACTCATGAAAACTATTTATTTTGAATAGAGGCAAATTTTTGGTAAGTCGTAATTCTAACTCATTGATATAGCCACCATGCCAGCACCTTAGTGTTTCCTGCTCCTATGCAGGATCATTTACAGAGAGGTCTCTGGATCTGTGCTCTCAGGGAGGTTTTGACAGAGGTTTGCCTCCCAGCATCATCATCCACACTGCAGCCTCGATGCTTATAGGCCCCGCATATCTAGAGAAGTTGGATGCTGCCCTAGGGAGTCCCCAAAAACCTGGACACAGCCAGAAGCTGTATCCATGTTTTCAGGCAGTCCTTGGGCTGCCTTCACCTTTTCTACATGCAGGGAGTTAAAGGCCGAGCGGTCGGTTTGGAGAAGTTGCCGAACCTGGTCAGTTTCATAAATTTTGCTCAATGCTAAAAACTAGCCTTCAAACTTCTCCGATGATCAGAAAGCCAGAACCAAACAGGAAGTCAAGATGAAATCTCAAGTTTTGATTAATCTCATATAAATGTGGCAAAATGGAATATGCAGGTAACTATTACTCAATTAAGAAAAACAGCTCCCCGGTGACCATAGACAAAAGGACGCATATTTTCATGTTTCTGTACATTCAACTCTTTAGAGGTTCCCCTGATTCCCAGTCAGAGACAAAGAAACATTATAGGGGAGATTTATCTAACATGGTGTAAAGTGAAACTGGCTCAGTTGCCCCTAGCAACCAATCGGATTCCACCTTTCATTCCTCACAGACTCTTTGGAAAATGAAAGGTGGAATCTGATTGGTTGCTACGGGCAACTGAGCCAGTTTCACTTTACACCATGTTTGATAAATCTCCCCCAATATTTTTAGTTTGTAGCCCTTTGGTCTGGCATCACAGATGCATCTGATTTTTGTTTTATCTACATATGAACCTGGCACTGTATAAATAAAAATCATTATAGCAACTCCGGAATGACTCTTTAATGGAGTATGCTGAGTAATGTTTTACATGAAACCAATTAAAAAATACAAACATGTTCCAGTATCTGACTCTAATCTAAAAAAAAATAATAATAATTTGATGGAAACATAGAAGCTAGTCCACCCTTGTAGATTAATATGTTTATCCCGGTCAGGTTTACATTCAGTTACTGTAGGTTTGCTGGAAATTTAATATGATTTTACATTCTTGTATTTAGCTTTCTTGAATTTCTACTAGGGGGCAGTGTTGTAGTTATAATCACATACATACGTGACAGTATAATAGTAGTTATGTTATAGTAGTGTGTTTGTCTATAGGGGCAGAATTATTGGTCGTTATATTCTTTTTCGTATATCATATAAGTTATATTCTTGTCTATAGGTAAATTTATCATGGTAGTTATATTCCCATACTTAGGACGCAGCATTATAGTAGTACTTTGTATATGGTAACTTATACACAGTGGAGAAAATAAATATTTGATACGCTGCAGATTTTTGCAAGCTTCCCCTCCTACATAGAATGGAGAGGTCTGTAATTTTTTTATCATAGTTACACTTCACCAAATCGATAAAAAGACATTAAAGAAAATCACAATTTTATTTTTAAATTATTTTGCATTTCATTGCATAAAATAAGTATTGGTTACAATAGAACTTAAAGTGACTGTACCACCAGGCCCAGGCAAAAGCACTGGAGGCGGGCCAACCCACCCTTAGTGGTAGGAAACCCTAGCCCCTCTCATAGGGTTCCATTGTTTCTAATGGAGTCAGGCCACTGAGGGTCGGCCCGCCTCCAGTGCTTCTGCCTGGGCCTGGTGGTACATACACTTTAATTAATTAATACACTTTAACTTGATTTCATTGTTAAATGGTATGCTCCAGTTAAAAAGTATCTTCCATGCTCTTACTGAAGGAAGGAGGTGATATATGGCCCCATCCATTCAATACAATGCTGTCGTCCTGTCTGTTCGCACAAAGTATTTTATAGATTGTCTCTTACAGGTGAAGTGTACCTACGATAAAAATTACAGACCTCTCTATTATTTGAAGGTGGAAAAATCTGCAAAATCAGCAGTTATGTTCCTATACGTAGAAGGCAATATTTTAATAGTTATTTTTTGCCTATAGAGAGCAGTATAGTACTGTAGTAGTAATATTCTTACCTATAGAGAGCAGTATCAGAGATGTATCCTTGTACGTATAAAGTGGTACAAAGTAAGTTATTTTTGTTATGTTATATGTTTAGAAATAGGAGGCAGTATTTTCCTGTCTATAGGGGGCAGACATTTTATTTGTGTCCTTTGGAGACGCCATCTGCACTCAGATGATCAGAGTTGATCATTACAATAATAGAATTCTCGAGTATTAGCAATTGCAGACTAATATTAATAATGTCAAATGTATTGGTCATCAGATGATTCACATGGCCCTGTTTTCTGTTCTCACAATACCTTTATTGTGGTTCATCCATTAGTAGTCAGCTAAAATATGTAGATCTCCTTGGCAAAATAAGGGTGGAGGTGCTGGGATGGATTTATTGGTAAGTATCAATTACCTTTATGTAAGCCGTGTATTTGTGCAATGAGAAGACTTCCTGCAGCATCTATTCCTGGAGTTTTTATGCCAATAAAGTGACCTGTCAATCTAAGTACAAACCCACACACCGTATACACAGCAGATACGCAACAAATCCGCAGCAGATTTGTTGGTACAGATTGATGCTGTGTTCAGTTATTTAGATCTAATCTGCTGCGTATTTGCTGCGTATCGCAGCAGTAAATACGCTGCATATACGGTGTGTGGGTTTATGCCCTTAGGCTGTATTCACACATTCCGTGTTCCGCACGGAACACAGACGTGAAATGCCTGTAACGGACTTCTCCCCCGTCCGGGCAGCATCTGTGATAAGAGGCTGAGAGCGAGAAAACTGTACAGATATGCACCGCGCTGTAATGATTGAGCCGTGCGGCTGCTTCATTACAGACCGGCGCATATCTGTACAGTTCCCCCTCTCCCAGCATCTTATCACAGATGCTGCCTGGGCGGGGCAGAAGTCTGTTACAGGCATTTCCCGTCCGTCTTCCGTGTGGAGCACAGAACGTGTGAATGTAGCCTAAGATTCTCACTTTTGCATGTGCCCACCACCAGTTATACTTATCTGGTTCCTGACTATGGAGGTCAGTTTCAATATGGATGCTTATTTAGGTCCTGAATAGAGATGAGCGAACCTCGAGCATGCTCAAGTCCATCCGAACCCGAACTTTCGGCATTTGATTAGTGGTGGCTTCTGAAGTTGGATAAAGCCCTAAGGCTATGTGGGAAACATGGATATAGTCATTGGATATAGTCATGTTTTCCAGACAGCTTTATCCAAGTTCAGCAGCCCCAGCTAATCAAATGCCGAACGTTCGGGTTCGGATGGACTCGAACCTGAACCCAGTTCGCTCATCTCTAGTCCTGAACATAGTAGTTGTCCTAACCCACCTGGGAACCTATATGAGAAATATCTCTACTTTAGATTTTACACAGCACATGGCCAAAGGCATGTGAACCGTTGACCAACCTGCAGCATATGAGCATGTTGGACATCCCACAACAAAACCATGGTCATTAATATGGAGTTGGGCCTTCTTTGCAACTCAAACCCCCCTACCTGAGCTGTAAGTGTATAATGTATAGTAAGTGCATAAACCTGAAAAAACAGCTGCAGTTGATACAGAATGGAACTGCAGATCCCCATAATGCTGTAGTGTAGTACAATAGGCTAGAATAGAGAAGCAGGGCTGCTGTCAGAGTTCTGTGTGGTCACATGACAGCAGTAGGGAAGGGGCGTGTGTCCAGCAGGAAGTGAGAATCACAGAGCTGTGCAGGAGGACAGTGACAAACTTCTCTATACAGCAGTGTTTATGGCTGAGTGTGGGTGCAGGGACATTATAGCAGCAGTGTGTATAGCTGAGTTTAAGTGCAGGCACATTATAGCAGGAATAGGGAGGATGGAAAACACAAGGGCTTAAAGAGACTGCAGGGAGCATGAAGAATTGAGCAGGGCAGATGTAAGCACAGTATATAGCAGCACTGTCTGTCTGGGGAGAGGGGTTACATCTATGGAGAGATCACCTCCACAGTCCTGTTCCCTGATGTAAGCCCCAGCCTTAAAAGGGAACTCTAGGTAGAGGTTAAAAAAAATGAAACTTCTGCAGAAGAATATAGCATTACTTACCTGTCTTTCCCTATCGTCCCATTGGCATCACAACATATGGGGTATTATCGCCCCTGCGAGCCCCTGGGACGAAGGAATTTTAATGAAATAAATAAGCAAAGCTTTAATCCCCTCCTCCAGGAAGTATAATAAGCCCCACCTTCCCCACACACCTCAGTCTTTTTTCACTTCGTTTCCTGAAAGCCCTAGGGGACTCTCTCCCTCCTCCCTATTTCTTTATTTAAGATACCTGCGGAGTTGCCAGGATGTCCAGGTGTCACCGCAGGATCCTGCATCAGGCCGGTATTCAGCAGGATGGCGTATCCAGCTCATCATGATTTCGGTATGCTTATTTTAGCTTGTGTTACTGTGGAACGCATAGTGCGTTCCATAGCGGTGTCACGTCACTTCCGGTTTGGCCGGGCTGTGGAACGCATGACGCGTGCGTGTCAGCGCCGCGTCGGCGCTGCGTCACTTCCCGTTTCGGGGCAGCTCGCGCTGCGTGCGTTTCCACCGCAGAGCTGCAGGTATATATAGAGAGACAGTGGCCGTCTGAGTGAGGTCTGATCTCGGTTAGATCTTGGGTGCTGTTTCCTGCTTGTCAGAGCACACAGTATCCACCACTACTTGTTTCCAGCTACTTGGTAAAGCTACCTGCTATACTGAAAGTAAGTACTCTGCTGCCACCTTGTGGCATGGTTTGGAATTGCTGTCTATTGTGTTTGTTCATTAGACTAGGTCTATTGAAACATGTATTTGCTCTTCCTAGATGTCGGAAATGGAGTCTACAAAAAGAAAGCATTTTGCTTGTGCAGATTGTGAGACTCCGTTGCCGGACGGATATGAATACCGTATGAAGATCGTCTATTCAGATAAGATTATTCCATTTTTTTCTTGAGAAGAAAAGATGTTGATATATATATATGTATGTATTACAGTTCGATGTGAGTCTTGCAGACCTAAGCCTAGGTCTAATGATGAGCCTGACGTCCAGGACGTGGTTGTGTGGGTTAAGGATTATGTACAAAAGTCTTTGGCTAATCAGATAGTCCAGCATACTTCCAAGAAGAAGAGTAAGCGTAGCATATCTCCTTCCACTTCTCAGCCTGTGAGTATATATTTTCTGGCTGAGAAATGGTGTCTCTCAGTGAATCTGATACATATATTATTCTACCCTAGGGGTCGGTTCTGTCTAAAAGCCAACAAGACAAATCCTCCTCCTCTTCTGAGTCATCTTCCACATCGGAAGATGAGAAAGAGCTGTTCAAGGGATACTTCACCACCGATAGGATTGCACAAGTCTGTAAGGATCAGGACAGACAACGTTGCTTGCGTTGCTTACCTGAACAAGCAGGGAGGTACCAGATCCCCCTTACTCCTCAAAGAGGTGGAGAAGATTTTCATCTGGGCAGAGACCAGGGTGTCCAGGCTATCTGCAATGCACATCAGAGGGATACACAATACTCTGGCGGATCGACTAAGTCGAGGACTTACGGTCCCAGGGGAGTGGTCTCTCTCGAGGAGAGTGTTCACTCAGATAACACGCAGATGGGGACTTCCCCAAATCGATCTTATGGCATCAGCAAGCAATGCCAAACTGACGAGATTTTGTTCCCTATATACAGCGGACAACCCGACAATAGTCGATGCGATGACCATACCATGGACATTTCGGCTGGCTTACATCTATCCACCCATCGCCATGATCCCACGAGTTCTAGCGAAGATTCGATTGGATCAGGCGACAATTATAATTGTGACCCCCTTCTGGCCGAAGAGGTCATGGTTCACGCTACTCATGAACATGAGCAAGGGAGAATTCTGGAAACTCCCTCTAGAGCCAGATCTGATATCCCAGGGACATCATCTGTGCAAGGACCTAGCCAGCCTCAGCCTAACAGCTTGGAGGCTGGAGGGACCATACTAAGTACCGGGTTCTCGGAGAAAGTTTTGCATACTCTTTCTCATGCACGTAGTAGTGCTACGAATAGATCCTACCTCCGAATCTGGAAGATATTTCAGAACTGGTGTTCTACCAAGGAGATCGACCCTATAAAACCATCTACTCCACAGTTGCTAGAATTCCTGCAGGAGGGGTTCGATAAGGGTTTGAAACCCGGATCCATTAAGGTACAGATCGCAGCCTTATCTGCTCACCTGAACTGCCGTCTCTTTCAGATCCTCGAAATAAAGAGCTTTGTTAAGGCCGTGACCAGGCTAAGGCCTAGTCTGGTGAGACAGGTAGATACCTGGGATCTATCCCTAGTGTTAAGACGTCTATGTCTTCCGCCGTTCGAGCCACTGGAAGAAGCAGACTTCAAATTTCTTTCATTTAAAGTTGCTTTTCTCTTGGCGATTACTTCTGCCAAGAGGATTGGGGAGCTCCAGGCTTTGGGTTCTGCGCCCCCTTATGTGGTATTTTCTCAGGATAAGGTCATCTTGAAGTTCCTTCCAGGATTTCTTCCCAAGGTGGCATCTCACGCCAACATTAACCAGTCGGTGGTTTTTCCTGTTTTCTCGCCTTCATCTTCGTCTGAAGAAGTCCTAGATCTCTCGCTGTTGGACGTTCCCAGATCTATCAGGTTATACCTGAATAGAGTGGATACTTTTCGTAAAGAAGAAAATTTTTTCATTCTGTTTGCTGGTAAAAACAGAGGTAAAAAGGCCTCAAAGCCTACAATATCGCGTTGGATCTGCGATTGTATAGGCCTCTGTTATACTTCAGCTGGAATTTCTCCACCTGAGTTTACTAAGGCTCATTCAACCAGAGCAGTAGCCTCTAGTTGGGCAGAGCGCACATCGGTGCCCATTGAGGACATATGTCAGGCGGCGACCTGGTCTTCAGTTTCCACCTTTGTCAACCATTACAGGTTGCAGTCTCTATGTTCATCTAGAACGGTATTTGCTAAATCCGTACTTTCTGCTGCCGTGATTAATAACCCACCCAATGAGGATACTTGCTAGTTCCCCATATGTTGTGATGCCAATGGGACGATAGGGAAGTGAAAATTATTGTGTTAATTTGTTTTCCCTGAGACCCATTGGCATCACAAGGCACCCGCCCTGTGTTATTGTATTCGTTATAATTTGACTGAGGTGTGTGGGGAAGGTGGGGCTTATTATACTTCCTGGAGGAGGGGATTAAAGCTTTGCTTATTTATTTCATTAAAATTCCTTCGTCCCAGGGGCTCGCAGGGGCGATAATACCCCATATGTTGTGATGCCAATGGGTCTCAGGGAAAACAAATTAACACAATAATTTTCACATCCCAGTATTGAAACTACCAAAAATCCATTTGCTTGGTTTTTTGTTGTTCTGTATTGTGTTTCTGTCCTTCCTGGTGGGGCAGTTCCCAGAATGCAATGCTTTCCCTCAGCTGATCATCACAGTCCCCCACCCATCACAATCAGTAAAATTAGTGCAGCAGCTGCTTCTCGCCATTCAGAGATGGGGGAATCACTCAGGGGATTGGGGGATCCAGCCAAGCCTCCTGTGACATCACACCCTGCCCCCTGTCTGCATCATCAGCCTGTGCTCAGCAAACACACACAATGTGAGACAGAGGCATGGAAGATTTGTCTCCTAAGGAGAGCAGAGGGAGCAGAAGACAATGTGAATTGACACAGGGGTCATTTTTCTTCACTTCCTGGATTTATATCAGCTACCAGTGTGGCAGAACCATACAGATATGGTAATACATTGTATAGGTAAATCTATATAACTTTTAATGTACTTTTAATAGAAAACAAGTTTTTCTTATCCGAAGTTCCCCTTTGAATGCTATGACTTGGAAGGTGATGGAGACTTCCTGGGTCAGTGTACAGTGCTGTAAACCATGCTATGCAGACTATTCCCCTCCCACCCAATTCAGGGAGCTCTTAAACCAAAGCAATGCTCTTAATCCAAGTCACAATTATGAAAAACTGTGAGCTCTTCTTGCAAAACGCTCTTAATCCAAGTTGCTCTTAAACCAAGGTACCACTGTTGTGGCACTCAACAATTGTAGCTAAATTTCACAACTTTATTCTAAGTATAGTGCAGGTCATTCGGTGAGGACAGGTAAAGAGGCAAGTGCTGGTTCACACATACTGAAACAGCTGTTGCCTGTTTACCTGTCCACACCGAATGACCTGCACTATAATTGGAATAAAGTTGTGAAATTTTGCTACGATTGGTGAGTGCCAAAGCAATTTTTCCTCACTTTGGAAGAATATCTATACAGATAGCATTGCTATTTGTTTGTCTTTATACATCAGTTAGCAATATTTATGGCTGAAATACACGAACTCAAATTTAAAGAGGTACTTCAGAGACATTTTTTTTTCTTAATACAATGCTTTAATGAAGTTATATTACTTTGTAATATAACTTCAATAAAATAAACATAGTATGCTGTGGAGAGTTCTGATGCGGGCGCGCACAGATGTACCGCAGTACCGGCCGGGAGGATCTTTCAGAGGCCGGCATTCCGTGACCGGCTGGTCTCTTACGAAGTGTGCACATAGCCTAAAGTGTAACACCGCTGCCTTTATGACTTTAGTATACTCTGGAGATAAGTGGCCATTTAGCCTCTATATGAAGAAGTACAATGTTACTGTGATAAGTCCCGTGATCTCACCTGTAATGTACATTATGTGATATTAAAGTCTAGTTTCTGTTTCTGTATGTGTTCTGTCTCTATACACCTATACTTGGCTGTATAAGAGTTTTCACATGTAAGGTTAAATCACCTTTTATAAGGAGCGAGGCACGTCCTTGGTGTAATCGTAAAAGAGCTTTTGTGGATTAATTAAACAAGGAAATTGTTCTATTTTTTATTTAGAAGCTTTTTTTCCATCATGTTAATGTTCATGTTATTTCTATGGCCTGTAAAGTCGCTGAAGCATACTTGCCTACTCTGCCAAATTGTATGAGACTCCATAAAAAGGGGGGAGCAGTCAGACTACTGAAAGAACAAATCTTGTGCATAATGCTGTTGGGAGCTTCTACTAGGGGAAACAAGTATGAAGGTAACCTGGGCTGAAGTTATTAGGGGCTATCCGTTATTAGAAAAACATGCCCACTTTCTTCCAGAGGCAACATGACTCTTATCACTAGTTTAGGTGCAGGGTTTGCAACTCAGTTCCATTGAAGTGAATGGAGCTTAATTGCAAACCACACCTGAACTGGAGTTAAGAGTCGTGTTGTCCCTGGAAGAAAGTGGCCATGTTTTTCTAATGCTTGATAACCCCTTTAAAGCTTAGAAAAACTTAGCTTAGTAGTGTTGTTCCAGAAACAGCACCACTCTTGTCCTCAGTTTGGAAGTATTTTGTGGCTCACCTCCATTGAAGTAAATAGAGCTACATTGTAATACCACACACAACCTGGTGACAAGAGTGGTGCTGTTTTTACAAGAAAGTAGCCATGCTTTTACTAATCCTGAATAACCCCTTTGAAGAATTAATTATTCAAGCATTCTTACAGTCGGAATGTTCTTTGTTGCAGCCAATCAGAGCTCAGCTTTCAAATATTCTTGAGTTCTGGTAAAATTGAAGCTGAGCTCTGATGTTGTTATGGACAACAAAGAACATTCTTTCTGTAAGAATCTCCACACAGAATATGCAGAAAACAAATTAATGATCATCGGCACTGGTGACACTCTGAGCATTATATGTAAGGAGAAGTGAGAGGCTGATTGTTGGACACTTATTGCTTTGGTGGTGGTCAGCAACCATACAGTTAAAGTCTATAACCTGAGGCACTCACCAATACTGTCTTTATTTTAACCACATGGTTCACAGAACAGACAAAAAAAGAGGGCAGCATCCGTTTCACGCTGACACAAACATTTTTGTCTGTTTTGTGAACCATGTGGTTGGAGTAAAGAAGTTTTAAAGTGTACCTGTCATCATAAAAAAAACTTTTGACATGTCATAGAGACATGCCAAAAGTTCTGATTGGTCCGGGTCTGAGTGTTTACACCCTGACGGATCGTGAGACCAAGCTGGGAGAAGACAGCGCTAAGAGAAGTTTTCTCCAGGCTCTGTGTCACATGATGAGTCGGGCTCCTAATGCAAGTCTATTGAGGTCAACTCTTTTTTTCTGTCACAGAGTAGTGAGCGGACCATGTTGCAGCGCGGTCCTCCCCAGCTCACTCTTGCAATCGGTATGGGTCTGTATACGCAGACCTTAACTGATCAAAACTTTTGACATGTGAAAAGTTTTTTATGATGACAGGTACGCTTTAAGGTTACTGGTGAGTGCTGCAGCTTTAATTACTCGTCATGAATTACCCCTTTTGCAAACATTGTATTATTAATAACCAAAAAAAAAGAGAGTGTTTAAAGTGTACCTGTCTTGAAGTCCGCTGACCCGATCACCGTAAATTTTTTTCTGCATTTTTTTCGGTTTCCATGGGTACGAACACGCTTTGCTTTATATCACATCTACTACTGATTTAGGCTTTAAAAGTTATAACAACAGTGACACTTTAATCTAAAAAAATACTATATTGCCTTACATGAAATAACTATGGATATGAGGAGGTGACGGATGTTGCATTCTTCTGCTCTGCACTCACCCACTAGTGGCATTCTAGAATTTTTTTCCTCTTTGTATCCAGTATCTATAATATCTTGCCAAACAAGTTATTTAAAGCTGCTTGATGTCCTATGCTGTTATCTAGAGATGCCTTTCACACCAGAGTGGGTGATTGCTTATCACAGTGCTTATCACAGTGTATGTTTCATAGGGCAGGGCATGAAAAGAATGTTAACTATGTTACACTTTAAAGTCAGTAAGGGGTTAATTGTATTCATGACAGTGCTACCTGTCTTACCTTGTGTCCTCCCCGCAATCCTTGTCAGACTGGTTAAACCACATGTAAAGTATTGGTTTGTCTCTAGACTTGGAAAAATCAAGTTTATTCTTTAAGATCGGCCAGACATACAATCCTTATGGCTGTTAGCACTGCTAACACATACATTTTTTTCTTAAATACCCGTGCAGTGGATGTTAGTAGACCACCTAATAGTATAGTGCTATTCCAGCTTATGAAAGTATACTTATATGGACAGGGTCTGTTTGTGGAAGGAAGTCTGGGCAAAACTGGCATTGTGTGTTATGCTTAGTGCACATCCTGAAGGGGAGGGATGACGCAGGTATCCTCTCTTAGCTGTGCATTGAACCCCTATGTCATGTGCTGTCCCCTCATGTCCTGCACTAGGCATAACCTGTTATTTTTCTCCAGAGTATTCTTTTAACACAAGCAGGTCTAAAAAGCATTGATTCCAGGATATCCACAGAGCATTTGTACAGAACATGAAACCTGGACAATAATCTAGCCCTTAAAGGGAATGTATCAGAACGTCATTTACTTTTTTTTGTTAAACATATTTTATAGGAACCTTAAGTGATGTTTTTTTTTTTTCTAATTTTCCATTTTTCTTTTTATATTATAAAATAATCCTAAATCTTGCAGTTTTCATTCTCACCACTGGGGCTAAAACTAAGCTAAGACTTCCTGTTGTGTCTGTGGTGATAAGAGGAGGCTGCTGTAAAGTGATTTGTACAGCATTACAGCGACATGTGACACCAGGAGATAGGTAGAATACAAAACAATAGCAGCTCCCTGTGTAATGACCTCCTAAAAGGTCACAGAGCACGCTCAGTAATGTTTCACTTTCATTTCAAGGGGTCTGTCTATTGTCATCTATGCCCATGAGGCTTGCTTAAAGTATGTAGAATAAAAAAAAAACTAGAATAAAAAGAACTAGAATAATTCAAATCAATAAAAGAAAAAATTAGGTGACACATTCCCTTTAATCCGACTCTTTACACCTACATCTTGAGGCTAAAATGATGCCTTTAAGACCTAATGACTAGCTTAGAGGCACTACATTATACACTATGCAGGGAGAACTCTTGTGCATTATGTGATTCTACTAATGGTATAACTTCAACATGGTTTCAAATAGATATATATTTACAGGTTTTCTTTACATGAATATAGCTCCTTTATCTGAGCTATAAATCATCATCTTCTTTGTAGCAGATGATAAGGCTCAGTATCAATAAGGCAAAAACCACACAAAGGAAACAAAAGACGTTATTTTTGGAACAACGGTACACAGTGCATAATATATTTGGCAGAACTGATGACATGTTACACACATACACCATTTCATGGCTGTCATACATCTTCACTAGAATTTTGTAGAAAACTATTGTGCAAGTCAATAATAAATATTGCGCAACCATCATGGGTTTGATGCATCTTTCTAATCAAAGTTCTTTGTACTGAACACTTTTAAGGGTTCTTTTCCCCCCAAGTTAAACCACCCCATTTTCCAACCTAGCCATTTGCTTTTAAACCCTTTTAACTTTCCTGTGTCCTTTTTGTTATAACAAGGGGTGCCAACCCCACTCTACTACCCAACCGATTTGACTTTAGGCCAATCTCTAAAGACTCTTGGCTTTGACCCATTATTCCTTTCCACAAAATCCAGCACTACAAAAACATGGCCACTTTCCCCCTACTGTTGTCTCCAATTTGGGTGGGGTTTTGAAACTCAGTTTCATTGAAGTAAATGAAGCTTAATTGCTAACCGCACCTAAACTGGAGACAACAGTAGGGGGAAAAGTGGCCATGTTTTTGTAGCGCTGGATAACCCCTTTAAAGGGAGGCCACCCTCAAAGCAGAAGAGCCAACCTGTCATTTGAGGGAGGGAGTTGGTCTGTCAGTCAGCACAGAAGGGAGGGTGCCAGCCTGTCATCTGTGTGTGTCAGAGAGGGGAGGACACGTGATCCCAACACCAAAGGTGGTGGCCAGGAGGAATGAGCATGTCGGAGTGGACGCCATTTAGGTAATTTTGTGCATGCAAAGGGGGTGAGTCAGCAGAAGTAGCCCCAGAATGGCTCAGAACAAGTAATTACTTGCTTTTAGCAATATATTGAGCTATGGGTAGGCTATTTAACGCTGAAAAAGAGATTTTGGGGGGGGAATACCCCTTTAATTAGAATGGCAGAGTGGGTGCTGCTAGTACTCGCTTCTCCATTCATTCTCAGGTGATTTTATTTTATTTTTTTAAATCGTTATTGTCATTAGGGCTGCATAGAGGAGGCCTATACTATATGGGGTGGGGGCTGCACAGAGGAGGCCTATACTTTATAGGGGAAGACTGCACAGAGAAGGCCTATACTATATGGGGGCTGCACAGTGTACTATATTACATGAGAACTCAACAGAAGGGACCTATACTATATAGCAGATTCATAGAGGGGAATATATTATATTGGGGGCTGAAAAGTGGAACTATACTACTACATGAGGGCTAAACAGAATGAACCTATACTATATGAGGGGCTGCACAGAGAGGTCTATACTTTATGGGGGCTGCACAGGGGGAACTGATACTACATAGGGACTGCATGTAGGAACTTAAACTATATGGATTCTGCACAGAGGGAGCTTCACACTATATGAGGACTGCACAGGGAGGCCTATACAATAGGGGAATTACTACTATATAAGGAATCAAAGCATACCTATTATGTGAGGGCAAATGAGGGGGGGTAAAACTATATAGGGGCACATAGGGGCTCCTATATATGCTGGAACAAAGAAGTAAAAATGTTTCTCTGGCAGATTCTGGAGAGAGGATTCATGGGCAGGAGAAATCTTCAGGATGTCCCAGCCTGGTTGAAGAGGAAAAGTGAATAACTCAGAGAAGACACCTCATGTGAGTCACTGGATGTAACTGCACTGTTTTCACTTAAAGTGAATGTACCAGCAGTATATTCGCTTTAAGTTTTTCACATTAATAGAATGGCGCTGGCACAGGGAAGCCGGTTACACAGTCCTCTTTTTGAACCACGGTCTGGTTTCCGCGTACAGCGGCGTTCTATTCCAGGGCACCGGCCGTGGCTGAGGCACTGGAGGTGGGCTGGCCCCCCATTGGGAGGAAACCCCCTCCCCTCTATAATGACAAATGGGGACTATGGTTTTGATTGCATTCCGAACGCAAATGTGGAAACACGTCCTCGCAAAACCTAGGCAGAACTGCAATATAACTGCACTGTCTAGGGTTCTGTCTGCCCGGTCCAGGCTTCATTCAGGATCTCTGCCACAATGGCCATTTAGCACTGGCAAATAGAGCCAAATAAACCAAGGAATCATTTGTGCAGCCTGAATTATTTAGATGGGCGGAGGGGTTTAAGGGGTTTAAGGCCTAGGGCAGAATGAACTACAAATACCCACACCAGGATCACACTTTCTCTACTTTGTCTGCCTTCCGCAACCTGGAGCAGTGTGGAGCAGCAGGGAGGCTTGCCCTGGTGGGTCTTTTGTGGACACTGTGTTTTTTGCTCTTTTTATTTTGCTGTATAAGAGACTGTTTCAAAGACTTTGCTATGAGTATACAGCAGACACACCAATAGAGGATAAAAGTAAGACCGCAGTAACGTTACGCAATGTTTAAAGTGTGACTGTCATTTAAATGTCAGAATGTCAGAAATCAATAAATATCAATAGTACCAGCGATTTAAAAAAAAATCCTCTGTAATAGGTTTTATTAAAGGGGTACTCGAGCCCGGGGATATTTTTAAGCTATGGCCGAGGAGGGGGTGGTTATGGATGGCAGCTTGGGCATTCAGCAGCCGAGGCGGGACTCTGCTATGGCCGCTGAATGGCTGAGCTGCCTCGAGACATCACGTCTCATGTGGCGGCTCGCACCAGGAAGCTGGACGGGTGTATCCGGGACCTGGCGCTGGAACCGGGGAGGTAAGTGACCTTCGCCGTCCATAACCACCCCCTCCCCGGCCATAGCTTAAAAATCCCCCCCGTGCCGGAGTACCCCTTTAAGCAAAAGTGTTTCCTTCTGTACTTAAAATGCTGTTTTGCAGCCTCCCCCCTCATTTCAGAATAAGCAGAATTTCTTTGTCCATTATGGTTTATGGGGAGGAGACCAGAAAAGGCAGCTCTTCACAGCAACTCCTGCAATGTTATCTCACCAAGTTCCCAGACCAACACTGACCTTTTTGAACCATGAATCCAGCGTTTTATGTGCCCAGACAGTCTCCAAACCAACAGCCTCCTCTTCCTTCTCACTCATCTCCCTCAGCCCCTCCCCCTCTATAGGTTATAATGGACACAGCTGAACCCATCTTCATTTTGGGTCTTTGCCTGACAATGAGTAAATAAGACGTGTTCTGGAAAACAGCTTTTTGAGTACAGAATAAAACCTATTACAGAGTTTATTAATATTGCTTGTACTATTGATTTATGCAAAAACTTTTTCTTTATTGTGAAGTCTAGTCTGGGGTCTGGTCTTTGGTATGATTTAAAGGATATTCCCATTTTAAGTAATGTAGGTAAACTTGTAGGACTCAAGGTGATCTGTAAGACCACTGCATTTAGAGCAGAGGGGTGGTTGATAACCTAGGCAATGAGCTGTCAACAATGGGAGAAAAATAGCAGGATATCAGGTGAAGGAGGATGGTTTGCTAAATGAATGTATTTGCAAAAATATTTAGAGAGAGATCACCAGCACTACTCCTTGTTATAGGCTAGTACGTGTTGCAAGGACGTATTATGTGGACTATGACCAAGGTGCAATGGGGGTGCTCTTCAAATGTAGGTAAATACGGGAAGTGCGACATCCAATGGCCATCATGTTAACGCTGTGAAGGCAGTATGGCGTCTGCCCACATGGGAGATATCTTTGGAATTTTTAACTGCACGATATGTGAATAAAGAAGAATTTTGCAATGTATGGGTGAGTGCCCTCATCTCCTTTCTATTTACTTGGACTGAAAAAATATTTAACTTGATGTCTAGCCTACTAGTTTAATAGGTGTATTCCCTTTCAATTAATAGTTAAAGCTAATGTACAGTCCGTGGAGCGGACCTTTTTTAACCGCTGCCTAGTTCCCACGTACGGTGTCAACCTTTCAGGAGCACTGGCTGTAGGCCCCCAGTGTGACGAAACCCAATCCCTTCTGTGACGTGGCTCCATTGATTCTAATGGAGCTGCCTCACAGAGAGGAGATTTTCATATTGGTGGCTGGCGGGCCTCCCCCCCAATTCTCCTGGACGGTGTGCCCAAAAAGACCAGAGACATGCGCAGGAATCGGGCGGCAATTTTAAAAAAAAGGACCTCACCACCGGCATCCCTGCGTCGGCACCGATCCATTGAGGTATAAAACCCAAAGTGATGTACCTGATGGTACATTCGCTTGTACTTGACTGGGTTTTGAACTTATTGAGGGACATGGTCAAAGGTGTAAATTTATTATGGTCTCTGCTCTGGGGTCTTACCTTTCCCAGTTACTCCAATGTCTGGAAATGTCCCACTGCTACCATATCACTGCATAACTTTTATCAGATATGTTGGGTTAAGTGGAGTGATTAGCCCTGTGAGATCTGTAATGGTAGTTATGTTAGCTGGGTGTCACTATGGCACCAGCTGTTTTAAAGTTGGATAAGTGGTGTGAAGTTTCACCCATGTGTTCTCCTAAATCACAGACATGGATCTGTTTATTCTGAATCAGTAAATTGTGACCGGGAAGAATCGACTAGCTGCTGCCTACTGACACCTGAGCTGAGGCTGATATCCTCTGCTACATGGCTTTCTATTGTGTAAGAACAACGTGAGCATCACACCTGCATTGTGCGAATGTTTCAGTGCGTGTGACCTCACACATAGGGATGTTGTCCTATTCAGTGCAGATTAAGAGACCTGTGAACGCCTTAAAGAGCTATAAATAGCAGAAGGTGGTGGCTGCTCTGGAACAAAACATTTCTTATTGATTTCTGATCCTTGTTAAGAACCTTGACCTGTAAAAGGTATCATCAAATTATTTTTTCATAAATCCAGTGTAAATATTTTATGCGAGTCTTATGTCCGCCACATCTGCTTTTGAATCCAAAAGTGTTACTATAATCTAAGGAAAACTAGTGAGGTCGAAGGTTTTGATCGGTTGTAGTATGGGTGCTGAGACCCCCACTGGCCACTAGAAGAAGCAGAGAGAAGCCCTTCGTTATGCGCTTCTCTTTCCATCTTTCTCCTTGCTGCAGGAGATAGACTATATAGAAAGTCTATAGAGCCCATCTTATGTAGCATGGGGAGAAAAAAGAGAGAAATGCACTAAGCTGAGTATGTTTCTAGCCCCAGACCCCAATCGATCAGTACTTTTCACATGCCTCCATGATAAGTCAAAGTTTTATTAAATGATCGTAACACCTTAAGTAAACATCATGGTCTCCCTTGAATACATCCTGGACACACACATTGTGGTTGTGACTAATAGTGAACATAGCAACCATTCCACAACATGACATATGAAGTTACGTACACACCTGTATGGGACACATCCTAAAGAGATGAGTGCCGACAAATTTGTCATTTCATTGTTATCCTCTGTGCAGTTCTAGAACATAACTGGAAACCTTGTGCGTCATTTTATGTGTAATTCTTAGGCCAATGCTGCCTTCATTCACAAAACCCAAGGTCCACATGTATGCAGTATAGTCGTGGGTGATGTATTATGCCCTGGATATCAGCAATGCAGTCATGTCCATGTGACTGAACGCTAAAGTCATCATGGCAACTAAAAGCCCACACTATTTCCAGATTCCCAAAGAAAACCTCTCCTGCTCTGGACAGTTCCTGTCTCGGCCAGAGATGTCAGCAGAGAGCACTGTGTCAGACTGAAAATAAAACAACACTTGCTGCAGGACATATAGTAGCTAATAAGTATGGGAAGACTTGAGATTTTTTAATAGAAGTAAATTACAAATCTGTACAACTTTCTGACACCACTTCATATGAAAGAAATTTTTTTTCATTGGACAATCCTTTTAACCATTAGAGGACTGGGCCAATTTAAATTTTTGCGGTTTCGTTTTTTCCTCCTTGTGCTTAAAAGGCCATAGCACTTGCATTTTTTCACCTAAAAACCCACATGAGCCCTTATTTTTTGCGCCACTAATTGTACTTTGCAATGACAGGCTGAATTTTTGCATAAGTTACACTGCGAAACCAGGAAAAAATTCAATGTGTGGGGGTATTTGCTTTTATGCTGTTTGCCCTGGGCTAAAACTGACTTGTTATATATGTTTCTCAAGTCGTTACAATTACAAAGATATGTAACATGTATAACTTTTATTTTATCTGATGGCTTGTAAAAAATTCAAACCATTGTTAACAAATATATGTTCCTCCGCTCTATTCCCATGCTTCTAGCGCTTTTATCCTTTGGTCTATGGGGCTGTCTGAGTTGTCATTTTTTGCGCCATGATGTGTTCTTTCTATCGGTACCTCATATATGCATATACAACTTTTTGATCGCTTTTTATTACAATTTTTCTGGATTTGATGCGACCAAAAATGCACAATTTTGCCCTTGGGGATTTTTTTGCGCTTGCGCCATTTACCGTGCGAGATCAGGAATTAATAAAATTTTTAGTTCGGTCGATTGCACATGCAGTGATACCAAGTATGTTTATTTATTTATTTTTATCTCTAACATTTGAAAAGGGGGGGATTCAAACTTTTATTAGGGGAGGGGGCTTTTTATTAATAAAAACACTTTTTTCTTTTTCACACCTGGGGGACTTCTAGTATAAGCACACTGATTTTCTCAGTTTACCACATAGATTAATGAGATAGGCACTGGATTGCTTTCAGCTGCTGCAGCCGAAAGAAAATCGATTGCCGAGCCGGGATCAGCGCCATTACGGCACAGACCCCGGCCGGTGCCGGATGTGTGGATCGCTCCTCCGGGATAACGTCCCGGGGGGCGGTCCACCCCACTAGACACCATGGATGGCTGACAGCAAGCAATTAGAGGCAGCTGTCAACTTTGACAGCTGCATCTGATTACTTGATTAGCGGGCACGGCGATCGGACCGTGCACACTAATAGCCGCGGTCCCGGGCTACGTGTGGCCCCCGGGACCACGGCGGTTCAGAGCGGGGCGGCCGCTCTCTGAACACCCGTAGACGATCCTGGACGTACCTGTACACCCAGGGTCGTCTAGGGGTTAAATGGGATTTCCACTCTGCTGTTCACACAGCAGAATTTCTGCACAGAATGTTCTGCCACAGATCTGCTTTCCGCCCAAGGAACTGACACATCAATTCTTTGGGCGGATTCTGCTAGAGGAATCCTATAGAAGTAAATGGGGCTTGAATTCTGATTGAATTCCACTCAAATTTTGCTTCTGTTCTACCACAGCTGAATAGACAAGGAATTTCAAGCAGAAATCTTTCCTCTTCAATTCCTTGTCTATTGCTTAGTGTGAATGGACCCTTAGAAAGGAAAGTTCAAAGGTGCCCAGAAATTTTAAAGTGAGCTCAACACACTGTTCTTGGTCATATAGATAGAGGACCAAGGTCAGGCTTGTTGTTTTTTTCTACCTGACCCTATTGTTTTAGGAGAGATAAGCCACCGACAGAACTGTTTGGCTGTGGCTTACACCTCCCCTCCCCATAGAAGAAACATGAATGCTTGGCCATGCTTACCATTTATTTGTATGTAGAGCTTAGAAGAGATACTGTCAGCCAACAGTTACTTAAAATGTATGGCCATGTTTACATAGAACATGCATCTCAAAGTGAAGTATAATTATCTATATTTAACAAACAATTTCTTAATAAACTTTTGAAAGTGGCTTTTAGCTGTAATGATGAGGCCAGATCTCGGCACTGTGAGTCTTGGTTGGGCAATAGGTAGAGTCATACAGGTAAGCCCAGGCAATTTTTATTACACTTGGAATCATTTTATAGGTTATGCATGCGGAAATGACACAATTATTTCTTCCAGCTTTCTTCCCTTTGTCACAGATTATAAATTCCCTGATTAGTTTCTGTGCTCATTCAAGATCTATTGGCAGAATTTGATTAGATAAGGAAGTGATATTGTGAAATGGTTTACAGTATCTTTACACCTTGTATGTCAATATTTCAGAGACGAGACAATTGCATACAATAGATTGTTTTCCATCACCTTTTTAAACATAATTTATTTGGTATTCTTTAAACTTAGTGCACCTGGCATTGTTCTAGCCCCGGTCCTGTCCGCACTGCCCACCGCCTCAGGGTCAGTCCTGTCTGCTTCTGTGGTATCCCAGGGGTGCTAGTTGTTGTGGGGTGTTACGGTACCGCTGCAGCACTGGATCCTAACCCGCACCCATTAAGGTGTAGGTGCAGAGTGAGGATCCTGCCTCAGGCGGCAGCTTCGGAGGTCCCTGAGGGGGGCGGCACAATCCTGCCCTGTCATTGTAGTTAAGTCCTTTCTGACTTAACAGCCGCCCAGCAGTGTTACAGGACCCCCTCCTGCTGCCTTATCTGGGTCCCTGCTGCTTTTTCTTCAAAGCAAACAGTGGAGCATGTGATCCCTGTGCTTCCTCCACTGTGTGCTGCCTGAGCGTCGGGACTGGAAGCAGGAGGAGGAGGGGACTCAGCACGGCAGCCTGCAGAGGTCAACACAGTGTGAAGAACAGGAAACTGACCCTGCAGAGCTGTGTGCTGCCTGTCCTGTGCCCCCCTCCCCTCTGTGTGTGCTGCCTGTCCTGTGCCCCCCTCCCCTCTGTGTGTGCTGCCTGTCCCCCCTCCTCTGTGTGTGCTGGGCCCCCTCCTCTGCACCATGAGCTCTGTCTTCTGAGGTCCTGACTCTCCACAGCCTTCCAGGACCTGTGTAGCCAGGAGACAGATCAGAAACAGAAGGTATGGTGTGAATTGCGTAAGTGTGTGTGTGTGTGTGTGTGTGTGTGTAAACATGTGTGTGAATGTGCATGTGTGTATTATACAGTAGATATATGCTGGGGTGGGTATGCAGTGTTTCTAGGTGCTGTGTGTTTGGGGTGGTAGGGGTGACTGACTGGTAAAGTGAGTCTTTGCTGAGGGAGGGATATGGGTATTTTCTATTAGGAGGTCAGTATCACCAACAAAGATGGTGTTTGGGGGTATTAGGTGATGTCCACCATTACAGGGGGCACCATGCGTTATAGGTCACCTCCCCTGATCAAATGCAGTAATCCTCTACTGGGCACTCTGGAGGATGACTGCATTTGATCAAGGGAGGTGACTTATAAAGCATGGTTAGGGTACAGCGATTATGTGGATACCATGCTTTATAGTTCATCATTATCTCTCCATCTCATTCATTGAATATCGACCACAGAGAACCTGTTAGTTCACACAATGGAGTGTGTGGCTCTGGCCATACGCTCCATTGTGTGCAGCGGTGAATTCAGATGTGGGCGCACATGGGTGGGCCCGCACCCAAATTCAGAAAGAATGAACATCATCCAGCCGATACTGCAGTGACTTGATGATCTTCAGTGATACCAGCCGCTCTGTGATCCGGCTGGGTCACAGAACGGCCGGTGTTATACATAGTGTGCACATGGCCTAAGGCACAGAGACAGGGGGAATGATGGTAACTGGTCACACAGCTGGTACATGTGTTTGCATGCAGTATACGCACAGCTGGCACCTACTATGCAGTACATACACTGCCGGCATATATGTTTATGTGTCATACAGTGACTGCTGGTATATTTTTATGTGTGTGGTATATTTATAGCTAATATATACCTATATGTGTGGTATAATTGCTGCTAGTATATTTATGTATGTGTGCAGTTGATCACTAATTATTGGGGGGGGGGGGCGCCATTTTAATTTTCGCCTCAGGCGGCAGAATGGCTAGAATCGGCCCTGGGTGCAGGAGTAGTGCAAAGAAACCACACACAGTCTAAAATAAAACAGGTTGCAGCTTGTATTCTTTTTACTCTTTTTATTCTTGAAAGTGCAGTACATGTTATACAGTCTCTTTGTTAGCAAGATGCAGATAATACCTTGAGAGTTGGCTGGAAATATCCCTATAATACTTTGGACACTTGACTTACTGCTTTAATCAGGTATACTGAATATAAAGGTTTTAGACAAAGTCTCTTGTTACTTGTTGACATGAAAGATTGGACTTAAGAGACAGTGGGCTACCATAAGGGGGACCTATAGAGGAGCACGCCTCTTAGTAAATTCGTCGGTGCAGGTGTAGATTTGTAGCATTACTTTTATCTATGAGTGGGCGTAAATCATGATAAATCATGTGCATGAAGAGGCCACGTATTCTCCCTGCCTTACCGTGCCCCCTGCCCGCTCATCACGCGAGCGGGGGATATGACTGGCTTACACCACAGAAAATCTTTTCCATGGCGTACACCAGGGGCACATCTTAATAAATGTCCACCTTAGTACTTAATTGGAGCTCTAACCACTTTGGTTGGGTGGCAATAGACTTAAGAGAAATACCTGTGTCTATGGTTATTACGATCTGCTTTTTGCTGGTCAAGGAACGTAGGAACACAGGCCCCACTTAAGGGTGAGCTAGCTGTTGGAGTTCTCCTTTAGGGCCTACCAAAGTGCAGCAGAGTCAATTGGCTTAAATTGCTCTTTTCAAACTACTGTCTGTAGTGAAGCAGTGAGAATAGAGTTCAGGATAGCCCCTCAGCATGGATACGATTTGATCCCTGATAACAGTAGCTGCACCGCAGGTTCACTAGCCCGACATGGCTTAAGTGTAGGGATGCTTGAAGAAATGGAGATTAGGATCTGTATGCACTTTCTTAATTAGTGTATTGCCCAGCATAGGGCCCTTCGAAGTCTTTCAGCAGGCAACACTTGTTGACTAGTACTGAAACTAACTAATCCCCCCACATGGCCTGCTCCACCTGTTAAAAAGGAAGCAAGACAGAAGGAAACTGTGAGACTGGCCTCTGATTAGTTTGTTAAAGTAAGGAGAGACTTTTCTGAGGTACCCTTGATAACGATTGGCAAGCAGGAGGCAAACATGAGTTAAGACATGTACATAGCTAACTCTTACCATTTAGACCTTCAACTGTGCTATACAGTTCCCGGAATACTGTGAGACACCTAGCAGTGGGAGTGCAGAAGACATCTTACACAGAAAACTTAGCCAAAGGCTTCCTTTCAGTGCGGACCTACATAGAGACAGAACAGCAATGACACATTGGTTCTGGGGTATTGTATCCTGTGTCACACTCCTCGCTGGCTCCAATCTACTGGTGTCCACCTGCATCCTCATTCCTCCTGGCCTCTGCTTCTAGCTGTCACTGTCCACATGGTGTGCACATGGCAGCTCATTTAGAATTTAAAGGGCCTGTGTGTCTCCTATTTCTTCTTCCTGCACCTATTTAAAGTTGCTCAGCTTATCCCCCCCTTGCCTGAGCGTTGTTGGTTCCCTATGTTCCCGAGTAAAGGTGTGTTCTGTGTCTGCTGTTCCATTCTGTGTTGGTTTCTTGGATTACACTTGCCTGGCTGACCCCTTCTTTGCCACTTGCCTCTCCTGTTGCTGACCCCAACTGTATGACCCACATTCCAAGCCAACTACCATGATCGTGCACCTTATTGACTACAATGCTGACCATCCCTGGTATTGTGCTGAGTCTGTCATTGATGACCGAGCTGGCTGATTACTCACACCTTGCCTGTTCTCTAGTGCCTCACACACCACCACTGTCTGATTCTTAGGGCCAGCCACTACCCATACCAGAACCATGCTTTTAGAAAAATCTGGTGTTCTCAAGCCACAAAAGTCCAGCTTTCACATTCAGTAGGATGAAGATATTGAGGGCACTTAGACTCCATCCCCTGGTGTTGCCCAAAGCCATACTGGTTTGATGGCACAGCGAGTCCACATCTGCTGCCCGTTACACATAGCATAAAGATATTAGAAACAGAATAATGCATGGTATCAGATGACTAAGAGTTAGCCTCCATGACAATGATCATGATATAGTGAAGAGACAACAGCTGTTTGTTGTTAACAAACTATAAAACAATCAAAGACTCCTTTGTCTTCCCTCTTTCCTTCTTTTTGTTTTGCAACAAGCTATGTTACCTAGGCCAAGCTATCCCCCTAATTCTCCTTTAAGCTACCATTCAGAGGCAGTGAAAAGAGTCACCACCAAAGAGATGTCAGAGGGATTCCTGGACAGAGCGTATACACATGGTATATGCTTCGGCAGGCATCACTAGGGGCGCCACTAAAAAACTGACATGTCAGTTTTCTGCAGCCGCTATTCATTGAGTACCTGTCAGTTCACACAACGGAGCGTGCGGTCGGGATGATCTTCTCTGACACCGGCCGTTCTGTGACCCAGCCGGGTAACAGAATGGCCGGTGTCTTACGCAATGTGAACATGGCCTCAAAATTATTACATGCATAGTTCGAAAAAAGTTAGAAAAATGCAGATTTTTTCATTTTTTTCATGAAATGCAGACTTTTACACAGGAAAATTGCAAGGATTTTGGCCATTAATTAAGGCCATTTCTGGACTGGTCCTAAAGGGGTTAATATAGAGAGCCTGAAAACCCATCTTTAGGTTTGTTTTGAAGTATCATGTTTTTTCTCCAGTGATATTGACAAACAATTTATTTTAAAATGGAATATTAATTCATCATAATAAAATCTACAATATTTTCCAGGTGTATGTAGGTGTACCTTGTAAATGCAGTCATTTTGTGTATTGATAATCTAACACACAGCGGTTGAGTAGTGTTACAATGACATCTAGGTGTTTTAGTCCTGTTTCCATACTGCGTCTGATCTATTTTTGTCTGCAGACAAATATAAGAGTAGTATTGTAGTTGTAGACAATAAATACATTTATTACAGTGAAAAATTCCAGTCTCTCTTTCATTATTTGTAGACCTTCCTTCACGATTTTTCCAGGATTTTATAAAAATGTGTACAACCTAAAAGGAAAAAAAAAACGTTTATTGTCCCTTGAATATAAATAGGTTGGCAACAGCAAATTTTGTAACAGAATAAATGGAGCACTGGCCACATACACTCACCGGCCACTTTATTAGGTACACCATGCTAGTAATGGGTTGGACCCCCTTTTGCCTTCAGAACTGCCTCAATCCTTCGTGGCATAGATTCAACAAGGTGCTGGAAGCTTCCTCAGAGATTTTGGTCCATATTGACATGATGGCATCACACAGTTGCTGCAGATTTGTCGGCTGCACATCCATGATGCGAATCTCCCGTTCCACCACATCCCAAAGATGCTCTATTGGATTGAGATCTGGTGACTGTGGAGGCCATTTGAGTACAGTGAACTCATTGTCATGTTCAAGAAACCAGTCTGAGATGATTCTAGCTTTATGACATGGCGCATTATCCTGCTGAAAGTAGCCATCAGATGTTGGGTACATTGTGGTCATAAAGGGATGGACATGGTCAGCAACAATACTCAGGTAGGCTGTGGCGTTGCAACGATGCTCAATTGGTACCAAGGGGCCCAAAGAGTGCCAAGAAAATATTCCCCACACCATGACACCACCACCACCAGCCTGAACCGTTGATATAAGGCAGGATGGATCCATGCTTTCATGTTGTTGAGGCCAAATTTTGACCATACCATCCGAATGTCGCAGCAGAAATCGAGACTCATCAGACCAGGCAACGTTTTTCCAATCTTCTACTGTCCAATTTCGATTAGCTTGTGCAAATTGTAGCCTCAGTTTCCTGTTCTTAGCTGAAAGGAGTGGCACCCGGTGTGGTCTTCTGCTGCTGTAGCCCATCTGCCTCAAAGTTCCACGTACTGTGCGTTCAGAGATGCTCTTCTGCCTACCTTGGTTGTAATGGTTGGCTATTTGAGTCACTGTTGCCTTTCTATCAGCTCGAACCAGTCTGCCCATTCTCCTCTGACCTCTGGCATCAACAAGACATTTCTGCCCACAGAACTGCCGCTCACTGGATGTTTTTTCTTTTTCGGACCATTCTCTGTAAACCCTAGAGATGGTTGTGCGTTAAAATCCCAGTAGATCAGCAGTTTCTGAAATACTCAGACCAGCCCTTCTGGCACCAACAACCATGCCACGTTCAAAGGCCCTCAAATCACCTTTCTTCCCCATACTGATGCTCGGTTTGAACTGCAGGAGATTGTCTTGACCATGTCTACATGCCTAAATGCACTGAGTTGCCGCCATGTGATTGGCTGATTACAAATTAAGTGGTAACGTGCAGTTGGACAGGTGTACCTAATAAAGTGGCCGGTCAGTGTATGTGCTTCTACATCATTCATTCAGGGGATAAGTGTCCTCTCTCATACACATACTGTACATTAAAGGGAAACTCCAGCAAAAAAAAATCTTTCAAATCAACTGGGGTCAGAAAGTAACATAAATTTGTAATTTACTTCGATTTAAAAGTCTCCAATTTCCTGTAGTTATCAGCTGCTGTATGTCCTGCAGAAAGTGTTGTAGTCTGACATGGGACTCTCTGCTGCCACCTCTGTCCATGACAGGAACTGCCCAAAGCAGGAAGGGTTTTCTGTAGGAATTTGCTACTGTTTTAGACAATCCCTGATCGGAGAACAAGCAGGGAGAGGACTTTTGTGTTGTCCGCTCCCCACTCTGTGTTAGTTAAAAGAGATAGCCTCCTAGACTTTTATCATGAGTCCAACTTATCACATGACACAGAGCATGGAGAGGACCGTGGTGAGCCCAGCCTTCTCCCGGCTCATTCTGACAAGCGGTTAGGGTCTGAAATCCACACGGTCCTCTCCCGACTCTGTGTCATGAGATAATTTGGACTCATAGTTAAAAAAGACGGCCTCATAGAATTTCATTAACTGAGAGTGAGGAGTGGACCTTACTGCAGCGCAGTCCCGTCCCCACTCATTCTCATGATTGTTTATACCGGGCTGATCAAAACTTTCAAAAACGTCAAAAGTTTTTTGAAAAAACAGTGACACGTTAAGTTCAGGTGAGGCTATATTTCAGCATGATCTTTTCTGGATCATCCCTTAGGGCCTCAGTGCATTGATGCTTTCTATTTAGAAGCTTGGTCCTTTGAGGTCACTTGGAACAATGGAGTGTCTAAAGCACTCAGTGCTGATTAGTGATGCCAGTAAGTATGGCACGTAACCACTAAGGCCAGCCAGGGATTAGATGCAGTAGTCATGTGGAGGCATGACATAGCATGGCAGCCAATAAACAGAGACTGGCCACCAGAACATTTGAGCTGAATCAACAGGGTTATAGAATAATTGAGTACTGTGTTTCTTTGCTATATATTTGCTTTAATAACAAATTCCCTACTTTTTGTAACTCCTGGGGGCACATTTTGTGCAGCCTTTCCCAGCAGATACTACCCTGAGGAGACAAGGAGAGTAAAGGTATCTATCTTATCAATTGTATTTGATGCTAAGAGCTTGGACACTGTTTATTAGCTGCTTGGCTAAACTGTGTCTTTCTTGGAGCTGATGGTGGTTGTGGTAAAATTACTATTTTATTTCATAGCCAAGTGTAAAGAAGACAGAGCTAAGCTGCTCAAGTGCCACCGCCTGGCACACCTCCCTGGTTGCCTTCAGCTCCCAGCCCCTACTTAAAGGGAATCCATCACTGGGTTTATTCTGCCTTAAATGAGGGCAGCATAAATTACTGACAGAAATGCTGAATAGATCGGTGTATTACTTACACCATTTTGTTTAGCCATTCTCCTAATATGCAGGAGAGTAGGATTCTTGCCACACCCTTCCCCCGCCCCCCCAGCTGCTGATTGACAGTTGGCTGCCTATACACAGCATGGATTGATAACTGCTAATCCGCAGCTTGTGGGTGGAGTTTTCTGCTTCTCATGAATGTTCAGGACTACTGGGCTCATGCACATAATGGAGAGGACTACTTGTTGTCCAGCATAAACCTACTGACAGAGTCTCTTTGTACAGAGCCCTGTGTGTCAATCAAGTGAGGATTGGTAAGTGAGGGCAAGCAATGAGGTATTCCTGCTTGTGGCACTTGAGTAGCTTGGCCCCCTAATTTCTTTAGCAAACCTTTTACCACTTGGACGTGACTTGCCTGTGCAACAGAGCAGGAGATCCACCATTATGGAGTGACTCTCCCCCCCATACTTCCTGCCAACCTTCAGTGGGGGGACAGTTATCCCTCCCCTGCATTATCAGTTCGGGCAGCTCTCCTACAAGATATCTTTATTATTAACTAACATTTGTCTTATAATCATTGTATTGTCTAATGCTAATAACAT
The DNA here is from genome assembly GCF_027789765.1 of Dendropsophus ebraccatus. Taxonomy (NCBI): domain Eukaryota; kingdom Metazoa; phylum Chordata; class Amphibia; order Anura; family Hylidae; genus Dendropsophus; species Dendropsophus ebraccatus. The sequence goes on from NC_091465.1 coordinate 52,641,687, forward strand.
TTATATTTTCTTCATATAATTAGCCTGGAAACCGAGAGGACATTTCTACTTTAACAGTAACACACAAAAACAAACCCTAATCCCTTAATTCTGGTCTTAATCCTCTCTTCTAATATTCCCCATCCTGCTCTCCTTCCCCTTTTTTCCACCCATTTACTGAGCTGTTATTATAATCCCATAATCTCACCCTTCAAAGGACTCCTGGATCTCAATAAGGCCAATGCCTTTACAATGTACATATCCTTCATTCGTACATAAATTCCGTAGTAGTAGTATAGTTCCATATCTGGTACTGCATGACCACCTTCTTTTTCCTTTTTATATAAATAATCCCTCTTAATTCTTGTATTTTCCCTCTCCATATTAGATCCCTTACCAGAGCCCTTAGCTGTCCAAAGATCCACTTCCCAAGCCATCACGAACTATTAATAAATACAAAACTTATGGTAGACCATTTTAGCTAAGCTTGTTCTAGCTATCTATACTCAACAAAATTATTATTAAGAATGGTTACCTTACTCACCCTAAAGTTGAAATTGTCAGCTGTGTTTGGTGTATAACCATACAACAAAGTGCCTGGGTCTGAGTTTAGCATAAAGATGAATGTTGCTCTAATAAAAACAGACTCAAGGGCATCAGTATAAGAAGCATATGGATATGCTGGCCCACACAGACTTTGCTTATACTGAAGCAGCTATAATCATTCTCAATAAAGAAGCATGATTTTACTTTAGATACTGGTGTTTTTTGCATCACTGGTCCTGGGGCTGTCAGTCATGTAGGAAGGAGAATTTAAAGCTACAGGGCCAGGTGAGAAAAAGGCTGTATGTCATCTGTAGAAAGGCCTCACATTTGAGAGAAGGCAACGATAGAGCAGTATCACCCTGCAGAATACCAAAAGTCATCAACAGAACACTGGTTTGCCTCAAAGGCCTCCAAGTCCATTGATCATTGCATTTAAAAGCTGAATGCCATTCAGGCCGATAATCCTTTAGTGTAATAGTGTGTGTTGTAATGCAACGATCAGTTGACATGCACAATGTTGGATGAGCATAGTCTTTCAACATGCTAAAAGATCATGATTATGTCGGTGACAGTCTGTTGTGTGTCGCTCCATGCAAAAGACCGCCACTGACTTCAATAGGACACCATTTCCGCTCACTGCCTGTGCGTGTAATAGGACTCCCGCATTCCTAGAAAAGCTTCCAGCAAGATTTAGGTGTTGGCACAGCACCACAGTGATGGGAGAAGTATTAGGGGTGAACCTCCTAACCCCACTTCTAAAACAACCCAAAACCTATACATATACCTATGCAAACCCCAATAAATACAAACACAACATACTTTGGCGGTAAATATTGCAGCATTAGCTGCACTTTATTTGAAACATTAAAGTACAAATGGGGAGCCTGATACAAATCACAACCCTTCATCCAGGAGACTAAAAGAGTCCATTTTCTGAGGGTAGTCCCACTGACATACCTCCCACCTTGACAGCAGCGCTACAGGAAAGCAGGTCTGTCACTGCCAAGAGGCCCCTAGTCTGACCATCGTAACCTTGGATGAAAGATAGTGATTTCCGCCTCACATAATAGGTACATAGTTAAAGGGGTTATCAAGTATTACAAAAACATGGCCACTTTCTTCCAGAGACAGCACCGCTCTTGTCTACAGTTTGGTGCAGGTTTTTCTAACTTTGTTCCATTGAAGTGAATGGAGCTTAATTGCAAACCACACCTGAAGTGTGGTACTGTCTCTGTAAGAAAGTGGCCATGTTTTTTTTTAGGGCTGGATAACCCCTTATAATAAGGTTGATAAAAAAAAGTGAAACGTTCATATCACAATATAACCCTACTGATCCAGAGTAAGGCAAAAAAACCCATCATGAGGCAGATGCCAATTTGCCCCACCACAGGGAGAAAACTTCCAGACTACAATATGGCAATCAGAATAAATCCCTGGATCAACGTCTTATCACATAATAAGATGACAATTGCACAAAACCATACAACAAAACAATAGGGTGGAGGTTGGGGATCTTAATCTAGCATTCGGGATACTGATTTCCCTCACACAAAGTCCTCCTGCTCTCCCACCCTCGCTCACCAGTGGCCATTTTTGCCCAGACCTTACCTGCAGCCTATATTCCCATACTATCAAGGCCTCCACTTCCTACTTTAACTCCTTAACGACGCATGACGGGTATACCCGTCATGCGGCCGTTATGAGGGATCAGAGAGGGCTCCTTGCGTGAGCCCTCTCTGGAGGCCGCGGTTCCCAGTTGCTATGTGTGGCCAGGGACCGCGGGTATTAGCCGCTGTGGCCGATCAAATCTGACAGCAGCATTTGAATAGTGACTGGGCCTGATCCGTTGTAATGAGCCGGCCGGGGCTCAGCGTCGTAATGATGCTGATCCCGGCTCGGCAATCCATGTAGATGGTCTGCAGCAGACCAGTATAATAGAGCACCGATCTGATGGATCATTGCTCTATTATATACACAGCATCTCAATGGGAGATCAGTGCTGTGTATAATAAAAAAAAAACCTTCCCTAATAAAAGTTTGAATCGACCCCCTTTTCCCATTTTATAAATAAAAATAAATAAAAAAATAAATATATTTTGTATCGCCGCCTGCGTAATCACCCAAACTATTAAGTGATTACATTCCTGATCTCGCACGGTAAATGGCGTAAGCACAAGACCCTGCCAAAGTGCAAAATTGCGCATTTTTGTTTACATTAAATCCAGAAAAAATGTAATAACAAATTATCAAAAATTAGCATATACGCAAAGAAGGTGCCAAAAGAACAGATCGCGGCGCCAAAAATGACACCTCATACAGCCCCATAGACCAAACAATAAAAGCGTTATAAGGATGGGAATAGAGCAATTTTAAACACATTGGGGGAGATTTATCAAACATGGTGTAAAGTGAAACTGGCTCAGTTGCCCCTAACAACCAATCAGATTCCACCTTTCATTCCTCACAGACTCTTTGAAAAATGAAAGGCGGAATTTGATTGGTTGCTAGGGGCAACTGGGCCAGTTTCACTTTACACCATGTTTGATAAATCTCCCCCATTTAGTTTTTCTTAAAAGGTTTAATTTTTTAAAAGCCGTTAAATATAAAAGTTATACAAGTTACATATCGTTGTAATCGTACCGACTTGAGGAACATAGATAACATGTCAGTTTTACCATAGAGCGAACGGCGTAAATACAAGTTTTTTTCAGCATATTTTATAGAAAGATTAAGTCTGTATTTGCAATTGGTGTCGCAAAAAATTAGGGCTCATGTGGGTCTGTAGGGGGAAATATGCAAGCGCAGTGGCCTTTTAAACATGAGGAGGAAAAAACGAAATCGCAAAAATTTAAACTGGCTCTGTCCTTAAAAGGTTAATAAAAACTCACCACAACCATGTAGTAGTGGTCACAGAGACCCTCCTTATGGTTGCTCACTGGGAGATCCCTTTTCCCCCCAACTCGTCACACTTAAGACACCCTGCCAATGGAATGTAGCAGAAATAAGTGTTGCCTGTGTATACAGCTCAGATAAATACATATGTGTCTCCTTACAAACTACAAGTAGTAGATGTAGTTTCAACCTAAATGTATTTGAAATAAATTAAAAATTAAACAAAAAAAAACCTACACCTATTATGTAAATAAATGCAGTTCAGTGTCATAGTGCATGATGTCATGAGCTGATGTATTTTGCTTCTCCCGGGATTCATTGTTTCCAACATGACTTCATCCAATGAATCAGCATAACTCTATAGAAATGTATGTACATCAGCTCAGACAGCATTCGTGATGAGCATTGTCGCAGGCCGAGTACGTTCAGTGATGAGAATATTTCCTGCGTCATGTCTCCTTGCAGATACCTCAGGCTGCTTCACAATAACAAAACAATTCCGCTTGTATTATACAATACACATGCAAATAAAATACATGTGAACATCTGTGAGTAAATACTGTACAACGTTTGGAAAGATATTTCATTTTAGTACATATGTGATCCTTGAAATTTATAATCATCTGCAATCTGTTCAGCTCTGTGATTTATTGGTATACTTAGAGATTCAATTGCTTGGGGATATGGATGGAAGGAGGACCTCCTCATCTTACATCGAAAAGCCAAACCTATGTACTATTGATACATGTTCATAGGACCCTGATACACTTTAAGGCTATGTTCACACTACGTAAAACTACGGCCGTTGTTGCTGATGGCAATGCCTTCGTTTCAATGGGATCCCGTATACACTCCAGCCGGGATCCCGTGCGGCCCCGCAAATAACTGACATGTTAGTTTTCTGCGGCCGCAATTCAATGAATTGCGGCCGTAGGAAACCCTGTCAGTTCACACTATGAAGCGAGCGGCTCCGGCTGCTCGCTCCATAGTGTGCAGGGGGTTGATCTGATGCGGGCGCGCGCTGATGCGCCCGCATCAGAGCTCTGCGGCGGGACAGATCATCCGTCCGGCACTCAAGTACCGGCTGCAATGATTCGGGCACAGACCGGCCGTTTCATGATCCGGCCGGGGTCACGGAACAGCCGGTCTGATACGTTGTGTGAACATAGCCTAAAGGATGTCTCACCAAGACAACCACATTTTTAAAAAAGGAAACTGATCTGATGGCTACAGTTTTGATTTGTGAAACCATCAGCGATTGAAATGTACCTGTTTTTATAACTTTCTTAAACAACAGTAGATGTGATAAAAAACAAGTTTGCAATTTACATGCTTTTTTTTTTTTTTTTTACTTATCATGGAAAACATGGTACTTCCTGTTTTCTGACTTTTTTTTCCTCAAAGAGTCTATATACAGGAAGCCCCATGTTTCCCAGGCCATCTTCGCACTCACAGAGAAAGCATTCATGTGATTAACGGACACATTGAGCTTCGACTCTGTACTGGTCAGACTGCCTGTGTTTAGTCTCTGTTTTTTACAACCAGCACAAGTCAGAAAATCTGCTTTCAGGAGACTGGACCTGGATTTCTGGTAAGTAGCTTTGTTTTACAGCATGATTTTTTTTTTTTATAATAACAAGAGCATGTTTATTGTATGTCCTTATAGATCATTATTGCAATATATTAAGCAGTAGCAGAAATAAGCACATAGCAGGTATAGGTACACCAAAGTCTTTATTCTTAAATTAATACTAGATAATCCCTAAATAAATCCTTGTTTCCAAATATGCTAATGAGCAAGTCTGGAGCACTGGAGACGGGCCCAGTACCTCCAGTGCACTGATTTTCTCTCCTATTGATGACGTGCCATCCAGTGCAGCCACAGCATTTCCTTTTTTTCCCATAAATTTTTTATTGATTTTACAAAAGTCAACAGATAATCTACAATTACTCTCTTAACCCAATCCCACCGAAATACAGAGAACATCTCCCAACTAGATCCCCAACCCCTCACAACAAATTAACAACCTGTGGAGTCACCCCGCGGCCCAACTTGGCGTTAACCCGAATCCTGGGGTATCCTGCCTAGCACTCCATTAAACCTTCCATTAACATAAACAACTGTTACCCTAATCTGTCTGCATGGAGACAACCCCCCCACACTCCCCCAATCCAGGCCTGCCCACCCGAGCCAGGCCAGCTGGACCAAACATTCACAAACTTATAACATAATTACCAGCAACTTTCATAACTGCATAATAATTTGAGACACCGTAGTGGACCAGCCCATTATGTTCCAACCCGCCCACACACAAACCTTTTTCCCCCTGCCAGCGCCCGCCACCCCCCACCAATTAAGGGAGGGGGCGACCAGCGCCTGCAAGAGGCACACTTCACTAAATATTCCAGTGCCAGCATTCAACAGTGCCACTGCATAAATACCACACTACACACCTCCTCCCAGCCAACCATTTATTATGATCAGTAAGATTAGTCAGGGCAGTCTGACAGGTCCACCCAGGGTCTGAAAAAAAATCACATTCATCTTGTCATTTATACATACATGTCCAGAGAAGCACACACACACAACACCGTGGGAAGCCCCGTCCCTTCCGGCGTTAGCAATCTCACTCAAGCAGAGCAGGGAGAGGGGTCGCTGGGGGACTAGAGGAACCATACAGGTGAGGTATGTATATCTTTTTTTGTTTTAAATACAGATGGAGGGGCAGGAGAATGATGAAGGAGGTACTGGTTTGCTGATGAGGGGCAAAAGGATGAGAGGGGTACTACTATGATGATGTAGATGATGTATGATGATGGAAGGGCAGGAGGATGAAGGGGGAAGGAGCATGATGGAGGGGTAGTGATATGATGGAGGGGCAGGAAGATAAAGGGGGTAGTAGTATGATGGGGTAGGAGGATGATGGAGGGGTAGTAATATGATGGAGTGGCAGGAAGATGAAGTGGGTAGTAGTATAATGGCATAGGAGGATGATGGAGGGGTATTAATATGATGGAGGGGCAGAAAGATGAATGGGTAGTAGTATGATGATGATTTGGTAGTAGTATGATCTTGGAGGTGCAGGAGGTAGTAGTATGATGATGGAGGTGCAGGAGGATGAAGGAGGTAGTAGTATGATGATGGAGGCCCGAAGCTTTATTGAAAGACAACACAACACAAGGGGAGAGGGGGAAGGAGAGGGGTATCAATCCTCTTCTTCCTGGTCCGATCTGTCCATGATGGAATAGTCTCTGAGCAGGCTGTGGACCAGCCTGCGGCAGTCCAGAAAGGACATCCTCTCCTTCTTCAAAATGAGGCGGTTCCTGGCAAGCCATATAGCGTCCTTAAAACAGTTCATAAGGCGCCAGGCCTCCCGGGTTGCCTCATCGCCGAAATTCCCAGGGAACAGGCCGTACAGCACCGCGCAGTGCGTTAGCCTGTTCCTGGGCACACAGTCACTGAGTTCAAGTTCCAGGGCGTCCAACAGGCCCTGAGCAAACGGACACTGCCAAAAGAGGTGCAAAGATGTTTCCTCCACGAAGGGGCACCGGGGGCAGTACCGCGTTTTGCACAGGTTGCGGGCATGCATGAATGACCTCAAAGGCAGTCCCCCCTGAATGGCCATCCAAGACAAGTGCTTGTGCCCGTTGGTCAACTTCGCCGAAGCCACATTAGTCCATACAGTCTCTGCGGTGGCCGCAGTGAGCCCTGGAACGAGCTCCATAGAGTCCTGTGCTCTGATGAGCTTGTGGACAGTTTTTGGCTTCCACAAGTCGGGCTTGAGTCCCTCCAGTTGGTGTTCCCTCACAAACTTGACGACGCCCCCGTAGAACCAGGGAGTGTGCCAGTTGTAAGGGATGGAGCTGTCCCACTTGTCCCAGCTCAGACCCCTCCAGAGGGGGAGGAGGAACAGGCGAGACATGGACCTGCCCGCAGAGCCATTCTTCTGTTGCAGAGTCCTCCGCACACAGTCACATACAAAGGCTGCCCGCAGCAAGGTAGGGATATCCGGAACACCTTTTCCGCCCTTGCAGGGTTCCTTGTACATCACGGAGCGCTTCACTCTGTCCATTTTGGAGCCCCAGATGAAACGAAACACGGTCCTGGTGATGGTTTGAGGAACACATTGAAGAGTTCAAGGTGTTGGCTTCAAATTCCTCAGACCTCAATCCAATCAAGTATCTGTGGGATGTGCTGGAAAAACAAGTCTGATTCATCAAGGCAACTCACAAAACATAAATGATCTGATAGCAGATACAACAAGGCCCCTTCAGAGGACTCACAGAGTTAATAACTCAACTGGTCAGAACTGTTTGGGATACACAAAAGGGACCTACGCAAGACTAGGTGTCCTCCCAACACACATATGAAGGTCTAAGGGCCTTTTTCAATGACTCAATTCAAATACAGTAAGTGCTGATCAGCAAAATCAGCATTCATGTGCAAAGCTTTTTTACACATACAGATGTTGTGTAGCGAACGACAAGCAATGATTTTTTTATTTTAAACTATAGATGTTTAGACGAGTCAAACCCACAAACAAAAGCATGCCAAATATATCGGTAGCACATCCAATGATAAATATTAACAAAGTAAATCAATTAAAGTGTAACAGGAATAAACTTTATTGGTACAAAAAAGCAAGTGGGACACACAGGTTAAAAACACTTAAAATGCACAAACAAACCAAACACTGTGCCGTGTATAATAAGCACGGTACAAGGACAAGCCGATATAAGGATATAGGGGATCCACACTGGTGAGAGTAATGTGAAGTAAGATAGACACAAGTACAAAGATAATGCAAGATAAATAAAAAGAAAGGCCGAGGCCAAAAAGATGTATATCACCAGATGAGAGGATCCGTATCGGCGTCCACAGAACTCCACGCGTTCCGTCCCCACTTGGGACTTTCTCAAGGGTACTCTTGAGAAATTCACAAGTGGGGACGGAACGCATGGGGTTCTGTGGACGCCGATACGGATCCTCTCATCTGGTGATATACATCTTTTTGGCCTCGGCCCTTCTTTTTATTTATCTTGCATTATCTTTGTACTTATGTCTATCTTACTTCACATTACTCTCACCAGTGAGGATCCCCTATATCCTTATATCGGCTTGTCCTTGTACCGTGCTTATTATACACGGCACAGTGTTTGGTTTGTTTGTGCATTTTAAGTGTTTTTAACCTGTGTGTCCCACTTGCTTTTTTGTACCAATAAAGTTTATTCCTGTTACACTTTAATTGATTTACTTTGTTAATATTTATCATTGGATGTGCTACCGATATATTTGGCATGCTTTTGTTTGTGGGTTTGATTTGTGTTGTTCCATGCCAATTCGGTTCGAGCATCCTAGGAATTTTTTAGTGTGCTGTCTTATTGACTATATTATCTTGTGGGGTAGTGCCTTGTCCGTTTTTGTAGTTTTAGATGTTTAGACAAGATAATAAATCGATATGAAAAGTCGTTAATGCGATCGTAATTACCATTGTAAATATGATTGTAATTTTGATCGTAAATATACTATGAAGGATTGCGTTCATATCTGTATACTGTGTTTAATTGTTGCAGCGTTTACACCAGAAGATTATTGCTTAAATTGTAACAATTTAACAAGTTTTTGCACAATAATAGGCCCTTTAGGCTTAAAAATCATGTGGCTGACTAGTGATGCAATCAGCCAACAAATGAGAAATTTCTCGTTTATTGGCAGATTGCTGGCCCTTTTACACAGGCCAATTATTATAGGCAGTGATCATTTCTGCCTGTAAAAGGTCCCTAACAATTAGGTTTAGAAAATCTTGGCCAATGTATAGTGACACTGGATAAAGAACAAGCACTTACTGTACACTATGACTACCTTTTATTTCTGAATGCAATACCTTTCAGCATATGAAATCCCTTCAATAGGTATAATGGTAACCCTCAGTAGGAGAAGAGGTTTTCAAAGTTGGACAATACCTGTAAAAGAATGTACAGTCATGGCCAAAAGTTTTGAGAATGATATAAATATTATTTTTTACAAAGTCTCCTGCTTCCGTTTAAATGGCAATTTGCATATACTCCAGAATGTTATAAAGAGTGATCAGCTTAACAGCAATTACTAACAAAGTCAATATTTGCCTAAAAAATGAACTTTATCCCCCAAAACATTTCAACATCATTGCAGCCCTGCCTTAAAAGGACCAGCTAACATCGTTTCAGTGATTGCTCCATTAACACAGGTGTGGGTGTTGATGAGGACAGGGCTGGGGATCAATCTGTCATGATTAAGTAAGAATGACACCACTGGACACTTTAAAAGGAGGCTGGTGCTGGGCTGCTTCTCTTCTGTTAACCATGGTTATCTCTAAAGAAACACGTGCAGTCATCATTGCACTGCACAAAAATGGCCTAATAGGAAAGAGTATCGCAGCTAGAAAGATTGCACCTCAGCGCCAGGACTGTCTCTTAAAAGTGTTTCAGCTTCGGGATTGGGCAACTAGCAGTGCAGAGCTTACTCAGGAATGGCAGCAGGCAGGTGTGAGTGCATCTGCACGCACTATGAGGCGAAGACTCTTGGAGAAAGGCCTGATCTCAAGGAGGGCAGCAAAGAAGCCACTTCTCTCCAGAAAAAACATCAGGGACAGACTGATATTTTGCAAGAGGTACAGGGAGTGGACTGCTGAGGCCTGGGGTAAAGTCATTTTCTCTGATGAATCCCCTTTCCGATTGTTTGGGACATCTGGAAAACAGCTTATTCGGAGAAGACGAGGTGATCACTACGACCAGTCTTGTCTCATGCCAACTGTAAAGCATCCTGAAACCATTCATGTGAAGGATTGCTTTTCAGCCAAGGGAATCGGCTCTCACAGTCTTGCCTAAAAACACAGCCATGAACAAAGAATGGTACCAGAATGTCCTCCAAGAGCAACTTCTCCCAACCGTCCACAAGCAGTTTGGGGATCAACAATGCCTTTTCTAGCATGATGGAGCACCTTGCCATAAAGCAAAGGTGATAACTAAATGGCTCAGGGAACAAAACATAGAGACTTTGGGTCCATAGCCTGGAAACTCCCCAGATCTTAATCGCATTGAGAACTTGTGGTCAATCATCAAGAGACGGGTGGACAAACAAAAACCAACAAATTCTGACAAAATCCAAGCATTGATTGTGCTAGAATGGACTGCTATCAGTCAGGATTTGGTCCAGAAGTTGATTGAGAGCATGCGAGGGAGAATTGCAGAGGTCCTGAAGAAGAAGGGTCAACCCTGCAAATATTGACTTGCTGCATTAACTCATTCTAACTGTCAATATAAGCTTTTGTTACTCATAATATGATTGCAATTATATTTCTGTATGTGATAAAAGCATCTGAAAAACACACATAAAAACCAGAGGGCAGCAGATCATGTGAAAATATAATATTTGTGTCATTCTCAAAACTTTTGGCCATGACTGTAAAGTGGCTGCTGAGAGATATCCTGTTTCCCCCAAAATAAGACATCCCCTGAAAATAAGACCTGATACAGTAGTAGAGATTTGTAGTAGTTTTTTCTGAATTGCTAAATATAAAGTAAGACCTAGCAAAGTTTTTGTTTAGAAGCATGCCCGCCGAACAGAACACCAGGGCATGCAGCTTTCATTCTTTTTAGCCTGCTGCCATTGTCCTGTATCTTCACATTCCATTGCAGAGCAGCTGTATGAAGGACATGAAGATCGTCACCTGCCGCAAACCTTGATTTCCCGTTCCGCAGCTGTCACTTGTAAATAAGCAGGCAAGGCATCGAGATGCCCGTTGTCTTGAGCTATCCCTGTTGTCCCCTACCACCGGATGTAGAGCTGAACACAGTCTGCCATTATCCCGATACCTGCCGCCATACCGTACTCTGTCCCTGCTGTGATGTGCGAGTGCGCTGTGGTGAGCTCCCCCTGGTGGCCGGAAGCTGCTTTACCATCCCTGCTGTACAAGTGGTCCAGGAACTGCTGTGGGTGTTCGTTACATTCTCCAGACTGTACAGTATATAATAAATGTTTATTTTTTGTTCAACAATAAATGTGATTTCTTCTTTACGCCCTTTGTTCAACAATAAATGTGATTTCTTCTTCACCCCCTGAAAAAAAGACCTAGCGCATCTTTGGGAGAAAAAATTAACATAAGACCATGTCTTATTTTCGGGGAACCAGGGTAGCAGCTCTTTTTTGCCATCAGTTTTCAATGCACCCTCAGGCCTCTTAAAAAAGCCACCTTGAACGCCTTCTATAAGGTATATCTGTGTGGCATGTTTGAGTAGGTTGCCAAACTACACCTAGTTTCCAAGTGTTGTGGAATGTGGGTGTGCCCCATGTGAGAAATACTGAGAGAGCCCTGCACCTGTCACACACTAGTAGCTGTGGACCTGGAGAAGGTGCACACACACAGGGAGCTGTCCTTGGGCCCTTCATAAAAGGAATGTGTGATTATCACTCTGGGATTGTGGATTAACCTGCTTGGATTTGCCTGACTGCTCCTGTTTTAAGGTGAGCGGTAACCTTTTGTTCTGTTTCTTGCGTTCGTGTTACCTTCAGGAGGCTTAGACGTCTGTTGTGTCAATAACAAGCACTGCACAGCTTACAGCTTCTATCTCAGGATCTGTGGGGAAGTGGCACTGACTCTTCTATGAATTTATTGAAGGGATGAAGCTCCCTGATGGGAATCTAGTCCTCTTATTTTCTTTATGCTCAGTCATGGTTTCATTACTCTTCTGTATACGGAATATGGCAATATGCTTCACATCTGTGCATTTAAGAGTGTTGTAACTTTAAAACTGACGTAACGCTCTTTGTGGTATATGTTTGCTAAACTTATCTATAGTCTATAAAGGGATCAACATATACAAACTAGTTTCCATTCAGCTGGTATCCCATATGCAGTGCATAGTTTGTTTCTTTGCTCCCTGTATTGAAAATTGTAGTAAAATATCTTTTTTTAGACTACTAGTCCTGGTAGTTGTAAGTAGTACAATTTATTGACATACACAAATAAGAGTACAATATGGCAGGTCAGGTGTAAATGCTTTATGTAAGATATTTATCACAATATATGTAACTATATTGCTTAGCTCAAGGATTTTATCCACTTGGTGGAAATATAGGTCTTCAGTAGAGATGAGGGAACCTCGAGCATGCCTGAGTCGATCCGAACCTGAACTTTCGGCATTTGATTAGCGGTGGCTGCTGAAGTTGGATAAAGCCCTAAGGCTATGTGGAAATCATGGATATAGTCATTGGCTGTATCCATGTTTTCCAGACAACCTTAGAGCTTTATCCAAGTTCAGCAGCCCCAGCTAATGAACGTTCGGGTTCAGATCGACCCAAACCCGAACCCGGTTCGCTCATCTCTAGTCTTCAGCACTGATATTTAGGACCAGAGGGAGAGGGGGAGGTAGTTTTTGTCTAGATGCTCTCCTCCATAGATGTCAGACAGGTCCACACAGCAGCATGCATGTATCCATATTGCTCAGTGCTTGTAACCACATCCATCACCCCCTACAGCTATCATCAGGTCTGGCAGAAGTATTTAGCGCATGTCTTGTACTTTATCTTGTCACAGTTCCAGATCCCTTTACCCACTGATGTACACTGAGGAATATTCAATGTATCCTACAGTCACATAGATAATGGCAAATGGAGCCAAAATAGCTCATTGTTTTCGAGAAGCCAAGATTTCCAAGAGTCTATTTTCAGCCTTTTACATAGTCGTATTTATTATTACACAATGCCCTTTTATTGACTATAGTTATGATTGTAAGTGAAAGATCAGTCCTGACTCAGTTATGCACTATGGTCCTGGTGCGTACACCTAGATCTATGTCATCTTATTGTCATCACACAGGAGTAGCGGTATGTATTATTAAGCAATATTTCAGCTTAATCATACAGACCTCACACTGGTTCTATATATAGATGTGTTGAAGATATTGGCTAATAGTATTGGTGTCGTCATTACAAGCGGATGCTGTGCTTAGAACTGCTGATTGCGGCTTTATTATTCTTGTAATACACATGAGAATGTCAATTGCAAGTTTTATGACATTCATAAAGCTTCTATATATTGCAGGTGTTACCATGTCTTGTGATGTTATTGTGCTAGAACACATATTGTGTACAACCTAGGGCACTCCCGTTGTGATTGTACTACACCCTGAAGCCAACCATAGACATAAGGCAGGGCAGGACAACTTTTAAGTTGTGTTCTAATGATGTCTATGAAATTCCTTATATTTGGCTTTAGGAGTAGTCTAACTGGCTCTAAAAGTGTACATAACTTTAACCCTACCCTAACCTTAATTTATCTATTTATTTAAAGGGGAACTATTAGCAGGTCAGGCGAATATAACCTGCTGATATGTCCCTATTGCACAGGAGACGCTGAGAAGGAAGGTATGTCTCTTACCTTCCTTCTCTACACCGTTCCAGTGCAGTTAGTAGTTTGCTCCTCGGACCAGTAAGACCATTAGGTGCACTGCCCGCCCCGATAGTGCCGATCTGGCCCGCCAGCTGCATTAATTATCATTAGAAAGAGGTGGGCCAGACGCTGACAGATCATTGCTATGGGGACAGGCAGTGCTGCTTATGGTTGCCCCAGTGCTCCTAATGGTCTCACCGGATTGTGGCACAAAAGACAGCACCAGAATGATGCTGAGGAGGAAGGTAAGAGTCCTACCTTGCTCCTCAGCGTCTCCTGTGCAATAGGGAGCTATTCGTCCTGTGCAAAAGGGAGTTATTAGATTCGTCTAACCTGCTGATAATTTCCCTTTAATTTAATTAAATATATAAATAGCCCCTACAAGAAATATGGGGAAAAGATGTTCCAGGTAAAACCCCCTCAAAAGATAAAGGGGGTTGAATGAGTATTCCGCCTCAGGCGGCAGATTTTGCATCCCTGCAGGGGGCGGCAAGATCTTCACCGCTGTCATTTTAGTTAAGTTTAACTTAGCTAAAATGACAGCAGCAGTCGCGGCCCCACCGCATGTCTTGCCGCCAGCGCTCCCCGGCATCCCCACGTACTGCCAGGTTCCCTGTCCGACGTCACCTGGAGTGTTGCCCAGCGCTCTGGTAAGTGTCGGGACACTGCTATCACACAGCAATGTCCCGGCACCTGTCACCGCCGCTGCTCTCTCTTTCCTTCTCCCAGTAGCAGCTCAGCAGCATTCAGTGCTGGGGACAGGAGACGCTACTGGTGAAAGGAAAGAGACAGCGCAGCGACTAGCACGAGGCGCCAGCAGCTATCTCCCTTCTTCCCCTGCAATCCGCGACAACAGTGAAGGCCCCCCATAGCCACCCAGGAATCCGCGCCAGCAACTGCAGGCCCCTAACAACCCTGCGACCAGCCTCTGCATACGACCTGCCCCCCCCTCCCGTACCAATACTGGAGCCACCACAACCACCACACACCACAGCAACGGGCCGGCACTCTGGCAACTACAGACCCCGCTCTCTGGTAGGTTCCCGGGGGGGGGGGGTGTTTGGCTGTTCGGCGGGGGGGGGCGGCTGTAGCCAGGTTTGCCTCAGGCGGCAAAGCCTGGAAACGGCCCTGGTCAGCTGTCACGCTCATAATGTTAGTTCCTTTCCTGCCCCGAGGGGTTTAGCTAGTTAGGCAATATTTGACTTCATCACACAATGATGACTGTATTCAGATTTATTTTTACAGAATGTACTTTACTTATATGTTTAGATTACATTAAATATTGGAGTTTGGTTTATGATTGTTGGTAGGGATTTACTGGGCAGATGCCATTGGCCCCATGCACCTAGTGCCTGGTTATTAAAGGAGAAGTCTGGGGGGAAATTTTATGAAAGTATTGTATTGCCCCCCAAAATTTTTACAAATCACCAATATACACTTATTACAGAAAATACACATAAAGTGCTTTTCTCCCTGCACTTACTACTGCATCAAGGCTTCACTTCCTGGATAAAATGGTGATGTCACGACCCGACTCCCAGAGCTGTGCGGGCTGTGGCTGCTGGAGAGTTTGATGGCAGGGGACACTGAGGCACACAGGGCACTTGAGGGACACTGAGCATCCCTCTGCCATCATCCTCTCCATCAGCTAGAGCCCGTAAAGCTATGGGAGTTGGGTCATGACATCACTATGTTATCCAGGAAGTGAAGCCTTGATGCAGTAGTAAGTGCAGGGGAAAAAGCACTTAATAAGCATTTCCTGTAATAAGTGTATATTGGGGATTTGTATAACTTTTGGGGGGGCAATACAATGGTTTAATAAAAATTTTCCCACGACTTCTTTAAGGATAAGCATAGCAACTATGGTCTTACCAGGCCTGTATTTAGAGTTCATGCTGCCCTTTGCATGCTGAGACCTCGACCCCCCCCCCACCCTGTGCACCCTCCCCCTCGGCACTGGCAGGTTACATGCAAGGTGTATACCTTGGCACAGCTGGCAAGCGGGCACCCCAGCACCCAGTACTACTGAGCGGCTGTCAGTAGTACTGGGTGCTGCGTACTGGGGTGCCGCTGTGCTTGATGCCCGGCACTACAACTCCCAGCATATCCTGAATGCTGGGAGTTGTAGTGCCTGTAGCTGTTGTAGTTGGATGCTGGATGCTTTATGGAGATCAGTATACATAAATCTGTGGGGGCTCAGTGTAGGGAAGGGACCCCAGAACATCACTAATAGGGGATAGTGGTAGATGTTTTTGTTCTATACCCTATTAGTGATGTTCTGGGGTCACTTCCCTACACTGAGCCCTCACAGATCTCTGTATTCTGATCTCCCACAAAGCATCCAGTGTATAATGCACTAGGACCCAACTACAACAGCTACAGGCACTACAACTCCCAGCATTCAGGATATGCTGGGAGTTGTAGTGCCTGCAGCTGTTGTAGTTGGGTCTTAGTTTAAAAGTTTGTGCTAGTGTACTGTAGTGACCGCAGGGCTGTGTCAGTACACTACCGCAAACAATACACTGACCCATTTAGACCCCAATGATACACAGGCTCTGCACACTATAGAAGTGATTACAGTGCAGTTACTCACAGTTGACGTCTTCTCCGATTGCCATCGCTCACTTTTTGCTTTCTTCTCCATCTGGCGCAGCATCATGAAGACTTCTCCAACCACAACTTGTCTGCAGTGAGGGCAGCTGGGGGTAACTGGGGAAGGGAGGCAGCTGGGGTGACTGGGGGAAGGGGAGCAGCTGGGGTGACAATGGAAGGGAGGCAGCTGGGGGTCACTGGGGCAGGAGGGCAGCTGGGGGTGACAGGGGGAGCATCTAGGGTCACTGGGGGAAGGGGAGCAGCTGGGGTGACAATGGAAGGGAGGCAGCTGGGGGTGACTGGGGCAGGAGGGCAGCTGGGGGTTACAGGGGGAGCATCTAGGGTGACTGGGGGAAGGGGAGCAGCTGGGGTGACAATGGAAGGGAGGCAGCTGGGGGTGACTGGGGCAGGAGGGCAGCTGGGGGTGACTGGGGAAGGGAGGCAGCTGGGGGTGCCAGGGGGAGCAGCTAGGGTGACAGGGGGAGGGGGAGAAGCTGGGAAGCAGCTGGGGTGACAGGGGGAGTGGGAGCAGCTGGGGTGACAGGGGGAGGGGGAGCAGCTGGGGTGACAGGGGGAGCAGCTGGGGTGACAAGGGAAGAAGCTGGGGAACAGGGAGAATCTGGGGAACAGAGGGAGCAGCTGGGGCGACAGGGAGGGGGAGAAGCTGGAGATCAGGGGGAGCAGCTGGGGTGACTGGGAGAAGCTGGGCGACAGGGGGAGCAGGTGGGGTACAGGGGGAGGATCTGGGGCAACAGGGGGAGGGGGAGCAGCTAGGGGTGGCTGGGGGAGAAGATGTGGCAGCTGGGATGGCAGGGGGAGATCATCGGGGGGCAGGGGGAGAAGATGGGAGGGCATCTGGGGTGGCAGGGGGAGAAGATTGGGGGCAGCTGGGATGGCAAGGGAGAAGATTGGGGGCAGGGGGAGAAGATGGGGGGCAGGGGGTTAGCTGGGATGGCAGGGGAGAAGATGGGGGCAGGGGGAGGAGATGGGGGGCAGCTGAGATGACAGGGGAGAAGATGGGGGGCAGCTGAGATGGCAGGGGAGAAGATGGGGGCAGCTGGGGGGGCAGGGGGAGGAGATAGGGGGCATCTGAGATGGCAGGGGAGAAGATGGGGGCAGCTGGGGGGGAGGGGGAGGAGATGGGGGGCAGCTGAGATGGCAGGGGGAGATCATCGGGGGGCAGGGGAAGAAGATGGGAGGGCAGCTGTGGTGGCAGGGGGAAAAGATTGGGGGGCAGCTGGGGTGGCAGGGGGAGAAGTTGGGGGGCAGCTGGGGTGGCAGGGGGAAAGATGGGGGGGCAGCTGTGATGGCAGGGGGAGAAGATGAGGGGGGCAGCTGGGGGGGAAGATGGGAGGGTGGCAGGGGGAGAATATGGTGGGGCCAGGAGGGAGAAGATGAGGGGGGTAGCTGGGGGGGCAGGAGGGAGGGGAAGATGGGAGGGTGGCAGGGGGAAAATATGGGGGCCAGGAGGGAGAAGATGAGGGGGACAGGAGGGGGGAAGATGGGAGGGTGGCAGGGGGAGAATATTGGGGGCAGTTGAGGTGACAGGGGGGTAGGGGGATCACCCGGGGGTAGGGGGATCAGCCAGGCGACAGGGACGGAGGCAGTATTGGAAGTTCCTCTGTAATGCAGCGCCGGGGTGAGCTTCCGGCACAGTCAGCCTCTGTATCACACTCCAGAAGCTCACAGATGTGGCTCAGCGGCACCCGAACTGCCGCCCGGGCGCGGACGTCAGCGGCAGGCGGCGGAGGGGGTTAAGAAAAAAATAACTAAATAAAATAAAAAATGAGTCCTGCAGGTGCCCTAGGCACTGGACCACGGGTGCCTAGTGGCAAATACGGCCCTGGGTCTTACATGTATATGTACATTGATATCTACATATCAATGGTATGTGAGCATGTCTGCCACTAATATATATCCTATGTATGAAAAATTTATTCATTTCCAGTAACCGCTTGACCACCAACACTTGTATTGAACTTCATCTATAAAATTTATCACAAGTCTGCCTGATCTCAAGGTCCCCCATACACTTTATACTTATGTTGGCTGAACCTGTCATGTACGGGCGTCTACTGAGACTCCACTGATAGATTATATCAGTGGACCCTTTGTTCTCTGAGAGATAAGCTACAGTGGTGGCAGAAAGGCAATTTACTGCTTTAAAAAATACCTGCCATGACCAGGATTAGTGGCCAATCTTTCCCATCTGAAAGCTGAAATGGGAAAACCCCTTTAAGAAGTTATAGCCTGATAATGCTTTGCCTTTCAGACCTGCTACAACTAGCAGGATACAGGGAAAATGATACAATAATGTTCTGTAATCCAGCACACCCAGGTGATTTGGCTCCTGTTACCTCATATGATCTTTATTATTATTTATATTGTCTATATTGGGAAAGCGAAATATACACCACAGTGATAGGTGTGCTACTTTACAATTCAGATCTCTCTTATTAAGAGTTATTTTTGGCAGTGATACAATGTGCAGATAGATCACTGATGAAAACTACAGAAATGACATTTGATTATCCTAATGATTATAAAGGGGCACTTACTTTAAGGTTGGGAGCTGAATGTTCAGGGCTGTGTTACTTATAAGAGCCATTTGAGTTATTAATAGTCTTAATGTATTAATAAAACTGATACTGTATGTAGCAATAAATCGTTACAGCCATTGTCTGATAAAGAAGAACAGTTTTCATATACCCTGTTAGGGAGTTCTAGTCCCATCTCTCATCTATTAAAGCAGTGAGCAACTATACTGGAGTAAAGGCCCTATTACACAAAACGATTATCGGCCATATTCGGCCAATATCAGTCGTTACGACCGATAATCATCCTGTGTTATAGAAGGAAACGATCAGTCGACATGAACAATGTTGGCTGATTGTTGCAGACGTTTGTCTTTCAACATGTTGAAAGACAAACGACTACTATAGCAACGATCTGCTGTAGTCGCTCCGTGGAATAGAAGACCACTGCTATCTGCTATGGGCTGTCCAGGCGATCTAGCAATCACCCGGGCAGCCCCCCCCCCCCCCCCTTCCCTGCAGACCTGTGGGTTTGCTTGCCTCTTAAAGTTTACAGCATAGTTAAAGGGGTTATCCAGTGCTACAAAAACATGGCCACTTTTCCCCCTACTGTTGTCTTCAGTTCAGCTGCAATTCAGTTTGCAATTAAGCTCCATTTACTTCAATGGAACTGAGTTTCAAAACCCCACCAGTAGTGGATTATAATAGGTCCTTTTTGGGCGGTAGCCCGGGGCCCTGAGCTCCAGGGGGCCCATGGACAATCAAAAAGACTTATACTTTCAGTGGTGTAATGTCTCCTGGCTACAGTTCTGTCATGATTTGCAAAAAAATCTGTTTTGTTTTGTTTTTATACCAAAAATCAATTCATCGTGATATTATCTATCCTGTACTATGAACACCACCCTAGTGTTGCCATAGTTACAGTGGGGTTTGGGGCCCAGGTTTGGTGAACAGCCCGAGGCCTATGGTAAAGTTAATCCGTCCCTGAACCCCACCCAAACTGGAGACAGTAGGGGGAAAGTGGCCATGTTTTTGTAGCGCTGGATAACCCCTTTAACTGTAACTGACTGACACACACACAGGGTTGTAGTTACATTTAGTGCCTGATACAAACAGGTGCCTGAGATCCCTCAATGGCTATTCAGAAAGGCTATGTTCACACACTGTTGAAATTTAGTGGATGGCCATCATTTAACGGCAAATAACGGACATTATTTCAAAACAACAGCCTTTTGTTTTAAAATAACGGCAATTATTTGCAGTTAAATGACGGCCATGCACTCAATTTCAACAGTGTGTGAACATAGCTTTTCTGTGTTTTCAATCCACTCCTGGTTTTGGTTGCAAAATAATGAGCAAAAACACTGTGTGGGAACATAGCCTTCATCTTCGCGCTACTGTACTGACACATGAATAATGATGCCGGAAGTTCTTGAGTTCATTCCATAGCACATTATGTATATATATATATATATATATATATATATATACGCACGGACCGTAGAAATGACATCTTAAACTATTATCCATTAGCATCCAGCTTCCACTGCTATATACATAATGGAGCTTCCATTAGGACAGGAACATTTCCTAGTATCAAGTAAGAGTAAATTAATGCAAAAAGGTAACTATGTCAAATTCCTGTGGTTGTGGAACATAGCTCATACTTGTTGAGGTTAAGAGGTAATTATTGCCGGCTCTTGGCTATATGTTTGTGAAATCCATAAAACACTTTCCAAGAGTTTATGTAGGTGTTTACAGTGCACTTCATGCTGGTTTTAGGTAGTAAACAGCTTGACAAGTAGTCTCAGTGTATAAGATAAAGAAGTCTAGGATCTGAGGGAAGAATGAAAACCCTCCTAACACTTTTCTGTTGCTTTTCTACCTCATCCTTTCACGTCAACTGAACTTACAGAGTGAGTTCTCTCCACTGGGCAGAACAGACTTGAGGGAATGTGTCACATAGATTTTCTTTTACTGATTAGGGCTATGTTCACACGCCGTATATTTTCAGATTTTTACAGAAATATACATGCCATTGCTGCCTAGGAATCCCGGCCGGAGCGTAGACACTTAGTATACGCTCCGGCCAGGATCTCTCACGAAGCCGCAAACAACCGACATGTCCGGCAGCCTGCTCCATAGTGTGCTGTGGAGAGTTCTGATGCGGTCGCGCAGGGATGCGCCTGCATCCGAACTCTGCGGGGCTAAAGATCATCCGGCTGGTACTGCAGTACCTGCCGGGATGATCTTTTTAGAGACCGCCAGTCTCCGGTCTCATATCTTGTGTGAACATGGCCTAGAGCCAGATACTAAAAGTTGTTCTTTTATTCTAATCTGTTTCTATTTTCTGACTGTAATTTATTTTATTTTACAGTTTTTTTTATTGTTATGGGGGCTGCCATCTTGCTTGAGCTGCTTTTAACAGCATTTGGTGACATGCTTTACAGCAAGACTCATGGACATAGATGACAATAGACAGCCTGTTCCCTTGAGATGAATGTAAAACATCACTGAGTGTATTCTGTGACCTTTGAAAAGGCCAATTCACAGGGAGCTGCTATTGACTCTATCTACTCGTTTCACTTGTTGCTGCAATACTGTACAAAACACTTTACAGCAGCCTCCTTTAATGATTACAGAAAGAACATGAAGTCTCAGCTTAGTTGTAGCCCCAGTGGTCAGAAAGAGAACTGCAAGATATCAGGATTATTTTATAATGGGAAATTTGAAAAAAAAAAATGCCATCAAAAATATATGCATAAAAATATGCTTAGCATAAAATCATTATTTATATAATATATCATTTTCTGCTGACACATAACCTTTAAAGGGAACACTTCACATTGAAAATGCAGTTCAGTCTGCATGCATCATGTTTTACAGCAAAGAGAACTAAGTATATATTAGGACCTCCCACTGGACTCCTAAGACTAAAACAACAATTGAAATGTTAAAAATACAATAGTGCTGATTGGTTCCTTTAAGGTTTATCTCTAATCTGCAGTCCTCATAAAAGGTCAGGATGTCATCATATCTTTTATATAAATTCTTACAGCTATGCATTCCTGTCCTACTGATATTTGAAAGGCTGACAGGATTTGGCTATAAGGTGTGTCCTCTAGAACAAATCTTAGCTGCCCCTCCTGGGCCATTTAAGTGTATAGAATGATATATGTAACTGCATTAGCAAACTAGTTATGTGTTAGTATTATGGGTAGTTTTTCATTATCAGTATTTGTTTAACTGGGATAAAAAGATATGATGGCTAAAGAAAGTTGGTTCTTCAATTACATTACTCACAAGAAGTCTAGAATCCTTACCCTTAATACCTAACCTCACACATTCTCTGGTCTTAGGTTCTTTTTGAAAATTTCCAAAGGTTCTTTCATCACTTTAATGTTGCCCGAACCACACTGGGGCAACCCTGGATCTTCTTTTCTAGATCCTTTCCTGTTTGGCCATTGGGAGAAATCTGTAAATCAAGATTGGTAAGGTGGGGAGAAATGCAATGGACAACCCTGATGATTTGTGATTTCCCTTTAGATACTAATAAGCATGTACATATAGGAAGAGTAGGGTAGCAGTCCTCACCAAGCCTTTTATTTCTTTGGCCCCTCTACCACATAAGAAAAAAACCACGGAAAAAAACTTGAAGAGCCTATCCCAAAAAGAATAGCTACTTTATTGCAAAAACAGCACCACACCTGTCCTCTGGTTGTGTGTGGGACTACAACTAAGCTCCATTGACTTCAGTGGAACAGAGCTGCAAACGGCACCCAAACTGAGGACAGGAGAGGTGCTTTTACTAGAAGAAAGTAGCCATGTTTTTCTAAGCCTGGACAACCCATTTAAAGCGACTCTGTACCCACAATCTGCCCCCCCCCCAAACCGCTTGTACCTTCGGATAGCTGCTTTTAATCCAAGATCTGTCCTGCAGTCTGTTTGGCAGGTGATGCAGTTATTGTCCTAAATAAACAACTTTTAAGCTTGCAGCCCCGTGCCCTACAGGAGTGGCCTAGATTGTGTATGCATTAGGCTGGCACAACTCTGTCCCTCTTCCCTTCCCATCATTAGGAATGCTCCAGGCAGATTGCCTACTATTCGTCAGCTGTGTCAGCCCGGCACATGGGCTGGATCGTTAAGGCACCTGTGCAAATGTTCAGCATGGAGAAAATGTTCCAGTGGCATTTCTAATGATGAACAGGGTGGGGAGGAGGGACAAAGGGGTGGTGCAAAGTTAGGGCACAGATATTTGAAGCCACGGCCTTTGGGCATGGGGCTGTAAGTTTAAAGGTTGTTTTTTAGGACAATAACTGCATCACCTGCCAAACGGACCGCAGCACAGATCTTGGATTAGAAGCAGCTATCTGAAGGAACAAGCGGTTTGGGGATTGTGGGTACAGAGTCGCTTTAAAGGGGTTTTTCAGTTAGAACATACTTGTTCCCTATCCACAGTAAGAGGACTTTATTGTTGCTTTTGCCAGAAAACTAAGGTAAAAAAAATTTGCAATTTTTGAGTAAAACAGGGAAATTCATACTTTTTTTTTTTTTTTTTTTTTTTTTTATCTTTTTGACATTGCACAAAAATTTGCCTACATTATTTGCCAAAACTTACACAAAAACACTGATAAATTACCTCCAGTTGATTTTGGAAAAGGAAATGATCTGAACTATTAGTATAGTTACACTCAACATTGAAGTTGCAACACCAAGAAGGAAGTCATGGACTTAAGAAAATGACAGGATCAAATTTTTCAAAAACATCTCTATTTATTCAGTATCAAATATGAGACCACTCCCAGAAATACACACATACTTACACACTGTACTATTCCATCAGTGAGGTTAATAATGGTTATTTGAGGAATGCACTTGGACACACATATCATTAAGATCCCCTTCTGGCAGCTCCCTTTGCAGTTGCCGACTAATGACGTCAGAGATGTGCTTGATGGGAGACAAGATGTTTGAATATTTTGTTTACATTTTTTCAATTTTGTTTAAATAAACGAATTTGCTCAGTTCGAACAGGCCCTAATACCTTAGTTCACACTATGCAATCGGCGACAAAATTCCATATGGAACCCCCGTACGCGGACTTGGTACCAAGTCCTGTCTGCTATCTGTTTAAATGGGAGGGCTTGCGCGCCTCTGCTCTCAGCGCCTCTCCGCTAAAAGAATTGACATGTTACACAAAGAATTTCTGAGCCGATTCCGTAGTGTGAACGGTCCCTAACACCTTCTAGTTCTGCATCTACATTTAGAGGTCTTGTGTCTGTATTTGGACTGTTTTAAAAATGGCTTCCCCCTCTGCTTTTTCATAGGATTTGTAGACTGTAATGTCAGAAAGTTCAGTAAGGCTGGGTTCACACTACGTATATATTTCAGTCAATATTGTGGTCCTCATATTGCAACCAAAACCAGGAGTGGATTAAAAACACAGAAAGGATCTGTGTTGTATGGCGGATGGCCGCCATATAACAGTAAATAACTGCCATTATTTCAGTATAACAGCCGTTGTTTTAAAATAACAGCAAATATTTGCCATTAAATGGCGGCCATCCACTCAATTTCAACATTGTGTGAACAGAGCCTTTCTGTGTTTTTAATCCACTCCTGGTTTTGGTTGCAATATGAGGACCACAATACTGACTGAAATATACGTAGTGTGAACCCAGCCTATAGGTGTATTCGCCTAGATTACCTCATGGGCTTTAAAGATCACATAATGTTTACTTTTCACAAGAGTCCTATGAGGAAGACTGTATTTTATGTGATCCAGATTGAAACTGCATGACTGTAAAAGGTCAATAAAAATATATGAAATGATATTGTGCTGTAAGACATTTGTGCCCATTTCTGGAGTAGAAGGGAAGAAATAAATGTTGAAAACCTGAATTATCTGACACAGTGGTTGCTAGGGACTGTGTAGTGTATCCATAGCAACATCTCAAATGTTTTCATAGCCAGAGATAACATTTAGCTCCCCATTTGGTAAAATGAATGCCCACAATGTATTGTGAAAAAGTTATTGCTACTTTAATAATCAGCAATCAGAGTAAAGGTGCCTTCATACGTAATGGATCTGCAATGGATTTCACGCTGTGAATTCGCAGCAAGATCCGCTGCGGATCCAGTGCCATTCATCCCTATGAGAACACATACTTGCAGCGGGATTGACATCCCGCTGTATGTGAGTTAACTCCATGCCACACGCAGCCCTGTGGCCTGCCGCCAAGAGCATACATTACCTGCTCGGCGCCACGGCTGCATGTGAGGCTCTCGGCTCGGTCCCGCTCAGCCAGTCAGTGCTGCCGTGCGGAGGGTTAACTCAAATACAGCAGGATGTCAATTCTGCTGCGAGTATGTGTTTTTATAGGGATGAACGGCACTGGATTCGCAGTGGATTTCGCTGCAAATTCGCAGCATCTGCTGCAGATCCGTTACGTGTGAAGGCACCCTAACACTTTATAGAATTCTCACAATGTTAAAACTACCGCTCCCATTGTGACCTGTGTAATGTTAAAGCTATGCTAGGAGTTTTTACTTCACCCACCATTGCTGTAGGTCTTACAAGAGAACACAGTACTGACAGAATATAGATAGGAAGTATATGCAATAAACTTTGGTGACTCAAAGGTGAGGTCTTCTCAGTACTTCTTCCTTCTCTGCACCAACTGATGCAGACCACCATAACTTCTTTCAGCTATATCTTACTTGAACAAAGTTTGCCACCAAGACACCTTTGGTTCCTTTATTTTGCAGAAGATCCTCATCCTCTATACAAAGACAGCAGTCTCACACTGCATCCCTAGAATATAATACTGCCACATGATGTCCCCCTAAAAACAACAGCTCCACACCCTGTATATAATGATTTCACAAGTATTTGTATATTGTATTTGCATCCTGACATCCTAGAAACACACACTGCAGCTTTTTGGAAAACTGCCACAATAGTTTTTGTGCCCAAACCAGAATAGGATCCAACAGAAAAACATCTAAAGTCATCCCTTTATATTTTCCATCCCATTTGAATCCACTTCTGGTTTTGGCACAAAAACTACAGTGGCAGTTTTCCAAAAAGCTGCAGTGTGTGTTTCCAGTCTCAGGATGAAATCCCAATGGATATAAAAATGGGTTGGGTATCCCACTTCCACCTCATCAAGAGAACTGGCCAGATCCCTCTCTTGCCAACAACATAGAAGGGGTAAGAAGACATCCTCTTGGTAGCAATTAAAAAGGACTGGTCACCTTCACCGACATGCTTTTTTTTTTTTTTAGTACAGACTTGCAATCCTGAGAAATAACATTGAAGTTGTTATTACTATTATTATTAGGCCCATTGTTTTTTAACTGTGTATCCTCTGTAATTCCACCTGGTAATACATGAATAAAAATAATAAGTAAAAAATATCATAACAAAAAATTGCATTAAAGTAATACTATTTTTCTCTAAAATAAACTTAGGGTATGTCCAAAATTAGCGGAATTCCACAGCGGAGCCCTCCACCGCGGAATCCCACCTGCCTCAGTGTCTCACAGTGTGTCTATGGGAGGGCTCGCGCCTCTGCTCCTGCTGCTCTCCGCCCAAACAATTGATATGTCAATTGAACTCCCCCCTCCCTGTGAATCTGTTGCACCTCTCTGGGGTCTTGTTTATTGCCGCAGGCTGTCATCTTCTGCAGGAAACCAGGTACGTCACGTACCCGGCTCCTAGAGCAGCAATGTCACGACCTGGCTGAGCACGATTGCCTGCTTAGACAGTCAGTGACTGGGCAGTGGGGATGGGTGAGTTAACGTGTTTGTTATTTTCTTACCCATCCCAACCGGCCTGCCGTTTTTACAGTTGGTGGGACTTCTCCTTTAACAGAAGTTAACATGAAACTTTACTATTTTCATGGCTGTATGACTGGTGGCTGATTGATATAAAAACATGACATAATAATCATAGTCTTTGTTATGATTATTGCCCACACATCAGTGGGGTTTAATAGCATTAGAGTAAGGTAACGGAATTAATCATTATCAATATCTTGATATTTTGCATAGGAAATTCATAATTGCATATTATTTAGTATTATAATTTTGCATGTAGATTACACATACCCTAATGCAAGGGGATGAGTGTAATGCCAATCGTGTAATTATAGTTTCTGTACATTGTTGCTTTGTTCATGCTATTTCTTTATCTTTATAATAAGTAGCCTATAGTAAGTGTAATAGTTCCTGGGAAAATGTACGAAAAGAAGCTTCTCACTTTTTGCTGTATTACTAGTTATATGGCCAAAGGGGAATGTATTGAGTCACTTACAATGTGAAACAGGTTCAAATGTAACTCAATCTACAGTATGTGCTGAAATAGAATATTACTACATGCTAGTGACACATGATGAGGTGATTCCCTCTTGGACCTGGTACGCCCAAGTGTTGATATTCCCAGATAATATTTATAGCATATGTGTTGCAATACTGTGTTTACTTGACTTGAATTTAGTGTACGGTCATGGAAAAGCATGGGACTTGAAGTCCTACACCAGTCATGGTTGTAGTCATGCTTGCACAAGGGTTTTCACAAGGTTGTCCCACACTTCATGAAAGAGGGACTACACCAGTGGCACACCCTGTAACATGTTCAGCCTGATGGCTAATGGCTTGTGCGGTGCCTTTGATGTTATGATGAAGACAGGAAGCCAAGCACTGGAAAAGTAAACTTAGAACCATCCACATTAAAGGCCTCTGTACACCTTACACTTTGTCGGCCGTACCCGACGCTCAGTATCAGGTCTGTGGGGCTTTCCCAAATGACCACTGGCAGATGATGTCGATGGAGATAGGGGTCAGGCGTTATATAAAATCAATCCCCAACCCCCAGATGGGAGAGATAACTGATATGTATGGCAACCTTAAGGAAGCCAATCTTTTCTTTTTCATTGTAGTTCACACTAAGGTGTTAGTCCTAAGTCTCATCCTCTCTGTCCCTTTAAAGCCAGAGGCATCATGGGAGATATAGGCAACAATAGAGAGCCAAATCAGAGGAGTAATAGGGATCAAGATGACAGGCAACCTATGCACACTGCATAGATAAAAAAGGTATACACAAGAGCCTCTCCATTATTATTATCAATAAACAATAGCCTATTCTACACTATAGAAAAAAAAAACATTTCCTAGGGTGTTTTTAAAATTTACATAATACTATGCAAATAGACTATACAGGGCTGTATAGAGATTGAAGTATGACCTAATGGTGACCAGTTTCGAGTCTTAGTGCATGGATCCCAACTGGTGCCGTAATTTAAGGAAACAAATACTATTTACAGCCATGACTTAAATCAACTGGGAATATGGAAACCTTTTAGTCAAAAGTAAAAGATAGGATTTGATTGTCTAATCATCTCACTGTAAAGATTTGAGGGCTGAAGTACTAGTAAATAAAGTCCCGTCACCAATGGCCCCGCCGGATTCACTAAGAATCTGGTGGGGCAATTGGGTAGCATCCACCCACTACTGGCTTGATCTGCTTCTGCTTTGCACAGTAATACAGTTTTTAGCTATCTATTCATCTACATAGATAAGAGAAAGATGAGATGAAACAGTGTCTCCTTTACCCTATACCACTCAGGAGAGGCTGTTGTTGCCTTGTGTTACATTACAGCTAACCTGGCAACATAAGAGACAGAGATCATGTCACCTCTGTCCCAGAAGGGAGGGGGACAACAGAAGAGCTGAGACAGAATGGTCCGGGAAGTGAGGATTTTCAGCAGCGTCGGCATTTTGAATCAGGATGTGCTGCAGACAAATGGACCAATTTGTGTAATAGGAATCTATTACAAAGAAGCTTAGATTATGAGTGGGGAATGAACAGGGTTAAATATTTGTTAACTGAAGTTCCCCTTAAAAGAGACCAATAGGGTCTGCTTTGTTTAGGACCACTAGCTGTGTTATAATGTCGTAAATTATTTGAAGTATGTTAAATTTAACATTATACATTACTATAGACCTAGTTTACTTCATGACACAAGGAGTGGTTCAGCCAAAAATTTCTTTCAAATCAACTGGTCATAAAAAGTGCCAGAGATTTGTAATTTACTTCTATTAAAAAATTCTCAAGTATTCCAGTACTTATCAGCTGCTGTATATCCTGCAGGAAGTGGTGTATTCTTTCCAAACTGATGCAGTGCTCTCTGCTGCCACCTCTGCCTGTATAAGGAATTGTCCAGGGCAGTAGCAGATCCCCATAGAAAACCTCTACTGCTCTTAAAGGGGTTATCCAGCGCTACAAAAACATGGCACTTTCCCCCTACTGTTTGGGGTTTTGAAACGCAGTTCCATTGAAGTAAACGGAGCTTAATTGCAAACTGCACCTGAACTAGAGACAACAGTAGGGGAAAAGTGGCCATGTTTTTGTAGCACTGGATAACCCCTTTAAGACTAAAAAGCATACACCACTTCCTGCAGGACATGCAGCAGCTGATAAGTACTGGAAGACTTAAATGTTTTAATAGAAGCAAATTATAAATCTCTGGCACTTTCTGGCACCAGTTGATTTGAAAGAATTTATTTATTTATTATTTTTTGCTGAACTATCCCTTTAACGCCAGTATTATACAAGCCCATACTGTATGACATGTGGGTTTGTTAATGATTATGAACGGGGGTCCGAAAACTTGAAGTTACCATGTGGAACCAGCCAAATAGTCAACTCATAGCCCATGTGTTTCACACAAAAAATAGCGACAGTTAGTGAACAACCCCCAAGATCTCCTGTCTTAACAGGGATGACTGTAGCAGAATAAGCCAGCCCCATAGAATCAATATTATTTTCTTCTTTGTAGGACCCTGAGGAGGTAAGAAGGTAAAGCATGTATCTAAGTGTGGATATGAGCTTATGCTTGTGCAGGTCACTGTCATATGTACAACTACCTTACCCCATACAGTGTCATGACAATACCTATCCTTAGTCCACAGTGGACCTACCTAAGTATTCACAGTCACTCTGATAGAAATGTTTCCATGTTGTGGAATGTTACCTATGAAAAGATCTGTGTGTGTACCTGTCAATCAGTCCCTCCTACCCCGCGTCAGAGCTCAGCTCAAATGATTTGCCATCTCTGGATGCCAAAAGAACTTCGACATTGGGCTGGAATTTATAGGGCTGCATTCACGAGGCATAAATCTTTAAAGAGCATCGCAGAACTACATTTAAATAAAGTCTTCCTGCATGTGGTCACCGTTGTTTGTCTCATGATTTATATGTGGATTTTTATATGACAGCATGTTCAAAGAAACGTGTCACCCGAAGATGCCTTATTGTTTGCAGAACTTTTTATGATTTTTTTTCCTGAACTTTTTAGTGTTCTAAAAACTTTGCATTAAGAATCACAACAGAATAAAACTTTTTATTCTGTTAAGATAATGAACAGTATCGCTACATTCATACGTCCTACGTTCCTAAAATACAATTTTACCTGTGGGTGCTGTAAGGTATATTTCTGAATACTGTTAACACCAACAGTACAACACTTACAGAGAAGAGAATTTAAAAACATAAAATGAAAAATTAAAACAGATTAATATATATATATATATATATATATATACAGTGGTGCCTTGGATTACGAGCATAATTAGTTCCGGGACCGTGCTTGTAATCCAAATCCACTCTTAAACCAAAGCAAATTTTCCCATAAGAAATCACAGAAATGCAGACAATTGGTTCCACACTCAAAAAATAATGATTTATTATTCTGAATAACACGTAAAATTAATGAAACAAACATTAAGAAACAGCAGAATATGTGATATTATAGGTTACTGTACAGTAATGGAGAGGATGGGAAACACAAGGGCTGACAGAGACTGCAGGGAGCAGGAAGGAATGAACAGGGCAGATGTGGGCACATACATGCAGCGCTCTCTGTCCGGGGAGAAAGGGGTAACAGCTATGAAGAGATTACCTCCACAGTCCTGTCCCCTGATGCAGTCCTGTCCCCAGCCTGAAGTGGATCTGGTATGATTTGGAAGGTGAGGAAGACCTCCTGGGTCTGAGTACAGGGCTGTAGACCCCGCTATGCAGACCATGCCCCTCCTCCATGCGCGCTCCCACAGTACAGGAGCTCTTAAACCAAAGCAATGCTCTTAAACCAAGTCATAATTTTGAAAAACTGTGAGCTCTTATATCAAAACGCTCTTAAACCAAGTTACTCTTAAACCAAGGTACCACTGTATATATATATATATATATATATATATATATATATATATATATATATATATAATCAGTATCTGCTTTTATTCCTTTATTACTACATAGAACCAGACA